>NC_092805.1:92856787-93456787 GCF_040954645.1 Diabrotica undecimpunctata | reverse complement strand
TTTGATACAAGATATTTTAGCTGGATTTGTTTTTACACCATTTTCTGTTACAAGGTGGCCCAAATATGCTACTTCTTTTCTTAAAAATTCGCACTTGTCTGGCTGTATTTTTAAATTTGCTTTTCGTAACCTTTTAAAAACTTCTGTTAGTCGTGACATGTGATCATGAATAGTGGGTGAGTAGATAATTATGTCATCCATATACACTAAGCATCTTTCGTTTTGTATTCCTAAGAGGATGTTGTCCATTACTCTCTGGAAAGTAGATGGAGCATTCATTAGTCCGAATGGCATGCGAACAAATTCGTAATGTCCATTTTCGATGGAAAAGGCCGTTTTCTGGATGTCTTGTGGCTCGATTTCAATCTGGTGAAATCCAGACGCTAAATCTAGTGTTGTGAAGTATTGGCATCTTCCTAGTTGGTCCAATAGTTCTGATATTTGTGGTAGAGGATAACGGTCTTGTACTGTGAGTTCGTTGAGTTTTCGATAATCAATAACAACTCGCCATTTTTGTTTTCCTGACGCATCTAATTTCTTCGGTACGACCCAGACTGGACTCGACCAGGGCGAGACGCTTTTCTGGATTATTCCTTCTTCTAACATTTTATTAATTTGCGTCTTTACCTCTTCCTTATGTATTTGAGGATATCTATAGGATTTAGTGAAGACAGGTTTAGCGTTGTTTGTTTCGATTTTGTGCTTGATTTCGTTTGTGAAGGTCAGTTTGTCGCCTTCGACATAAAATATATCTGCGTATTCAGTACATATATCTAGAATTAGTTCTTGTTCTTCGCAATTTAGATGATCAATTCTTAGTTGTTCTTTAATTATTCGTGTTCTATCTACTACGGGTTCTTCAAAATCATTTCCGTTGTAGGATAGGATTGTCTCCGAATTTTTGAAAGGTTCGATTGAAATGTCTGAAAATTCGATTGTCTTCGGCATAGCATTAGCATTTAGTACGGAAGTTAAGAATTCTCCATTTTCATCTACATGGACTAATGCATGAGGTAATCTAACTTTTTCTAGTTCTTGAGCTGATAATATGGCATCTGTATTTGATAAGTTGCATTTTAGTCTGCATATTTGTTCGGTCCGGCTGTCAATGGTAATTCTGTTTTTTCCTTTTATTCGTTTTCTCTCTGGTCTTTCAAGATTTTTGTCTTGATCTTGGTTTTTTACGATAGTATATTTTTCATTTATAGGGTTTTGATATTTTAAATTTGATTCCTGTTTAGAATCTAATTTAATTTTTATTTTAGGTTCGTTTTGTCTTATTTCTGTGGGGTGTGTCAGTGTTTGGTCTTTAGGAGGTGTGTTTGTCTCGTGTCCTACTTTGTGAAGGGTGACAGTTTTAAAATTTGTATGCAACTGTCGGGATTTAAGATCTATTACGCATTCATAATGATCTAGAAAGTCTAGGCCTATTATGCCATCGAAATCAATGTCTAGATTGAAAATAAAGACTTTGTGAGGATTATCGGCAGTGAAGGGAATCAGGACAGATTCTGTTATTAACAATTTTTGATCGGTTATACCTTGAATAGTAACGTTTTCAGGAAATCTATTATGATAATTGCGTGCTGTGTTTTCTTTGAAAACAGTGATTCCAGCACCTGTGTCGATTAAAAGTTTAAAAGTGTTGGTAGCATCGTTAATGTAATATAAATTTTTGGGACTCATTGTATGAAATGGAGTTACATGAATGTCTGTTCGGGAAAATTGAGATCCGGATGAAAGTTGTCTAAGTTGAGTGCTTGGATTTGTTCTTGGATATTCGTAATATCCGTTGAGGGGTTCGTATGATTGGGAGGATGATTTTGATTTTGAAGTGAAAGAAAATCCTGATAATTTTGTGTGTTATTGGTTTCGTAAATGTTATCACTTTGTGGATTATTTTCTGTATAATAATCCGTTTCATAGTTTTCATAGTTATCAGTATTATAATAATTATCTGTATAGTAATCGTCTGTATAATAGTTAGTCGTCATTTCATCAGGGTATTCGTTTAAAACATGTGCTCTTTGGAAGTTTGGGTTTCTTTGAATAACAGATGGACGATTTTGATTTTGATTTTGAGATGAAAAGGAAGGTCTCTGTTGGTTGAAATTTGGATTGTTGGACGAATATTGATTCCTATTAGGGTTCTGATTGTTTTGATAGTTGTTAGGTCCATTATTATATTGGTTTTGATAACCGTGTGGCCTAGAAAAAGTTTGGTTTGGCTGTACGAAACGTGAAGAGCGGCATTCATTATTTAGATGACCAATGCGGCCACAATTTGTACATTTTGTAAACTGAGATGAGGGTCTTCTCATTGGTTGAGAGGATTTAGGAATAGTTGATCTAGAATTAGATTTTTGTTCTTCAAAATATGACAATTGAAGTTCGCGTCTAATACGATTGCTTGCTTCAATGAGATCTTTTGGATTACTAGCCCTAATAATTTGTCCTAGACGAGGTTCTAAACCGGTTAAAAGTGTGTTTAGGGCCATGGTATCGATTAAGTCACATTGGGCAATTTTTTGATCTGGGGATAAATTTGCTACTTGGATCGAGGCGTGCATTTTTGCATTCAGAACTTGTAAACGGTTAAAGAAAGTTAGAGGAGATTCGTTAGATAGTTGTCTTAGTCTTTGTAAGTCTTGTATTAAGGAGGTCAGGTCTCTACTGTCTCCGAAATGTAGATTTAGTAATTGTTTTATTTCTGTATAAGAAATTGGTTTTCTAGAATTAATAAGCTGTGCAGCTTTACCTTTGAGTTTATTTTTTACGTGAATCGTTAATAGAAGGCGCTGATCGCCTGTGGCCATTTTAAAAGCACAGTCGCACGCATCTAAAAATGTAGAAAGAGAAATCGGATCGCCTTCAAATTCTGGGATAATAGAAAATATTTCCGAAAGCTTGTATGGTTCGATTTCTTGTTGAGTCTGGGAACGTGTCTCAGGCATTTTTCGAGAAATTTTTAAACGAAAATGAAAAATAGAAGTATGGAGAAATATAAAATGTATCAGTATATAAGGGAGAAAAAAAAATGTGGTGGTATATAAAGGGCAAAAATGTATCAATATAAAAATATCAAATAATATATCAACAAAAATGTATCAAATATACCAAATAAAAATATATCAAGAAAAATATACCAAAATATAGCAAGTAAAAAAAAATATGTCAATAAAATATCAGTATAAAATAGTATGTAAAGAAATATCAATAATTTCAAATATTAGATAATCAACTTGTATTTTCTTTTATGTATCTTGATTAATTGACTTGCAGTATAGTCAATTTCGTAAATTATTATAACAAAATTATTAACGAGATGATTCAAAATCCACTTACATAAAGAAGAACATCGGGACGCCTTGTTCTCTCTGCTCAGCTACCAGGGGCTTCACTAGGTGTTCCTTCCGTAGATTACAGGACTGAGGTTGTTCGGAGATGCTTTCTTCTTTAAGGGTTGTCTTGTTCTCTCTGCTCGGCTACCAGGGGCTTCACTAGGTGTTCCTTCCGTAGGTCACAGGAGTGAGGACTTCCGTAGATTCTTTGTTCCGTTAAGGGATGAGAATCCGCCGCTGCCAGTGAGTATACACGTGTTCTAGCAACGTTAACCGGATCCTACTGACTGCGCCAATTGTTAGATCACTAATCACGTATATGACTTTTTAAAAAAGAACTTTATTTGTTACAAATTAAATATTAAATAATAGTACAAAAAATTAATTTAAAATGACTACAATAACTGGACTGGTCGAAGTTGCAGCTAAGAGTGGTTCCGGCATCTGAGAATGGTAATTTATAGGTTTGGTATGAAGTGCTGAATTGCTGTTCCCATGAATATTGGCCAACGGTTCATACAAAGTTCTACTGCGTGCTCAGCGGTTTCTATGGGAATGGGATGATGAAATCTGAAGTCGGCGAACTTAAGCTAGTTCAAGGTTAATATTTTCTCATATAACATATATATATATATATATATATATATATATATATATATATATATATATATATATATATATATACAAATAACACAGTTTATTAGGGCTGCAGTCAGAAAATTTGGCCGGGATGTTACAGAAACACTCTTTTGACTTTTGGTCTAGCTTTCGGAATTGTTTAATTCCTTTTTTAAGACACTGTAATTAAAAGAATGTGTAAATATTTACAATATATCACAAATTGTCAGTGCAACTTACTAGTCGTTGAGATTAGTTATATAAAGCTATGACACTCAACATTAATAACAAACATATAAAATATAACATTAAAATAATTAACAAAATACAATTTAAAATAGTTATTGATAGTAAAACTTCGTTTGTGACATCTTTTAATGGTGTGTTTAACTGATCCACAGAGAACAGAAAGAAAAAACAAACATAGTATGATCAATATGTAATTAGGTGTTCTTCATGTTTTATTAATGGAAGTAGTATATTAAACCTGTCTTGATGGTATGCAACATGTTTTGCATGCAGGTGTATTATGGTGTGTATATGTAAAAGTAAATCTTTATTTTATTTTTGATGTTTTGTCAGTAAATAACAATAAATGTTGCTCAGTTTATCTATGTCAGACTTTTTATTTATACAAGACGTATTGGATTTTATGAAACACATTTCCAAGAAAACACGTTTTGAATTTGAATGTAAGAAACAAAGTGCGATGTTACAAATTATGAACACTGAAGTCGTACCCAATTATATCGTGGAAGCTCATACATTAGAATATTTTCATATGCTGATTTACTGTGCAGCAACAGCAATTGCTAATGTTATGGGCATTAAGATCAGAACACAACAGGGTACTAATATCAAAAGGACAGATATCAGAGTTGCACAGTAATCAGAAGAGCTAAAGAAATAATGCTAACCACTCAAGACACTCACAATATAATCCAGAAAACGACACAGCACAACAGTGCCTGGATACATTAAAACAAAAATTTTCCGTTTACTCAGGCCGACTAAGGAGATACCAAATTGTACCCAAGCCAAGAAGAAATTCATGAGTTTTGGGGAAATCAATTTTCAACACCAGAGGCTCTTAACATCAATGCTGTATGGATCGAAGATACGGCGCACAACTGCCAGCACTAAGTGACTGCTCCGTACGAACCGAAAAGTTTTAAATATTATCAAAGAGCTTCGTAACTGGAAATCTCCTGGACCAGACGGCGTTCAGAACTTCTGGTTTAAGAAGTTCTGGAGTATTCATGAGTGCTTATCAGCATTAATTATTCACAGTATTTCTAATTCACAGGAAATACCAGCTTTCCTAACCCAGGAAACAACTTATTTAATACCAAAAGATCAAAATAACACCCAAGATCCAACTAAGTATCGCCCAATTACTTGTCTGCCAACTCTGTATAAATTGGTCACATACAGTGTATCACCTAAACAATATCATATAGCTTCAGCAGAAAGGATGCGTTAAGGGTTCCATGGGCTGCAAAGGACAACTTATCATTGATTCTGTCATTTCTAACCAAGCATATAGCAAAAAAAGGAATCTCTTTACTGCTTTCATCGACTACAAGAAATCGTTTGATTCAGTGCCGCATGAATGACTCATAGATATGTTAAAAATATATAAAGTCGATGATAACATAGTGACCTTTTTAAAATATATAATATCCGGTTGGAAGACAAACATTCACCTTCAAATACTTGGTGAAAACAATATCGAAACTGAAAATATTGCAATCAACCGGGACCTATTTCAAGGAGACTCGTTGAGTCCACTGTGGTTCTCTCTAGCGATGAACCCCTTATCCCAGCTACTGAACTCAACTGACACAGGTTTTAGCATCAAAAATAACACTACTGTTGTGGCAAAGCCTAATCATCTATTGTATATGGATGATTTAAAACTATTGGCTTCCACTCGAAGCCACCTGGAACAGTTGCTGAAAACAGTAGAAAATGTCTCTAATGATATTAATATGCACTTCGGTCTTGACCGAAGTGCCGTGTCTTATATAATAATAAGTAATAGTGATATTTAGGTCCTCTCATTATATGGCCAAAGTATTGGACCTTTCTTATTTTGATAATGTTAATCAATTCTCGCTCTTTGTGCATGGTATCTAGCACACATTCGTTAGATATGTGTGCTGTCCATGGGATTCTGAGCATGCGACAGTAACGCCATAATGCGAACGCTTCTAATGTATTAAGATTTTTTATTTTTGTTCTCCAGGTTTCACATCCATAGAAAAAAGCGGACCAGTGGTAGCACTGCAATACTCTTAGACGTGTGGTCAGTGACTGACCTCTACTACACAACATAGAACGCTAGTTGTTAAAGCTTTTTCGTGCAATGTTTATTCTGGTCGAAATTTCCTCGGCACTTTCAACTCTGCGGTTAATCCAACTACCCAGATATCTAAAGTGTTCCACCCTTTCCAGGATTTTGTTAACTAATTTTAGTATTGAGTCTTCAATATTAATTTTACGATCACCATTCCAGCATTATCATACCAATACACAAAAAAGGAAACAGTAAAAATGGTATCAATTACATTACAATCACCTTGCATAAGACAATTCTTAAACTGCTAACAAGGATATTTGTCCAAAAAATTAATGAAAAATACAGTTAGTAAAGATTCAAAGTTAATTTCCATCTGTTTAAAGAAAGTTTTTCATTACCTCCCCTTACACAGGTATTTTTTTAAATTGTACTCTGGTAGCCTAATATAGACTATTCTGTCACAAATATTAGTATTAGAAGATATCTTAATCATTGTATATATTTCTTAGTTTTCTGCTATTGCAATAGAGCATTTATATAGAAATTTAATATTCTGGATTTATTTAATAGAGAGGCTGAGGCGGTAACAAATGAAGCTTATGAAAAATATGAAGAATATAAAAGACTGTCGAAAAAGTATGGTTCAATGAGAGCTGCTCTATACGGGTCCGAAGAAAAATGGCGTAACTGCAAGATGTATCAGAGTTTCTTATACAATATTAGTCCACTACAATGGAGAAACGAACATCCAGAACAAAAATCCAAAGTAAGGTTATTATCAATAATACACATAGTTTCAAATTATGTTGCTCCCAAAATTTCGCTATTATTAATTATTTTCAGAAACTACTGCTTTAGATCATTTATAAAAAAAATATAACGTTGACAGATATTTTTTGTTTTAAAAGAGAGTTTGTTTTTACGAATAAATAATGTATTTAACAATTTTAATATTGTGTATCTCCACAACGGTTATCGATGCAAGCCTGGACTCGAGCTCTCATACTGCTAACAAGTTGATCAATCATTTCCTATGGCAGGGTTTGCCATTCTTCTCTACAGGCAAATGTAAGTTCATCATGGGTTCTAGGAGGATCCCTTCAAGTCCAGAAAAGCATATCCCATGCATGTTCAGTGGGTTTATGTCTGGGGACATCGCAGATCACTCCAAACAGCGAATACCTTCTATCTCATTAACCGCTTAAGTCCCATGTGGGCGGGCGTTATCATCCATAAATACATAATTTTCATCCACAGCTCCTCGCCGCATGAGGTTTTAAAATCCGTACAATTTCCAGCCCATCCGTATGATTTACCTTTGTCCTGTTAGTCAATATCCACCAATTCCGTGCGTCCACCTGCCATAATGCCTGCCCAAAACATAACACTGCACCAGCGAGAGAAAGTATGGGACGGACATGTGCTAGTTGTGCAGCTCCTCTTAGCTCTCTGCAAACACAAATTCGCCGGCTATCATTATATATACAGATTCTGGTCTCGTCTGAACAAAGCACAAAATTCCAAAACTGTTAAGGGAGCTGTATGTGCTTTTAAGCTTACTGGAGGCAGTGCAAAACATGTCTAGGTCGTAGCTAAGGAACTCTTATTGGTCGACGAGGACTCCTCGAACTTGACTTAAAATTCTTCTTCTTATTGTCTTCTTCTTCTTTTTATGTAGACATGACTCTATCTGTTTTTCAATGTGCCTCCAGTAAGTTGTCTTTACTACTCTATTTGTTGTCATTCGGCTTATATGATCGTTCCATTCTACTCCTCTATTTCTTAATCAGTTCTTGATGTTCTCCACCTTGCATCTACGTTGTATATCTGTACTTCTAGCTCTGACCCATAGTGTCTTACCATCAATTTTTCTGAGTATTTTCATCTTTGGTGTTTCTAACATCCTTTTTGTCCTCTCTGCATCAGGTCGTGTTTCTGTCACGTATGTCATTATTGGTCTGATGACTGTTTTGTAAATTCTGCCTTTCATTTCTTTCCCGATATTTTTATTTCTCCATATTGTTTTATTCAGGCAGCCTGCGGCTCTGTTTGCTTTATTTACTTGACCTTTCACTTCAGTTTCGAGCTTTCCGTAGCTAGATAATGTGATGCCTAGATATTTAAATTCCATTACTTGTTCTATTATCTGACCTTCCAGCTCCAATTTACATCTTAGTAAATTTGCTGTTATAACCATGCATTTTGTCTTTTTTGGGGAAATTAACATGTTAAATTTTCTGGCAGTTATATTAAATTGGTGAAGCATATGTTGTAAATCGTCTTCACATTGAGAGAGTAGTATTGCGTCGTCTGCATAGCAGATTATTTTAAGTTGTTTTTCTCCCAATTGGTATCCTTTTTTAGTTCTTACTTTTTTTATTATTTCATTCATAATCAGTTTGAACAATAGAGTACTCAGGGAATCTTCCTGTATTATCCCTGTCTTATCCCATTGCCAGCCATCGTTTTGATTATTCCTAGAGGTACAAGGTATACCTGTATGCAAGAGTATTCTCTTGCGTGCAGTAGGTGTATAACGTCCTTTAATTTAATCCGGTCAAATGCCTTCTTAAGGTCCATGAAACATAGTCAACATTCTTCTTATTGTAGTCAACGATACTCTGACTTCTGTAGCACGCCTCAAGTCTCTTTGGAGGGCCGGTATAGACATAGAAAAATTTCTCCGAATGGAATTTCTGATATATCTATTCGAGCTCTATTCTAGATCGAATTCGAGAGACCTAATCTTGCACACAAAAGGGATAATTCTAACACGGTTCAACTCAGAAACTAAATTACGATTCATTATAAATAACGTTTTCACAAATTTTACCAGAACAAATTTTTCATATGTTTACACCTTAGCAAAACTCCTGGGAGGAATATATAAAAGAGCTAAGAGGTAGAAGTGGACCTACAATTACCAAAGAGGAAATCGAAAAAGTACTTAAACGTATAAAAAATGATAAAGTCATGGGATCGGATGAAATACCTACAGAAATCTTAAAACTACAAACAGAAAACCACATTGATATACTAGTAGAATTATTCAATGAAATTTACTATACCGGAGAAATTCCGAAAGAGTGGCTAATATTTGAGTTTATCCTAATACTCACAGAAGGCTGGCAAACATATTACGGAATATAGAAATAGATAATCAGGATGTGAGAATCATTACAAAACACCGATATTAGAAAGCCATAATACGAGTGGACCAACAAAAATACAAAGATACTTATAAGAAGAGGAGTACGACAAAGATATGTACTATCCCCTCTACTTTTTAGTATGTGCTCAAAAGCAGTGCCGGATTAAGAGGGGCTAATTCTTCAACTTGTTATGCAGGGTAAAGTATTTGGCAGAAGAGGACCGGGACGCCGTCGTATCTCGTGGTTGAAAAATCTCCGACAATGGTTTGGGATGACCTCAGCGGAGCTGTTTCGCAGAGCAGTCAACAAAACCATGATAGCCTTGATGATCGCCAACATCCGGACCGGATAAGGCACTGAAGAAGAAGAAGATGGGACTATTAGAGGCGGTAAATTTTGAGAAGCGGTACGTCGCTTCCCAAAATCACGTTTTAATTCTATATGTGGATATTTCAAATTTATGGGGTTGATTTTCTGAAATACCATGGTAATAAGACTTCGTCTCGTCATCGATAAGATCCATGCCTGCGGTAGCAGGTCGCACAAAAACACGTTTCATGTTTCCGGGAAATCGGCCAACGCCACTGCGCCTGGCAGCAGCGTGTCCGGCTCCAACACGCCATGTCGTCAGTCGTCAGTCGGGTTAGCGCGGTTTTCGAGACTGGTTTCAAATTTTACTTATTTATTAGTGAATTTTTTTCTTGACGTTTGTAAAAAATGAGCGGAAAGGAAGGAGGTGCATTTTGGAAACGAAAAACAACAAAAACTAAATGCAGTATTAAAAAAAAACTCCCAAGATTCAGCTTTTTTGAAGTTATACTTCTATACGCGCGTTCGACGTTGGAAATTTGTACGGGAGTGAATCGGTAAAATCATTACATATGTAAGATATACGTAAGAGAGAGACAGAAGATATATTTTCTCTCTTTCTTTCTCGAGAATAAAAATGTTCCTTTTGTAAATATATTTAATATTTATTAATATTATTATTATTTCTCCATTCTGTTCAGATTTGTTTTAAGCCGCGTTAGGCATGTTAAATTATAAATTAAAACTTGTAAATATCTCAAGAAAGTTCAAATATATACTTATATACACAACAAACAACAATTAAATTTTGTATCTGTCAATGTCAGACAAATTAACAGTTGTATCATGAAACAATATTTTTATTTTATTAATAATATTATCATAGTAAATTAAACATATGCGTAAGTAAGTTATGTATATTGTCACTTTTAAATAAGTATGAATATTTCATTACATATGTTATGATTGTGCAGATTTACTCCCATATAAATTTGTAACGGCGAACGCGTGTACAGAAGTATAACATCTACCGGCAGTCCCACTGGACTGCCACACCCGTGTTTTTACCAAATCCAGGCAAGATAGTATACCAACGAGCACTTTTTTTCAAGACGATCCAATTGCAACAGTTTCAAATGTTTTAGAAGGTAGGTTTATTTGACAGGTTTAGTTACTTTTTTAATAAAATAAAACTTGTAGCAGGATCTTCATCACGTCGAGATGATTCATCCACAGCAAATTCAGACCCACTTTGTGATATCGAGTTACATCCTGAAAAGAGTTCTCCTGAACGTCAAATTCTAGTCGAAAGTGGTGTTAATCGAGTTGATTTGCAAGATCCAAAATTCTGGCCAAGAAATTTTATAGATGAATTGCTGCAAGAATTCAAAACACAGGATCTTAATTCTTT
This sequence comes from Diabrotica undecimpunctata, assembly GCF_040954645.1. Taxonomy (NCBI): domain Eukaryota; kingdom Metazoa; phylum Arthropoda; class Insecta; order Coleoptera; family Chrysomelidae; genus Diabrotica; species Diabrotica undecimpunctata. The sequence continues at coordinate 93,445,654 of NC_092805.1, read as the reverse complement.
AGACTTTGAATCTTCAAAAAGAAAAATAGGAAAACCAAATAGGTACTGCACTAAATTACTATTCTATAAAGTTTTAAAGAATGGTGAAAAAGTTCGGCGTGACTGGTTATTTTATTCCAAAAGCACAGGCTCTTCATTTTATTTATTTTCCTTTTTTACTGGATTTGAAGACTGGAAAAAGGCTAAAGAAAAATTTGACTGTCATGAAAGATCAGTCGTTCATTTAGAACATTTTATTTCAAGAAATTCATTGAGTATGAGAAAGATCGCTGATTCTCTGCGGCAACAGATTGAACATGAGACCACATATTGGCGAAACATATTACAAACAGTCGTTAGTGTCATAAAGTTCTTAGCTAGTAGGGGACTACCTTTTAGAGTATTAGTATATATTTATTCGAATGACTTGGATACATCTCTAACAAGTGAGTATTCAATTAAAACATTTTATAATGTCACTAGTAGGCCAAGTTCAGTATAAAAACCCAACAACTCACAGTGCTACTTTGTGATGAAGCTTTTGCATAAAAATAATATAATTGCAACTTTCTCGAACGTAGAAATAGCACTAAGAAACTTCTTATGGTTGATGGTTACTAACACAACTGGTAAAAGATCATTTTCCACTTTAAAACGGGTCAAAAATTATTTGAGAAATACGATGATATAAAATAATTTTAATGAATTGTTAACCAAAGACGCATCTATACCTACTGTAGAGTGGCGGTATGGTATGACTTAGCCCCCGGCGGTCCATGAACTAAATCCGGCACTGCTCAAAAGAGATGTTTAAAAAGGTACTAGAAGACATTAATGAAGGCATATCAATTAACGGAATACTAGTGAATAATCTCAGATATGCAGACGATACAATACTCCTTACGGACAGCAGAGACGGGCTACAAATTTTCATTGATCTCACTACGCAGTACTGCTGTAGGTATGGAATGGCTCTAAATATAAAAAAAAAAACGAAAATCATAATTGTCACTAAGAACAAGATTGACGACGAAAAATCTATGTTCAAGGAAAAGCTTTAGAGAAAGTACCCAGATATAATTACTTAAGATGTGAGCTGAATGAACAATGGGATCGCAGACTTGAAATAAAACGACCCATTGAGATAGCCAGAAGCGCTTGAATAAGATAAAAACAGTATTATGCAATGGAAAACTTGAAATAGTAATTAGAACTAGAGTCTTGAGATGCTACGTATTATCTATCTTTTTATATGGAGTTGAAGCCTGAATAGTTACGGACGCAACTAAAAGAAGATTTGACAGCTTTGAGATGTGGTTTTATCGAAGAATGTGGAAAATATCGTGGATACAACGTAACAAACATGAAAATATTAAGAAAGTTAAAAAAAGAAAAAAAGTATTCAACACTATAAAGAAGAGAAAAATGAGCTACTTTGGTCACATACTAAAAAATGAAAAATATAATTTGGTGCGATTGGTTATACAAGGGTCAGTGGAACGAAAAAGAAGACTGGAGAGATGATGCATTTCCTGGTTGAAACATTTAAGGCAGTTGAGTGAAAAAACAACACCTTCCTCCTTAAGGAATCCATTTACTCAAACCCCGTAATGTATAACTTTTATATTGTATGGATATTATGTCAATATGTAGCGAGATGAATTTTTTTATATTAGGATCTTATTTTATTAATTCCGGCGTCATGGCGACGTAATACGTCGAAGTGTTACCAAATCCACTGGTAACTTTAACATCATAATATTTACCACCACATAATGAAAACTAAATTTAAAAAACAACTTAACGGATTTTTACCCACATATTTAGTGGCTCAATACAAGTATACCCACCTAGTGCACTGATAATGGAATATGGATTCCGAAAACGTTTTGTGATATAGCCCGATTGGGTTTTTTTAATTATATACCTTTTATAAAGGATTTTTAATAAAAAATTTTATAGATATTAATGTTTATTAGCGGTAATTCGGGAATAGACAACAATCACATTACGTCAATCAACGGTAAACACAAAGCGAATTATCGAAGTTTGGAAACTTTCGGCTATCGAAAATTTCCTAAGCCGATGAGACCTATAAAAATGTGAAAGTTATTTTATAATACGAAATATTTCAAAGTCCCTAAAGATAAAAAAATATTAGCAAAATGATTCCACTTTATCCACTTGGGGACTTAGATGTCTGAAAAAGAAATAATTTTATCAAATTATTCTAAGTCGCTTGACGAAAAATACATATTTATATACGTTTAGGGACTTAGAAATATTTCACGAAATTATTCTAAGTTACAAATACCTGTAAAATGCCAAATAAAATAAAATACAAAAATTATTCCGTTTATGGACTTGAAAAATCTGTAAGAGAAAGTCAAAAATACCTAGAAAAATACAATTAAATATTAAATTATTCTAAGTCCAGTTAGGGCACTTAGGATAATTAGAAATAAGGTATAGCGGTTAGGTAAAAGCAAAAGTCGAGTTTCTAGGAACTAAATCAACCAAAAGTCTCAAATGCCAAGAAGGCTTGTTCTGTGGATCCCTGTCCAGACCAGAACTAATTTTGGCCGTTGTGCACCTATATTTATACAGATTTAATTAGGTCAACTGCTCCAGGTCGCTCTGCCATTGGAGCTTGCACAACAGCCAATACTCAATTTCGGGCAATACCATTGACTGTAATTATGTTAATTATGTTTGCAATTTGACTAATAGTAAAGCCGGAATTGAGCTATTGGCGACACCATATAGTGGTTATTTATTTTAGTACAGCGATATTGAAGAACATTTTGAAGAAAGTAGAGCATGTTTGGCAGAAAGAACAGAGTCCTTATCTGAAATGATAGAATTTATGAAGGAGGAATGTGCGAATGAACCATCACCAGAAATCTATTTTACTGGTAAGTACTATTTATTTGACTGGATACAAAACTGTTAGTAGGAGTTTAACGCTTCAAAATCCTTTAATTCTCTAAATTTGATTTGTTTCACAAAGCAGTAACTTTTATCGACCTGGTACAGTATTTAAAAAACGCATACATATTGTCTAATGCTTATATTACCTTGTGTAGAGCGCTTTCTCTTAGAATATCGTATATAAGTGGCAATACATATGTATGGCTGTTTTTTATAACTTTTTAACCTTTCTTTCGTCAAAATTATCACACGACGAATTCTGCAGCGTAATTTCGATGAGGAGTGGGCAAGGTTTTCAACAAGGTCATCCCCCTCCATTCTGATACCTAGAGTGGTAGTCAATATGTTGTGTTATTTGTAAAAAGTTCCGTTAGGTATGTTTTTTTATTTTTTCATAGGTTTTTCCTTTTTTGTAACAATTTTTAGTATAAAAAAAAAACATCAACAACGCTCCTGTATCTCTGTTTGATTACGGAAGGAAAAATACACATCTTTAAATATATAACACCTTTGTCTATTTCCGCTAATATTCCATTTGTTTAAATTTTGGAAATTTTGGGGATTTTGAAAATTTTTGAATTATAGATTTTTGGATTTATCATTAATGAATACATTGTGCACTTATAAACTATATGTTACCCATGATATTATTTATACTACTAATAATAAACCTTCCTATAATACAATTTTGGATCAATAATCAAATATCAACGGTTTGTTTATTTTTTAAACCGTGCGGCAAATCGGTATACTCTCTCTCTCTCTCTCTCTCTCTTTCTCTCTCTCTCTCTCTCTCTCTCTCTCTCTCAAATGTAATTTGGAAAAATGAAATTCCTCTAAATTCCTAAAGTTAGTACAGATATAGCTACGAGTTTAAGCAGTTAAAAAAAAAGGAGGAAGACACATTTAATTTTGATTTCTGATAGATGATGATTGCATCCAACATTTCTCTGGAGGATTGTACATTGAAAAAACAAACTATGGAAAAATGCTATGTGGAATGTATTTCAAAAATTAAGCAGGAGTTAGAGGACAATTTCTTAGAGAGGGCAGCAAACACCTGCGTTTTGCCACGCTTGTGGTAAAAAAAACAAGAGTGGTCAGTTACAGTATTGCTTGTCTCAAAGTAAAAAAACGGTCGCTATGTCACACAAGTTGTATAACCCCAGCTCCGACTGACATGTATGTTTCAGTGGATCAGTGGGACGCACGTGTCCGAAGATCAAACCGGTCACATTCCGTAATGGAGTAATATTCCCTACCTGACTCCCAAGCTATAACCATTTACCTCTTCTTTTCGCAAGTCGTAACGAATGGGGATGTAGTATTGGAAGGAATAAAGTGCCCTTCTCAGTCCTTAGTAATAAAAACTCATAACGAAATATATTTCAATTAACTAGATACTTTATTTTCACGAGTAATATGTATGTTTCATTATGTACACTACATATGTACTTTATTTATATGTCTAACGAAGCTAAACGACGTGCCAATTCAAGTTCACATAACGTTAATGAATGTTTTAAATATTAAACATGTATCGTGTTATTAAATACTAATTATTTATAATATCTTTTAAGACTATTTTGGGTTTAAATACTTAGGGGTTAAAACCCTAGCACAGGGGGCTTTGTACTGAACGTTATCTTGGATGCCCGACGTAATGGTACATGCTCTGTTTTACTTTACGTAGTTAAGCCACCCGATTTTAAGTGTAGACAGAAAAGCTTTTCTCCCTGAGCAACTTACAATACTATTGCATGAGACTTGGTACTTGTGTCCCCAAAATGTGTACTCCGGTCAGCGAGACATCGACCTAAATCGGTGTCTCTCTGTCAGGATTGTGTGTGCTCGGTCACTCAGCCGCCGAAAACTCAAAATAAATTTTGTTCTTCTCGCTAGCTGAGCACCCGAATGGTCTGGCCGTCGAGACCACCTTTGTCGTACGTTACCTCAATGCTCAGATTTTGCATTTGGTTCCTTTGATCTACCTGAAGGGAATTATGCCTAAAGGGCAGTTTGCCTAAAACGCACTTTGCCTGAAGGGCAGCTTGTGTGTGAGTATGTCCGAAATTAGCATCTACCTGACATGTTCGTGATTGTTGCATGGTTGCTGTAACAGAAGATGGTTAGTAGAATGTTATGATGAAATAATAATAGTAAGAAAGGAGTAAGAAGTGTACACACCCCCATCTGTATATATATATATATATATACATATATATATATATATATATATATATATATATATATATATATATATATATATATATATATATATATATATATATAAACCATCGCTCCCATCCGCTCATTAAAAGCGAGAATCATTCGTGAAGCTATCGAAATCGAAAAACGGCCTAACAGCTTGAACACGCGCGATGACGCGAAACGATTGCCGGCAACATGGCGACCCCTGCTTCAGCGACCTCCCGCCCACACCGCTCAGGCCACGTCAGTTCAGACCACGTCAGCGCATACCGTTCCCGCGCATACAGCGAGTATAAAAGCAGCCACACAGGGTAAGACCGGTTGTCACTCGACACTGAGGAGTAGGCAGATTGAGACCTCAGTGCCGAGAGACAGTTCTTGCAATATAGAACACGATACTGGTACGTCTCGAGTGAGGGGAGTAGGCAGATTGAGACCCCGAACTCGAACCGAACCGTATCACTCTTGATAATGGCTCCAAAATGGGTGCCCAAACGTCGAGTTTTAAATTCTCAACGCGGTTCTTCCCGAGAACTCAGTAATTTTCATTTATCTGACCGCGGAAACTTATCCGAACATTCATTATATTTCGCCAATTTTCATTGGCATCATCAGATCAGCGCTACAATTATTTAAAATACAATTTAATAACAGACAATTATTAAATTGTATTTTACCATGTTTTAAATAATTGTAGCTCTCATCTGATGATTCCAATGAAAATTGGCGAAATATAATGAACTGTTGAACAGAGTAGACTTGGCTTTTAATCCCCCTTTTTCATCTACCATATCAGCTGTTATTTTAGAGGATATATATATATATATATATATATATATATATATATATATATATATATATATTGCTTTTATTTGTTTTTTTTTAGAGTGTAAATAGTTAGTAAGAATAATAAAATAACTAAATAAAAGAAACAAAATATAAAATAGGGTGATGTATTTTATTTTGGAGCAATGTCTTCATTATTCCTCTGGATGTTCTATAAATCCAGCTAACTGTTGTCTGAACCCTTAATCTTCTGCTCAGATGTTCCTGAGATTTTCTTTTTTTTCATCGTTCTCATGATCCTCTTTTGTTGTGAATACCTAAATAAGAACCTTAACGTGGGACGTATCTAGGTATATTTAGAGCTTCTCTGGTCGTGTGGTTCTGGGCGGTTTGTATCTTTTTCTTGTTGGTTTTGCACGTATGTCCCCATACAGCTGAGGCGTATGTTGGAGTTGGCAAAATTATACAATTTGCTATACTAATCTTTGTTTTAATTCTCAGTTTACTCTTCTGGCCTATTAGCGATTAGACTTCACTCCTGAGTATTTTAGCTTTATTGACCGTTTGTTTCAAGTGTTATGTGAAGGTCAGATTTTTGTACAAGGTTATGTCTAGGTATTTGGCTTGATTTGATCATTCCATTGGGGTATAGAATAGGGATAGTACCCCATTTTGTCTGCCTCTTCTTTTTTGGTACATGATGGTCTGTGTTTTGTCAGGTTTGGCAGATATCTTTCACGGTACATGCCATTCTGGACATCGGTTGAGTGCCCTTTGCAAGTATCTCGTTGCTAGATCTGGGTCTATCCTATTAGCTACTATCGCTGTCATCTGAATACAAAATAAGCAACGATCTGGGTTTGATTCGTATATAATATGATGTATAGATATACCGACAACTTGGTACTCTAGCCTCCATGATCCCGATTTCTGATCTCCATTCCCGACTCTGTCAAATGCTTTACTGGCATCGAAAAAGACGACTGCTGTATATTTCTTTTCATTGAATCCTTTCGTGATGTATTCTGCTAAATGCCGTACCTGAAGTTCGCACAAATGTTCGGATCTAAATCCGAATTGAGCTTCGGGTATTATTTCAATTGCGTATGATTTCTCTTTTAGTCTATCTAGTATAATCCGCCCTGCAATTTTTTTTATTTCTGGTAATAAGCTCATTGGGCGATAATTTTGAGGAAATATTTTTTCCTTGGATTTCCTACGATGATTACATGAGCTTCTTTCCAGCTGTCAAGCTGTCAAGAAAATGTCTTAATCTTGAGTTGTTGTTTATTAAGTTTGTTAAATATCTTATCACTTTTTCTGACAAGTTGTTCAGGACTTTATTCGTAATGTTATCTAGTCCGGTCTCTATTGTCATTTTACCCGAGTACATTATATTAGGCTAATTTTCCCGTCTTAAAATATAATACTCAAATTACTGTAAGAAAGTAGACTTTCTATTCAGTATAACATATAATTTTTTTAAGTAAGTCGATATATAATACAAGCCGATATAGGTAATCCAGAAGTATATTATATTTTTAGATCCAGAGCAACTGATCGACGTATTCCGGTTTATGGAAGTTCAGAACTTAAATTACTTGCTACATGCTGAAGAATTGGCAGTGCCATTGGCAAATATAAAAGATGGCATGAGATTTGCCAATAACTTATTTGACATGCAGATATCAGAGTTGGAACAAAGTATTTCGGACTTAACAAGTGGCATAGAGTAAGCAACAGTGTAGTTGTTATCTACGTTCTTATTTACTTTTTTTGTTTGTTTCTTTTTTTAGATATAAAAATGTTAGTTTTAACATTTTTGTTGTTTTAAAAGTAGAAAAAATTAATATTTACTTAATAAATCTATTAGAAACATAATTCAAATAGAGGAGAGAATAGAAGAGAAAATAGGCACCTGGAGAAAATACATACGTAGAAAAACCTTTATTTATGGGTGCTACAACTCCAATGATGTCATCGATGGTAAAACATGTCCTTCACTTACACTTGATAAAGTAAAAATGCGATACGTAGAACTAAAGGTGGCTAAGCGAAAGATCTCGATAATTTTCACTCATAATTTATAAAATAAATTCTATTACTATTAAGGAAGAAAGTGATTTACATTAATATTTAACATCTATTATAATACAGGGACAATTCCTCAAAGCTAGATTAAATCAACATTCATAAGGTTGCCAAAAACATACAAAGCAAATAAATGTGACTACAACAGAATTAAATGTCTTATAAACCACCTACTAAAGACCTTTCTTAAAGTAACTTATAGTAGGATTTATAAAAAGTTTGATGAGCATGTATCACTCACACAATTTTTATTTTGTAACGTCTTGTCTTGTGTACACGGGAAAATCTATTTACCACTGTCGTGTGTTAATCTGTTTTATAGACTAACAAAAGGCTTTAGACAAAATAAAATATGATAAACTGATCTCGATAAAAAAAGAGGTTGATATAGAAGATAAAGATCTTAGAATTATTAAAAGCATATACTATAATCAAAAAGTGAAAAATTAGAATTGATGGCTAGTGAAATAGATCGTCTATCAATTTAACGCATAGTATGACAGGGATATATTTTACCCCCTCTTCGTCTTAATATATAGAAATTTTCAAAAGAAGGATAGAAAAGACGTAGAAGACGTAGACAAGATAATCTAGGGAATGGAAAAGATACTCTAGAAATACTAAACAACATTAGATATGCGGTGTCTCGTATAAAATAAGTAAGCCAAACTATACGGTCTGAACTTAAATATCAAAAAGACTAAATACATGATTATTAGTGAAAACACAATACCAGCTTTTGAAATATTGATGTATTCATAGCAGGCAGAAGAATTGGTCGCGGTGCATCACGATGCCATTCGAGGCACACAAGGAAAGACATCCCGTGTGGTTTTCGCGGTTTCGGTGAAGTCGAAGTATCGTCTTGAGATCGTCAGAAACCACCCTCTGGCCACGTTTCGAGGTGGTTGGTAGCAAGAGGGTATACCAATAAATCACCCTATTGTATTGCGATTTTGAATGGCGATAATGTAAGTTAATTGTCACGGTAATATGATACTTTATGTCAGTTTCTAAATTTGTGACACAAAATAACAAAAGAGAAAGTCAAATTCTCTGTGTGTTTAAGCCAATTTAACAATTTTACAAGATTTTACGAAATAACAGGATACAAAAAACAATATATTTTAAACCAAAGTCGTTAGAATATGCCATTGAATCAAACAAAATATTGAATGTAAAATATGAAAATAAATACCACATCCTTTCACAAACAGTGCTGACTTTCGAGATCTAGTGCTACAGACGGATACTGCGGATCTCGTAGGTTGATCAAGTGACGAATTATGAAGTTCTCCGTAGAATGTACAAATTGAAATACATTGGTTACATTATGAGAAATAATAATGGTATGGTTTACTTTAATTAGTTGTTGAAGGTAAAGGTTTTGGTAAGAGAGACCCTGGAAAACGACCTAGCTCCTGGCTCCATAACCTAAGAACTTGGTGTAATATGTCGACTGCAGGCCTGTTTCTAGCAGCTGTAGACCAAGACAAAATTGCCATGAGAGTCGCCAAAATTCGAAACGGATAGATACCGCAAGAAGAAAGGATAACTGCCGTTTCCAATAATGGGTCAAATGACAATAATACTTCGCATTTCACTGACCTTAAACAAAAGTATATATTATAGATATAACACATAAATGCACGCAGTTATAAATTAAATTATAGTTTTCTGTAATTTGTTAAGATAAAAAATAACAACTTGGTAGTATCAAAAAATATTTTATATTATTAATTTATACAACAAAATTTTTGTTGTATAAATTATCCTTGTTTTGTATTAACAGTTCCCAGAAACGAAACTTATTTTGAATATTACGTAATCTGTAATTCTTGCTCGAATCTAGTCTAGCTTCAAGACTAGTTATGGCAAAACATCAATTCCCGTGTTGGTAAACCTATTCGTGCAATATGTAAAAGAGCAAAATCAAATCTAAGGTGAGCTGCAACCGTAAATACGTATTTCTGGCTATTTGGTCGTCATCAGTACGGTGCAGCCAAGTTAGAGTAAGCGAACATTAACTTGAAAGGGATCATTCCAGGAGCAATGCGACCAATCTGTAGCAATAGTGTTAGAAGACCCTGATGATTTACAAAGCAACAACTAACGACAACCACGGGAAAGCTACAGCTACCTGAGCAAAGGAATGCCAAACGTATAAAACGTTTAAAACAAGAGTGACGGTTAATGCGAGTGAATAGTAAAAAGGGTAAAAAAATATTGGCATATCTCGCAACAAGGAAAAAAATCTGCAGCCTCTTTCGTGGTTGTCGTTAGTTGTTACCCTAGAAATCATCAGAGCTTCTAACACTATTGCCACAAATTTGCCGCATTGTTGCTGTAGTGATCCTTCCAAATAGTAAGAAATACGTATTTACGGTTGCTTACCATATTAAATACCACGGTTGCCTTTATTTCTTGTTGCGAGATATGCCAATATTTTTTACCTTTTTACTATTCACTCGCATTAACCTTTAATACTTGTTTTAAACTGGCAATCCTTCGCTCAAGTAGGTGTTGCTTCCTCCGTGGTTGTCGTTATTCGTTGCCTGGAAACCATCAAAACTCTTTACGTCTTCTCTCCAGTTTCTTCTTGGTCGTTTACGTTTTCTGCGTCCCAATTTAACAGACTCTCTGAGGATCTACGTCAAATTATATTTTTATGGCTTTTAGAATGTGCTCTATTTTAGATTTTATTTGCCAGATTTCACTGTCATGAGTTATAATGCTCCGTATTATGGTGTTTCCTCAAGATTAGATGTGTTTAGTTAACGTAACGTACAGCTCGTCAAGAATTGCAATGTCTCTGAGTTTTGAGTGGTTTTGACAAGAATATAAATTTGGAGGGGAGGATCCGTCAGTAGCCCGAATATCAGTTCCATTTTGTTAGCAGAAGCAAACAGATCAGACGCATATCAATTACACTGGTGTAGGACTTATTAATCCGGTTCCGTTACAATGGAATTTAAATCAAAAGTTCATCGTAAAGTTTTGAGTGGTCAATCTCGTGAAATTATAGCAAATGTGATATATTTTATGAAATGAGAAGCGGAGGCTAAATATCCTAGAACTAACGAAAATTCAAGAACGTGTTTCGCGCGCAACGGGTGTTAGTGTTGGTTCTGTAAAGCAAATTTCAAAGGAAACGAGATCAGTTGAAGATGGTGAAAGTGATTCGTTTCATACACCTAATATTAAAAGACAAAAAAGTGCGAAGAAAACTAAGTTGGATAATATGGATAAGGAAATTCTTCGGAGATTTGTAATAAATTTTCTCGTCCACGAAAAAAAAGTTCCTACGTTGAGAGGCATACACAGAAAATTTGTCAATGAAATTAATTACACAGGATCGTATGAAAGTTTACGAAGAGTATTACATAAAATTGGTTTCCGTTGGCGAAAAACTCAGACAAAGAAAAATTGCTTATGGAAAAACCTGATATCCAACAAAAAATGATAGCTTTTTTGCAAAGTATTAAGAGGTACAGAAACTAAAATCGTCCTATAGAATACATGGACGAAACATACATCCACTCTTGTCACACATTCACGATCGTTTGCGTAAGCCTATCTCTAAAGGACAGAGGTTAATAATAGTTCATGCAGGAGGAGAAATGGGGTTCATAAAAAATTCCTACTTAAAATTTAAATCAAATTTAAAAACGTGATTACCATAGTCAGATGAAGTTTAGTTTTCAAGTTGTTAAATTATGTTTATATATATATATATATATATATATATATATATATATATATATATATATATATATATATATATATATATATGCACTAATACTACAAAATTGATTCTTCCGTATTCTACTTTTAAATTATTGGTTTCTTCTTCAACTTCTTTTATTATATCATAACATTTATGTTGGCATCTAAAAAACTTTTCCTTCAATCTCACCATCTGATTGTCAGTTCTGACATTCGAACTTTCAAATACTTTATTTTGCATGATATGATCATGACAGTCAAGATCCCTAGCCTTGCCGTTGTTAATATAACATTTCAAAATTGACAATTAATTTTTTTTGATAGATTTTAGAATCCATCAATGTTTTTAAAAGTTAAATTATAAAACTAATTAATATAAAATTACTTAAATTGGGAATCTTCCGGCATTCTGTGTTTTTGCTGTTTTATTTAGTAAATTAATTTTGATATGTCTTCATCATACTAATATCTTAATGCTACAGATCTTTTAAAGGTAAGATCGTTTACTTAATTGTTTTTTATATTAGATGTATCGCTAATACCATTCTTTTAGATGAACTGATGATGCCCATTGAACAGTGGGCGAAACGTATTCAATAAAAAGATAAAGTAGCACAACTCTTTTCTTTTTTAATCTCCAAATTGACCGAAAATATCCCTTTCACTTACGAGTGCACATTTTATATATATATATATATATATATATATATATATATATATATATATATATATATATATATATATATATATATATATATATATATATATATTATTTTGACTTGCTACAAACGTGTATTTTATATGTGTGTAACGTAATGAAATAAAATAAATTTAAATCTATTCTTCTGTACAAACAAACAAAATTTGAAATGATTTTATTAATAAAAATTTCTAAATATCAATCTTTTATAATATATTTCATCTTTAAAAACAATAAAAATCGATAATTTATTATCGCATAATATTACGTGGAATAATTACTCCTAATTATTTAAATTTCAATAACTATTGAGTTCAATTGACCCTCCCCCAGTCGTAGTTCCATAATAAAATAATTTTAAAATCCGAACGCATTTGCTATCTTTACTCCGAATGCATTCTGTTTATTTTTCGCATCGCTAGAGTTTAAACTGAAAGACAGAGCTAACTTTGACGAACTGTAGTTTGGTCGGTACCTTTGATGTTCGTAGGACAGATATTTCGGAGAGAATGACAGTTAAACTACTTAGTATACTAAGAAAAGTAATGACGAAGTCATTCAAAAACAGTAGTAAAGTTTTAGTTACACCGAGAAACAAAGTAATTATTAAAATCAATGTTTTTTAAGTAAATCTGTTTTGTATGAATTGTATTTTTTTTGTAAAATTTAATATACCATTTTAACAATCAAATTAACGTACTAAAAGTATTTTTGTAGATACGTCAAAAACCCGATAAAAACGAAATTTAAGAGTTAATTTCAAAATAGAGATGAAAATCAGACGATTTCTATTACTTTTTATCGATTTTTTAAGGTATTACAATATGTTTATGTATATACAAAATATGTATAACAGTATTATTCTTTTTTTACTATTATATTATACTTTTTCTAAGGCATTAAAATATGTATATGTATATACAAAAATATGTATACCTAACCTATACCATGCCTATACCTATTATTCATTTTTACTATTAAACACACACGAAACAACACTTCTCAATACGTAAACAAACTTCAGTTTTTATAGGTTGACAGATAAACTATTTAGAACATGGCGAATTGTTACAGAAATTTGGATTGTGAAAAAGCCATTTGTTTCGCTTCTTGTTGGATGGTGTATTCTGTGCTAAAGGGTTGTATTGCTGTTTAGTAGAATGCCCATTTATTCACATTTCCTTTTTCATACCCTCTCTGCCTGTTCAAGATATGTATATTTTAAAAAGCGTTGGTGACATACAATAACCCAGTTTTAAACCTTTGGTTAACTTGATGTTTTCTGAGAGTTTATCCCTTATTTTTTCTCGAGTCTGTGTATTATTATATTCTTTAATTATCATTATAATGTTTATGGTAATATTGCTCAATTCTAGAAATTTTTTTATTAGCTCGAAAAGTATTTTATTAGAGCTAAGGGCTTTTCCGTTCTTCACCTTCTTGCAAATTTCTATCATTTCTAATTCCTGTATTCTTATGGGGAATGCCATTATCCGTACTTTAGTGTCTATGATATCAGTATCTAAAAATATGTCTGTCGTTTCAGTTAGTAGATGTTGGAAGGATTGTACCATTTTTCTGTTGTTATTGATGATGTCTTTTTTTTATTGATTCTTGCTTGAGCTACTTTGCGACCATGTCATTCATATTTTTTGTCTGCCTCGTATAGTCCGATTGTTTTATATGCTGCTGCATGAATACAATCCATACAATCCTTTATATAAAAAATTTATTTAATCCTTTATAAAAGGTATATAATTAATTATATACCTAAGGATTTTTAAATAAATTTTTTGTGATACATGGTATACGGCCAGCTACAGGAACTTAGTTTCCTTGTGGAATCCTTTATATGTTTTTATTGCTCTTCGATCACATTAAAGTGGTTTCTGTTGTTTAGTTTGTCGTCTAACTCTATTTTTGTACAGTATTTTTACAGTTTTGTGTTGCTTTTCCAGTTCCAGCTTCATTTCGTTTTGTTCCGTATATTTTATTCCCATTAATTTTCTTGGTGTGTAACTTATTGTATGCCTTAGAAAGTAATGGTCACTCCAGCAGCTTGGGCCTCTGCATTATTTAACATCGCGTACTATCAGCAGCCGGGATTTTTTTCCTATAATGCTGCAGTCTACTGTCCATTTGGGCCCTCTTTTTTTCTTAGTCTCTTTGGGTTATTTTGTTCACCTATGTTTATAAATCGTAGGAAGTTGTCGTTTGTAGTATCTTTCGCGTACTGTCCGCTGGTCTTTTTTCTTTTGTGTTTTCTTACCAATTCTTGAGTTTAAATCTCTTAGTACACATTTTTTCTACTGGTTCTAATGTTTACAATTTTGTTATTTAATTGTTGGTATAATTCATCTTTTATGGTAATGGTGAATTGATTGTTCCCTCCGTTAACTCCTAGTATCTTTATTTTTTGACTGTGGATAGATATGTTAAATTTTATCAGTCTTGGACTGATGGAAAAAATACTTTCAAAACAATATAATAAACGAAGAATTTGACAGAAAATCATTGTAACTAACGAAGGTAGTAACATAAATAGTCATCAAAATAACAAAGGAGGAAGTTGCTCAAGCACTTTAAAAAATAAAGAACAGTAAATCAGTTAGATCAATTGATATCCCTGAGGAAGTGAGGATAAGTTTAGGAGAGTTAGTTGGCTAACGTGTTTGTTTAATGGAATTTTGGAGCAGGAGAAATGCTAGACGAATAACAAAGCAATGCATTAGTCACACCATGAGAACAGTAATTAATAGACATATACATGAAAACACCCCAGATCTAAAAATCAGTTTAGATTTATGCAAGGTATAGAAACATATTGTATGATATTTCTTTTTATTGAGAAAGCATGTAATAGAGTTCCTCGAGAGGTTCTGTGCAGCGCGCTTAATAACAAAGAAGAAGATATGTATAAAGAAGTAAACCCTAGTATTAGGATAAATATGTAAGAAACCTCAGTGTAACATTCCTTGGAGCTTGGTGTAAGTTCCTGGGAGGAGTAGGAGAGAAAGACCAACTGGGAGAAAGACTGGGGGAGATGCTGACACAGGATGTGTCGATAAATGCGATTGATATTGGTATGACAGAAGATAGAAACTTATGGAGAAACTAGGGAAGCGTACTCTGTATAGTGATAATGGCACAGAAAATAATGAAGTAGCAATTTAAATATAAAAAGAGTAGAATAAGCTGATATAATTAACGTTAATTTAAAATATTATAGGTGTAGGAAAAATCTAAAATTCTTCGGAGATATTAAGTTGTGCAAATGCTGAGTGTCATAGATTGTTTTAAACTCTGATATTACACGTTTCGGACAGTCATAAATCAAATTTGAGAAGAGCCACGACTGCCACGAGATATGTTGATGAAAATGCAACGATTGATTAAAGTTAAGTACGTCTATTGATTTAATTGTATTTCCAGATGGGAAGAAAATCGTGCAAAAGAACTGGAAAACTTGGCCCAATCGTTAATAAGCAAAGATTTTAAAAAACTGATTATGGGTGAAGATGTACTGAATTTACACGTTTTTGTAGAAGATGTATATGAAACACGGATTGGGCCTAACGATGCAAATAATAGCATGTTGGAAATGATGAAATATATAGAAGAAAAGTACAGATATGAAGTACTTAGTTTTGATCTGGTGAGTATTATTTAAATACAGTTAAATATATTCACAAATTTAGCAAATGTTTGTATTTTTATGGTCATGGTTTTACTCGAATTATACAGATGATTCTTTGGAAGTTGAAATTCCACGTCTTAGAGGAACTTAAAATGTTTTATATCTAAAAATTTAGGACCAGGGATTTTACATATGCCGAATTATTCTAAAATATTTTTGGTCGGTCTCCTACCTCTTTCAATTATACCGGAAGTCGACTAAAACTTCTTTATTTTAAATATAACGCCCTGTATATTATTGTATATTATTATATATAGTATATTATTATATAATATTGTATATTATATTGTATATTAACGCTCTGTATAATACTCCTTTTTGATTTAGGTACCGGCGGAACAAGTTGCTTTGCTTGAGGGTACATGTTACAATGAGCAAATGAAGGTTATGAAACTAGCGGAAAAAGCAGCTAAACAATATACTGAACTAAATACACTTACAAAACAACTCAGTAAGGCTTATGCTCCTCCATACCAACGTGGTCCAGGAAAAGGTAAGTATAAATTAAAATCGCAAACGCCCGATTTTTAATTATTAAGAGCTTATGAAATCGTTCATTGACATCTACGCATCTTAAAAATTAATTGTTAAATGCAAGATAGGTTAATTTTAATATTAAAACAATCCGACGAAGATGCTAACCTAAAACCAAGACACCCTGCTAAAGTTCCACGGCTCTCAAAACGACAAAAGGTGTCGATTAGAATTTGCCAAAGATTACGTTAATTCATGCAGTGGAAAAATGTTTTGTTTACAGATGAGACCAGAATTAAATTTTAGAAGCCAGATGGAGGAAACTTCGTATACAGCAGAGTTGACGAAGAGTGTGCCAGTTGTAACTTCATACACCTGGTTAGTTTTGGTGGTGGTGGCATAATGCTTTGGGGCGATATTCCTTGGGAATTACATATCGAACTTGTGAAGATGATTGGACGAATGAGAGCTAATATGTACTTTAAAAAGATTTTAGAAGATCATGTTTTGCCATTTATTTCATGCTACTCCACGATAATGCATGTCCTCGTGTCGCTAGAATAGTAAAAGCTTACCTTTCGCACTCGACACTTTAAAACCTCGCATTCAAAAAAGAATTTCTGTCCTTATGACACTCGGAGAGCTGAGGATTGCAGCTCAAAAAGAATGGAATGCAAATCCGCAAGCATATATTCAAGAGTTAATTTAGAGCATTCCGAGACGGTTAAAATCAGTAGTCAACGCTTGAGGGGCAATACTGGCGTTTTTCGTTGTCAGAGATTTTATCCTGTAAAAGACTAAAGATATTAATTTTCTCGTGGTTTAAGTAGTGAATAAGGACCTTTAATTGTAATATAACATTCTGTGAAAACCTTTCTATGAAATTACCATAGTGAGTGTTTAAAAAAATGTTTTTTGAATGTTATAATCGTTTTTGAGTTTAGTATTTTTTAGATCTGGGCATATAATGGCTAGTAAACATGTGTTAAAGATATCCAATACTACTGAATTTTTCAATAATGACAATAAAACTAATATTAACTATTTAAACTGCGAGGAAACGAATCTTTTACGCAATAAAATCACTAGAAACTAAAAAAGATCAAATCAACTCGATAAAAACAACAACAAAATACCTTGAAATGCAGTAAAAAATAATTAAAGCTATAATCAATACAATGACGTAGAATAACAATAACATAACCTTAAAACAGGAACATTGGTAGTGAATATCTTAATACTTTGATATTATTACCTCACAAATTCACGAACAACAAATAATACCAATCGCACAGAATAAATGTTCATAACCAAAAGTCCTTATTTATTCTTGAAACAATTAAAAAACCAATTTCTTATGGGGCAAAGGCACATAGATTTTCTAAGCTCCGCCCATTGTGACATCAGAGCTTAGGTACTTCATTCCTAGTTTTGACCAAGTGTATATAAATTGCAGATTAAATGCCTTTTCTTTAATGAAAATATTTTTAAAGCAATTAAATTAATATTGAGTGGTGGGAAAATCCTAGAATAGATATTACACTTTGAGTGACCAATGGTGTCTCGGAAAACAGTTATTTAATATTAATCATATTATAACAATGTATATGAATATTTAAAAACTTTAACGCCAATGATAAAACTGTTTTTGTAATTATATTACCTGCGTTACGAAATGCTTCTTAGCAATTAATTGGCACTTAATTTGAATTTAACGATACAAATTGTTTTTATGTATACAAACATATGTTTTTAGAACCTAGAAATCGATCTCAAGTTGTTGACCCACCAGTGAAGATAACACCGCCACCCAGAGATCTTACTGAAGAGGAAGAAGAGTACTTAGAATACTTCACGGACTTCTGTAAGTACACCGATGATCCCCAAAAATATGGAATTGATCGATCGAGAAGTGGAAAACATGGTGTTCATCCACAAGTTACGGAAAATGAAAAAGTAACTGTAAGACCTACAGGTCGGGCAAAGTATGTTACACGCATGAATGGTATTGAGTTTTTGGAAAAAGTTATTATGACCAATACTTAAATATATGTTATTTATATGGATGGATTCAATACATTAAAGAAATATACAATATACTGATATTTATTTTATAATTTTTAGTAATACAATGGGTAGCAAAATATGACTGCACAAACTATTCTCGATTTGGAAAAACATCATTTTTACGCCAGAAAACTACAAGAAAAAATTGTAGGAGCTTCCTGTCTTTTTCACTCCTGATTCTTCTTACCTTTCGGTTTCCAAGGTCTCTTCGTTATTGGATTTTCTGAACTTTATTTCTTCCGAGTTCTGGCTGTTTGCCATTGCCTTTTAGCATACGTTGTTTCCGTTCTCTCTTCATTGTTGCAATTCATGGAATGCAACTAAGAACTTTGCGAGGATAGTTTGGCTTGGGGGGTTATAGAGGTATGTAATAGGGATGATATATAAGGTTGATATAACAAGGTTGTGTTTCTATCTGGACCTGTGGTGTTAACGTGTTCGGAATGTGTTGAACCACACAGGGCAGTGGCTTGTAACGTGTCAAAAATTCGGTTGTTATATCCTATCCAATTTTCGTTATTTTATTATAAAATAGCGAAAATGGGGTGCTATAATACGATTCCCGTTTAAAACTTTACTGCCCTTTGGTATCTATTTATCGAATCACTGTTAAATCTACACTGTTCTACTATTACCACTTGCAATGATAGATTCTTCAAATTCTGTTGTTAACTTTAGCGACGATTGTTTGACTCGGTTAGAAAAAGTACGGCGAGCGAGAAAATCGTCAAGGGAACCAATGAGTTTATATTTTTAGCCCAAGAAAATAAGCTTTTTTTGTAACACTCGTCCGGCCAGGCAAACAACAGTTATTTTGAGTAGAATGAACCTCTATAGCAAGAACCTATATGTTCACTGCAGTCAATTTTTTGGACTTAATTAGTTATTAACAAATTAAAGTGAAAAAACGGTAAATTTTCGCTTTTTCCGTTTATCAGCAAAAAATGAAGCATTTGAAAGTAAGAAATTTATAGAGTAAGAAATTTAAGAAATTTATAGAGTAAGAAATTTTTAAGTCACATAAAAACCTTCAAAATGGCGTTTTTTATAGGATAAAAATTAAATGAAGTACGTTAGGCTGGTTAGGATTGTCAGGTAAGTGTCTGCCAGATTGTAGCCAATATATAATTTGCATTTTATGATTGTGAAAGTTTTAGGATATATGACGATTTCATAAGTTTGGGTTTATATATTCCAGGGCGTTGGGATGGAACTGGCGCTGTAGCTAGGAGTAATTTCAAATTAAAAAAAGGAACTAAATTTAGTGAAAATCATAAAGACCTCTAAAAAGTGTTTTTTTGTTTTTGTTAAGTAGTATGTTATGTTTTAAAAAGATATTTTTTTTATTAGAAAAAAAGTCGCATGCGCCAAATGGTTATTAGCGACAGAACAAAATATAAATGAGTGCGTTAATTTGGTCTGTCCTAGACGTAAACGTGCAAGCACAATTTGTTCACGCCTGTTAAGCGACGACGGAATCGACTGAGAAACGTTAATTTTTAATTTTATTTAGCTTAGAATAATTATTTTCAGACCACTCATTTCGCCACAAGCACAACACTTTATTTTTAAAATAAGCTTTTAAGTCACTTGAAACTCACTTGTCTATAGGCTCCGAATAATTGCTTAAAAGTGTCTGCCGTGCAGTCCTTCCAGCTTCTTCGTTTCCCGTTATTCCGACGTGTGAGAATACTCACAAAAATTAAACTCTTCTTCCATACTGATGAGCTTGGGACAGCTAGTATTTTAGTAATTTTTCCAAAGGATGTTTCGGAAAAATATGTTTTAAAAAGTTTTGAGAGCTAAGGAAATCTGTTATGATTAGGTATTTTGTGAAGGTAAGCTCGTTAAAAAGCTTCACAGCACGGTATATCAGTGGAGCACCCAGGTGGGGTTGGGGGGTTAAACCCACCCCCCAAGCACTATTTCGACACTGTTACTCACAAATTTTAGGGACTCAAAATAGAGGTAGCATAAAAAAAATCGGTTGCCTGTAAAGTCGGTTTTACGGGCGAAGATTTTACGTGACAACGTCTTTTTCTCGGTAGAATATTTATTGATATGAATATTATTAAATTGCACAATAGGAACAAGGAATTGAATGAAAATAAGAATTGCATTACCGATTTATTAGGTATTTTATATATTATATTTTTATATATTATTTTATATATTATTTATTTTATATTATATTATTGATCTTATTATTTTCTACAAAATTTATTTGAAAATTTTTTCGATATATCAATTAGTTGCGGAGATATCGATCATTGAAGTTATTGTTTGCTACCAGTATTTTATATATTTATTTTTTTCAGTTATAAAAAATTACTATTTCCAATTGTGTCTACCAAGTATGGTCACATGTATTTGCCTACATATTAAATAATAATAAGTACAGATAATGTTATGTGACGTTCACTTCTGATTATATATATTTTAATATTTTTAATTTTAAAGAATCAATTTGAAAATCAAAACACTTATTCAGATCGAAAGTTCAAATTTTTGCTAAATAAATTTGAAATTAATTAAAATTTGTAAATGTAAATGGTAAAGTTGAAAATTAAAACATTTACTAAAATTGTAATTTGAAATTCTTGCTAAACACAGTTAAATTCTAACTCCGCGCGTGGTGATTGGTCGCTTTAGTTCGTTTGTTTGGTCGCCCTGTTTTGACAGGTTAGAAGTTATAATTTGTTATTTTAAATGTTTGACTAGCAATACGCGCTGTTTCTTCTCAATCGACTGAATTACGATTGATTGCAGAGTGATTTAAACTAATAATTTACTTAACACTATCAACATTTGTCAATAGTATGACATAACCTATAAACTCAGTTTCTCAACTTTTGTGTCAATCTAACAATTAATCAATCAATCATAGTTTACGATAATGAAATATTAGTGTACAATTATTTACCTTTATTGTTGTAGTTGTTGTAAATGACGAATCTAAGCACTCCACATTTTCACTACAGACACAGCTGACGATACTTTCAACGATTTTCAACTTTAGCGATTCAACGCGCCTAATTCTCTAGTGCCGCGCGCAGCGGACCGATCATGTTTGAGTGGGAGAGAGACGCAAGGCATTCGCCGGTCCGGCGGGCCTCTCTCTCGTTCGGCGACTCACTGTAACAGACGTGAGCGGGCGTTACACTTTTTCTTAAATGACTCCGAGCCACAACCTAATTTAAGACGTTGTCACGTCAAAAATTCGGTGCCCAACCAAACCCCCACCCCCACAGGAAAATTCTAGGTGCGCCACTGCGGTATATATCGTAGAGCCGGCTGAATATGTGCTACAGACTGGGGATAGACGAAAAAGAAGATTGTTTTCTGAGAAAACTATTGAGGCCTCCACTCCGTCTCGGACTTAGATGCATCTGTATAGTCTTTATGGTGGTCGGGTTACTTTTATAAGAGGGCTTCAAAGTTGTGCCGAATCAGGGAATTGTTTGTACTGGATTTGTACTTTATCGAAGTAGGCCATAGATTTATCACATATTGGTAAATCAATCAGCCAAGGCTCAGGGTATTTAATATCCGTGGAAAAAACATCCCAAAATAACATTCGTAATACTGTTTTTTAGTATAGCGAATATCTAGGAATTTGTTTACATATGTTTGTAAAAGTGTTTTGATATATTGGTTTTGAAATAAGTGGCTGAGGCTGCATGTGATAGGGCGAGGAACATGTGGCGGTGATGTAGCGTAGTTCTTTTAAAAAAACATAAATGCTGGGTACAGGGGAAGTTGGAAAAGAACCTGTTGTTAATCTAAGACTTTTATTATAAATAATATCTAATGATATAGCAATTGTTCCATAATCTAGCTTAGAACTTAATAAAGATTTATACGGAACTAGTAAAGGGGATTGGTCTGAGCCCCAGTTTTTGTTACAGAGAGATCTTAATACATTTAATCTTTTATTCCAGGAAAGGATGAATTGTGAGATGTTATCTTTCCACGTTAGATTTAAATCAAAGATTAAACTCAAGAATTTGTGATGATCTCTAAACTCCAGCTGTTTCTCAAACATTCTCAGTGTTGGGGGTTTTGGCAAAGAGCTTGAAGAGAATAAAACTCTTATTTATTTTTCTATTAAAAATTAAAAACCTGTAAGGTGGGACCAATTTTTCAGAGTATCTAAAAAGTTGTGAATATTTGAGAACATTAAGGAGATATTTTTGCCTTTAATAGATACCACTAGGTTGAATATTCCATTTATAAAGTTGTCTCAAAATGTTGTACTTCCAAGCTTTATTAAATGCGCGTTCGAAATAAAAAAATAACATTTTGGGTTTGTAGCAAGAGCTTCGTGTATCTCACAATCCAAGTCTAGTCTAAAATGTTGTCTGTGGTTGACCGATCTTCTAAAGCCATTTTACTCGGAGATTAAGAAATTGGATTTTTTAATCCCATAAGAGCCCGGAGTTAACAATATTTTTAGTAATTTGCATGCTGTCGATGTCAGGGACATGGATCAGTATGATTTTGGGTCATATTTTTTAGGTTTTTCAAATGTTTAAGAGATACGTTATAGAAACAGAGAGATGTTTCAGAAACGCTGAAAGAATATCACCAGGTCCAGAACTAAAATCCTTAAGTTATGAAGATATAAATTTATCTTTTGAAAAAAGATAGGATGTTTAAGGAATTTTGTACTTCAAACGGGTGAATGGGGTTTTGTTTGGATAATTCTTTGGCTTTAAGAAAATGGGTGGTATACTATTATTTCGATGAGTGGCTTTGATAGATTCTCGCAAAAATGTTTGCAATATCACTGCTCGATGTTATGAAATTATTATTTTCTTTTAAACCCGTAAAATTGTGTGAAGTATGTAAACCAGATATTTTTCCACTTTGTTAAGGACACCAGAGCAGTTTAGCAATTTAAAATTTTACTTTATTTTCAAGCAAAACACCCGATGCTTTTTGTATCGGTTTAGGGCTTATTTACTTTCACGAATTACTGTAGCACAACGTTTATTCCACTACGGTACAGGACATCGCCCGTTAACAGACTTAGAATTACCAATAAATTTTTTGACAGCGTTTAAGAGAAGTTGATTAAATTGTTCCATAGATGAGTTAATATCGTCTGTTATTTCCAAACTGGAAATATTAGTATCGATATATTCGGAGAATTTTTGCCAATTTGCATTTTTTATTCTCCACTTAGATATGAATATGGGATCTGACGAGGAAGAATTATGGTTTCTAATAAGGATTGGAAAATGGTCACTGCCATATGTATAGGCTTGAACATCCCATTTGAGGCAATATGCTAAATTTGGATCGCAGAGAGTTAAACCGATGCATGAAAAATGCCCTATTGAAATATTGAATCCTGTAGGGCTACCTTTATATTAAGTTGATCCAAGATATAGGTATGTGTGATCTGAACCCGACATTATGTTGTGAGCATTAAAGTGGCCTAGAATTGAACGAGGACGTGGCAATTGCTCTAATAAGCTGCAAAGCCTATTAGAATTTATTGGTATCACAGAGAAGGTAAACATTGCAAATATACACTAAACTAGTAGTTGTGATTCTGACAGCGATAGCCTAATAGGTATTTGCGGAAACAAGCGAAATGTTTAGAATTGTACAATTGAATGATCTTTAAGTTTGTCTATTGTAAACAAATAATATCTAGAGAATATTCAGATAAAAGAAGCTGTACATAGAGAGACGATGGAAAAATCCATCAATGTTCCATTAAAGAATCGAGTTGAATGTTGTTAACAGATTCGGAGTTGGAGGATATTGAACAATTGTCTACAGAAAAATCACTGTCTAAATCAGATATATCCTTCCCAAATGATTGAGTAGTTTTTTTGAACTTTTGTAAATTTTGTTTTTGTTTATCTAACATTTGTATATCTATCAACTGTATTTTAAAAGACGGAGTAAACCAACAATCTTCTTCTTTAGTGCCTTATCCGGTCCGGATGTTGGCGATCATCAAGGCTATCATGGTTTTGTTGACTGCTCTGCGAAACAGCTCCGCTGAGGTCATCCCAAACCATTGTCGGAGATTTTTCAACCACGAGATACGACGGCGTCCCGGTCCTCTTCTGCCAAATACTTTACCCTGCATAACGAGTTGAAGAATTCGATATTTTTCTTCGTTCTGCATCACGTGGCCGAGGTACTCAAGCTTACGTTGTTTAATTAAATTAAGCACTTCTTTTTCTTTTGTCATGCGCTGTAGGACCTCAACGTTGGTGACATGGTCCACATAAGATATTTTTGGTATCCTTCTGTATATCCACATCTCGAAGGCTTCGATTCGTTTTTCAGTGGCTTGCGTCAGTGTCCAGGCTTCAACTCCATATAGTAACACTGGAAGAACGTAGCACCTCACTATCCGCATCTTGGTTCCCAAACTGAGATCACTGCAGTACATCAAGGATATCAACTTAATAAATGTAGACCGTGCCATTTCAATTCTGGATCTAATCTCTTGAGCGTAGTCCCATTGTACGTTGAGGGTAGTTCCGAGGTAAGTGAATCTGTCGACTCTCTGGATCTCTTCGCTACCTGCCATTAGTACCCCGGGATCTAAAATTGTACGGCTGACAACCATGAATTTAGTTTTCTTAATATTAAGGTTCAGTCCGTATGTTACGCTCACAGTTCACACTCGGTCTAGTAAGGCCTGCAGATCGTTTAGGCTGGTTGCTAGACAGTAAACCAACAATATCAGTCGTAAATTATTTGACGACGTTAATAATATCGGGCGAGCTTTAAGACATTATCAATCATTAAGGACAATTGGTGGTATTTTAAAACGAAAGGTGGTGTATGATTAGAAATAAAACTTTCAAAAGTTTTTCGTGTAGATGGATCTTTAGATAAGAGCGGATTTTTTAATTTAGAAGATTTAGAAGTTTTATCAGAGTTTTCACTTAGATGCTGTCGTTTTATTACATTTGGAAGTACTGGAGCAAAATGATAAGTAGTGACAGAAGTCGTGCTTGAAGTTTTATTTGTAGATTGACTAAAATAGTTGTTTCAGAAAAATGTGGTAATGTATCAGCTTTATCAGAGTTTTCTGCAATTTTATCTAATGGGAGAGGTGCTGATAGGATGGAAGATATTGCTCCCTAAGTTTGTAAAAACGGTATTGTCGACGAATAAGGTTCATTGAAAGTGTTGTTATAACTAGGAGTATCAGTAATCTCTTGGTTATGGAGATTTGTAGGTGAGCCTACAGTTGGAACATTACTGAGATTTGTAAGACACTGGCTAAGGATATATATCCTGAAGCTTTGCATTTAAAGCAGATTAGACTATCCTGAGAAATGAAGATTCTATATTAAGTAGTACGACAAAATCATATGAACTGACATAGACTTGTCACTGAAAAAAATCCTTAAGAAAAGAAATCGGTGAAATTATATTTAAACCGATATTTTTCAATTCATCGCAAACTACTACTACAATTCATGAGGAATAGTGGGAGATACACTTGAAAGTATAAGTCTCAGCTTATGTTATAGGTCGACATGCCTTTATAATTTGATCTTGAACCAGCATTGAGCAGTGGGAATTTATAAAATCCTCTAACAGTTGCTTACTAGATAGATATATGCAAATTCTATTATTTGACAAACAGGAACAAACAATAATATTTTTGGGTCCTATTATGCTTCCTAAAGGGATCAGAGAATCCTGTAGACGAGATTCGTCGATTGCACCAAAAATTATAACCTGACCTATTTTTGGAAATTGCTGCTGGGCTAACTCTGTAGAATATGACTTAAAGATGGTAGATTGGCTTTGAATAGGGGTGTAAATCGACTCATTATTTGACTCCATATTTATCTTGGACAGTGGGCCCGAAATTCTAGGTGCTGACCTGTCCAGTTGCTGATAACCACGGCTTACACACCTGTACACATCTCGTATCGATACGAAATTTTAAGGTTATGTAATTTGAAAGTCGATCCAATTTGATTCGCAACTTAATAATTATATGCAAATGACTTACAATGTATCAACTAATTATTGCACTAAAACTTAACTAAAGACTATTTACAAATCCCACCGTACATTGCAAATTTTTCACAATATTTGTTAGAGTACAGTTTCTTCCATTTTTACTGTACTTTGCGCAAAATTTGATGGTCTAGTGATATCTTCAAACAAGGCACGACTCAAAACGAAAATATTTTTATTTGAAAATCAAACATCTTTAAAAGAAAATTTAATAAATACAACATATACAATAAATGGAATAACGTTTTTAAAATACAACATTCTCTCAGTTTGATTGGTACAAATTAGATATACTTATTATCTTTTGGAGATATATAAATGATATATTACAACTAAGGATTTACACCTAATACATTATATCTCACAATTACACACTAACACGTAATAAGGTTATCGTTAGTAGTCAATTTATCTGTATTTACATCTTTCTCTTCTTTATTCACTATTATCTCTATGTTACTAACTTCTTCGTTTTTTCTATTTTGGTCTTCTATTTCCTTAAATAAGTCGTCTTTCATGTTAGGTAGAAATTTCCCTATCCTTTCCCAAGTGGCATTCCACAAAATGTTCTTTCCATCGGGACCGTCAAAAACTTTAGCAGAATCCATCACCAAAAGCATATTTTTTAAACTTTCTGGAATGGCTTCGTAAAGAAGTTCACTTTTATCTGCATGCATATATTTATCCATAAAGTCTAAAACCACCAACCATAGATTAAAGAAACTGGGAAGTGCTAATAGAGGAGACAGATGATGTAGAAACACTTTAGACAACACAGTTGCTACCCTTATCCTAGTTTCTTCCATGGATATGGCATCTTTAGGACTTATTGACTGTAACAGGTAACTAAGTAAAGGAAATAATACTCTTTGAAAACATTGTTCCCATTCTGTCCCACTCAAAGTTTGTAAATCATGGACTAACAGTGCTCTCTGCAGGTACGTTATAGCACTCATCCTTACAGGCCTTCTCGTATCACAGCACAGTCTTGCTATACCTTGCAGAAGAGGGCACCAGCCTTGCGTCCAAAGAGAAGTTTCTTGCGATATTTCCCCACCTTCTTCAGCCCACCATTTGAATATCTGAGCCGTTCGCGTATGTAAAGTATGCATTAAATCTAATAACTGTATTGATATTTGGTGATAACCACTTGGAATGTTTTCGTCGTCACTATCTTCCTCATCGGGACTACTCGTCGGACTTTTTCTAGTTCTAGACCTATCCAAAGTTTTCTTCCTAGACCTAGAATCTCTCAACCTTTTGAAATTAGAACCGTGTAAGCTAGCTTCTACAAAAGTCCTTATACAATGAACACAAACGTCAAAATTGTAAGGAGTAATGTGGGCGACATCTCTTACTAGAAACGCGAGACTTTCGCAGCACTTCATCATACTTCTGGGGTCATGGCTTCCAAGGTTCTTCTCTAAAGCTAGGCCGTATTGGGTTGGAGGAACGGTGCGGCCCATAACGGGTTGAATCTCACCTTCGTTGCCGACCAAAATCCATCCACCTGGAATTGAAATTTCGTTTATATTTAACGTACGGATATGTCTATTGTTTAGTTAAAACTATTAGAGCATCATTAAATGCCCTATAAACAAAACACTGGGAAATAGCTAGTGTTTAGAAAAGAAACGATAGAAGAGAACGATTTCCAAGTCGGAAATCGTTCTTCAATTTTTAGGTAGGTGTGGTTAACAACAGATTTATACAGCTTGAAATTACCGTTGAACAATACACAAACTGACTGGAATGGTGGCTCTAGTATGGGTGCCGGGCCATGGAGTCCAACGGTATGAACTAGCAGACTCGCTGCGGCAAAAGTGACAGGAGAAGAGTGATATGAACAAATGAAGCCAAAAAGGAGATTTAAATGTGAAGGGGGCCAAAACAATATGAAGAAAATCGCAACATTGACAGGTGGCTTTCGTATATTTTAATAGACCTTCAAACGAGAGCTGAAGACGGTCACAGAAGTGATGTCTGGACACTAAGGTCAACTGAGGAAACAACTCTAAACATACTCTACGTACTCTACGGTACGGTGAATGAACTATGATACAAGAAATGCGAAAATGAGAACAATTTGCTATTCGTGACTTTTTTAATGTAAAATCCTTAGTGACATGAGGCATATACACCGGCAAAGCACGTAAAGTGCTAGGAGAAATTGTTAAATTACCCACAAGAAAATTGATAGCTTTTATCAAGGGCAAAGGAGTTCTTGATGGAGGACCATAAACGACAATTTTGAGGCAAAGACCAAGTGACTGAAACAAAAGGATATCGCCTAATGTACGAGGAAGGAAGAGATTGCAATGAGCTGTTCTTGCTTAGTATGTTAATGAATGTTGAAATAGTTGCATCTGTTTCCATTTGTATTTGGTCTAGCTAGAGTTATCAAGATTGACGCCTAGATATCATCTTTTGGGCTAAAGCATGCCTGTCAAGGGTAATTTGTGGACATATGTCAATTCAATATTAACCGTATCTATCCAATATAATTCCTATAACTTTTCATCGCGAAGAAATCTAATGCACGCTTAGCATAGAGTTAAAGATTATTCTAATTAGTCTGTAACAACCGTGGAAAATGGAGAATTGTAGAGTAACTCTCAGAACTTTACTCGTATTTCCCTTTACCTAGTATGATCTTTTTTGTGTTGTGGATCCCTAGTTTGAGAGTTAACTGTCTTGTTAGTAACTTTATAAGTAATTCGAATATCTTGGAGAGAAGACTGATCGGACGGTAGTTTGAAGACCTATAGGTAGTCGTAGACAGCAACACGGACTATTTTATGGTAGTAGCGACTATAAAACAAGAAATTCGAAAGGAATCTAAGCAAAAGTAAATACAACCAAGCGTTTTAATGTAAAAAAGTTAAAGGATGAAAACATCAAAAACCAGTTAAATGGGAAATAACAAAAAGATTAGAAGACCCATTTCTAAATTAAGATATTGATCAAGAATAGACACAAATAGAGAAGATAACAACGGAAGCAACAGAAAAAAATAGTAGGAAAAATAAACAAAGCAAACAGTAAAGATCGGCTCGAAACAGAATGTAAAAGGGTTTTAAAAGGCAGAAATAGTTATTTATGTACCAAGGGTATTAAATAGATGTTTATGCCCAGAGGGCGACGATGTTACAAACCAGAGGGCCTCTGGCCCGAGGGTTTGTAGGTCGCCCGAGGGCATATATATCTATTAATACCCTCGGTGCATACAAACTTTTATGTCATACTAGTTCGTTATTGCATCTAAAAATAAATATGTTCTAAAAAATCCGAAAATTCCATTTCATTTTGACAATATATTTACTAGTAGACGTTCTATCGTCCGTGTTATGTTGCTACGCTACGGAAATCCTGTCAAACGTGTCAAACTAAAACCGTGAAAATGCAAGATATTTTTGAGATCCTAATGTAATCTAAATATCACCGGATCCTTTCAGATTTGCCAGTTTTCTGTGAATTCTAAATAATGTTTTGAAATGTTGTTAAATAAAGATGCTTCTAATAAGTTATCTTTTTTGTTTGTATCTTTTTAGTGTACTTTAGTACACTATTACGTAGTTGGTGACTAGCAATAAAAACACAATAATAAACTAGTATGACATAAAAAATATAAAATAAAAATGAATACAACATAAACGAGTTATGAAGCAGCACAGAAAAAAAAACTTACACTGCAGAAACGAGAATACTGGGAAATGAAGTTACAAGATATGAAAAATCATGTGATAAACAAAGAGATTAAGAATTTTTACCAAAAAGTAAAAGTCCCATAAAGCTACGGGTCCCGGAAATCGACATGATTCTGCAGAAGTAAAGAAGGCATAAGTAATAGTTGAATACCGGGGAAGGTTTGGAAGAGGCAGATCTACAATTGATCAGATTTTTAGGGTGAAACAAATATTGTAAAACAGCTACGAACAAAATCTAGGTTTGTACATTCTGTTTATAGACTTTAAGCAGGCATAAGACTTAATCGGTAGAGAAAAACTATACGAAGCGATGGATCTGTTAAAAACTGCCTACCAAACTTATTAAAGTTAGTGGAAATGGCCTTAAAAACATTAAATAAAGTGATTCTGAAAGGAAGGTCATCAGAGACTTTTTACGGTAAGGAAGGGACCAAGACAAGAAGATCCACTGTCCACAACTTTCTTTAGCCTTATCCTAGAAGCTATCCTACGAAAAAGTGGTATAGATGACAGAGGATATAATGTACTATAACAGACTACAAGTTATCGCTTTTGCGATTATACGACGATATTGCATTGATTGTGTGATCAAAATCAGACCTCATAAGAATATTCAAAAAAATTGAAACAATATTGAAAAAGTTTGGACTATGTATAAACGAAAATAAAAGAAAATACTTTGAAATGAGAGCGAGATGAAAATAGAGCCCTAAGATAATCTAAGAATAAGTAACGGAAGTAGAGAATATTGCTTTGAAAAAAGTGGATCAATTCGAACACCTTGGAGTGACGATTACAAAGATACTGAAATAGAAAAAATCAATTACTAAAAGAAGTAAAGCTGTAGGAGCACTAAACAAAATGATCAAATCTAAGTTAATATCCAGGAATACGAAAATCAGGATTTACAAAACGATTGTGGAACCTTCGGTTATGTAGATTGCAACTTCGGTTATGTATTGTAACTTAAGACGAAAATAGGTCACTTCCCCAACTCGCATTCACTGTAATTGGCGTTTACTGTGGCTTACAAATGTGGAAAAATTTAATAAAAAAACTTTTACATGCCATTTATTGACATTGAAGATGAAGGTTGCGAAATGGTAAACAGATCCTTCATATACGTCGAGGTTCAAGGGGGCTATTTCTTAATTTTAAGACAACGGTTATGGGCCCAGCATTATTCAAGGGAACGAGTTGAGATCAGTTCGAATCCAGCATTGGGTGAGCTCGAAGCTCTTGTTCGCGCTAGTCGCAAGTTGTCTAGTTTTTTTTGCACATAAATTATAAGACGACTTAATTTCGTAAATCAGCTGTCGTAGGCAAGTTTTTTACACCGTTTTAAGGTGTTAGTATTTAGGTATTTACAGTGTAAGGACAAACACACCTGCATCTTCGCACAGAAGATGCGTATTATTATTGCGGGAATTGTTGGACTGAGTTCTGAATAAAACGGAAGTTAAGGTAAACGTATGTATGAAAACAGAAAACAGAAACTTCAACAGAAAATATACGAAAACTTTGATAAATTAGATATTAACACTTACGAGATAAACGAACAATGGGAAACACTAAAAAACTGCCTCCCTCGCTCCATGCAAAGAGATATTAAAAGAACCGACACGAAAGAAAAGACAATTGGATGACCGACGAGATACTCGGCATGATAGAACAACGAAGACAAGCCAAGAAAAAGACAGTCACAATTACAAAATCAACGAAATCAGAAAAAAGATAAGAGAGACAAAACAAACTTACTAGGAGGAAAAATGTAAAGAAATAGACGATCTTTAGAACAAATACGACCTATTCAACATACATAAAAAGGTTAAAGAAATGGCAGGACTGCAAAAAAAGAAACCACAACACAACTCTTTTAGATAAAAATGGAAATACTATGATAACGACTGACAAAAAACTAAAACGATGGGAAGAGTATATGGAAGAGCTCTTCGACGACGAAAAAGGAAACCCACAAGACTTGTCTTTTGAGGACAGAGAAACGAGTGCCGAAAATTACAAAGGAAGAAATAATGTATGCACTAAAGAACACCAGAAACGGAAAAAGCCCGGGACCAGATCAACTGCCTATTGATATCCTTAAAATAATAGAAAATGAGTACATTGATGTCCTCTTAAAGCTTTTTAATAAAATTTATCAATCGGGTGACATACCCAACCAATGGTTGACCTTAACATTCATTTGTCTCCCAAAAAAGAAAAATGCTAGAGAATGCACCGACCACCGTACCATAAGCCTGATGTCTCACACACTTAAATTGTTTTTTAAAGATCATTCATAAACGCATTTACAAAACACTTGATATGGATATTGAAGAAACTCAATTTGGATTCCGTAATGGCGTAGGTACCCGTGAAGCTCTATTTGCATTCAACGTACTAATCCAGAGATGCCTTGGATGTGAACCAAGATATGTACGTCTGTTTCATAGACTACAACAAAGCTTTCGACAAAGTCCGCCACAAAGAGCTAATGGACATCCTCAAAGCAAAACAAATACAACACAATGACCTTCGAATTATTATAACAAATCTATATTATAAACAGCAGGCACACGTACGCATTAATGAACACACATCAGAAGAGTTCGAAGTTAAAAGAGGAGTGCGACAGGGGTGTTTATTGTCACCACTACTATTCAATGCATACTCTGAAGAAATTATGAAAAGAGCTCTTGAGGGAGAAACAGCAGGAATCAAGGTCAATGGAACACCAATTAACAACATTAGATATGCGGACGATACCATCATAATAACAGACAACCTCCGAGACCTCCAAAAGCTAATGAACAAGATAGTTGAGTATGGAGAGGAATATGGATTATCAATAAACACCAAGAAAACCAAATTTATGAAGATATCAAAAACCCAAAATAATGGTGAAAGTCTGACAATTAACGGTAGTGCTTTAGAACAAGTTGAAAACTACCACTATCTTGGCACAATAATTAATCACACAAACGATTACTCCAAAGAAATCCAAGTTCGAATAGAGAAAGCACGTACAAACTTCAATAAAATAAGAAAGGTACTTTGTGCAAGAGAACTAAAATTGGACTTGAGAGTTAGGCTGGCAAGGTGCTATATTTTCTCTACTCTGCTTTATGGGATAGAAGCATGGACACTTAACGCGTCGACTGCTAAAAAGTTGGAAGCATTTGAAATGTGGATGTATAGAAGAATCCTGAAGATATCATGGACCGAGCATGTAACAAACAACGAAGTCATGAGAAGAATCAACAAAAGAATGGAAGTATTGGAAACCATCAAGACACGAAAGCTGCAATACCTGGGGCATGTTATGCGTAATGAGAGATACAACCTACTTCAATTGATTATACAAGGGAAAATCCAGGGCAAGAGAAGTGTAGGAAGAAGAATCTCATGGTTGCGTAACTTGAGGGAATGGTACGGATGCACATCAATTGAACTATTCAGAGCAGCAGCATCTAAGATCAGAATAGGCATGATGATTGCCAACCTCCGTCGCGGAGATGGCACGTGAAGAAGAAGATGTATGAATTAGAGAATTTGAAATCATTGGATCTTTAGAAAGGTTCTGAAGCTGTTTTCTTGTGATATGTCTAAGTTAAATAGTATGTTTATATGGAGTTATTCGACAATTGATTGTAATGAAAATTACATTTTTTAATTGTTATTTGACTTTGGTTATTGGTTATAATAAGCGACAACCAACTATTGGTTATAATAACAACTCACTATTTTAGAATAATCTTTTTTTGAAAACGATTTCCAGCGTGGAAATCGAAACGTCAAATAACACTTATAAAATGTAATTTTCATTACAATCTATTGTGGCTTAATCCCATATAAACATAATATTTAACATTAGATCTCTGTAATAATTCCATTTTTATTCGTACTGAATTGGATAAGTTAACAAAGTTATCTTATTCAAAACAAGAAACAGAAAAAGTCAAGGAGATATTCAACGAAATCCTCTGGAAAGATCGATTTACTACTTTTCAGGAACATTGTTGATTTCTATACTGCTGGATTATGTAAATAAAGAATGGCAACGGTGATAGTTCAAGTATTTGGTATGGTTCGTAGATTATTTTTGAGTTTGCTCAAATCATGTGATGATGATAAGGAAAAATATGCATTTGAACATGGAATTACGAAGCTAAATGAGATAACAACTTAACTTTGATGGTCATGAATATACCAATTAGATGGTAATTAACGAAGAAAGTCAGGAAGGAATGGTTATTTCATTTTACGTTTATATTATCATATTATAATAAACTAACTACCTGTATTTGGAGTTCCAACAGGCGAAGTTACGACACTCACAGGACTTTGTGATCGCTGGGTATTATCTTTCGGACTCTTTCTTCCTTCTGAATCTGAGAGCGTGCCCTCTTCCTCGTGGTTATCGGAAGTTTCACCATCAGATTTATTTTTCAATTCTGTTTCTTCGGCTAAAACAAAAATACATAAATTTGAAATTAAGATTTTTATTTCATTTAATAAAACAGTCTTAATACCTAAAATAGTAATATTCTGAACTGAACGTATTTGAATTAAAGTGATTGATATCGTCCTTTTATCGAATCATATTCAAGTTAGCATCTTGCATAATTTCTGTTAATATAAGTACAAGACAAATTTTCAGCATACATTCGTAAGTTTTTTTCTCCTATAGATTAGTAGGTAACGGTCCACATATTTTACATATGCAAAAGAAGAGTTAATCTATTATCCCGTTTGGTAAAGTAGTAAATTTATCGTGTCAAATTATAAGCTCCATCAATATATCTCCCTCTTTACAAAAAATTATAGTATATTTACATCCAAGAAAAAGAGGGCCTAAACAATAGACTTTTCTAGTTTTTAGAAATAATATATATTTTTAATATAACCATAACTTTGGCAAAAGGTGATGGCAAACCTGGAACATAGCGAAACTGCAAAAATTATCAGTTAAAAAAAATAATAAAAAGAAGTTAAAGCTTTGTAGTGACAAATCTGTAAAATATTTCTTACATAATTGCATTTGTATAGTTACATCAAAATGATCTTCACGAAAATATATTCCTAAAATTGTAAAGAATGAATATCATCCGTCAAGAAAATCAAATTTTAGCCACATTTTCCGACTTTTCCATTGTGTTGAATAGGTACATTTGTTTGGCGTTTTTATATTTGTATTTTTACGCTTAGGTACCATACAGTACTTGTAATACGGGGACTTCATTTTATTTTTATTTAAGGAAAAAAGATAAAAATAATATCGACCTAAAAGTATATACAGACACGATTGTTTTGTTTTCCATGTTGCGACAGTCTTAGCCTTTCGAGACAAATTCAAATTGGCATTGCAAAACGTAAAATACATAATATAATTATATGATTTAACAGGTTGACTGCCACATAAAAATGTTTTAAAAAGTCCATGGTGCCAAGTTGAAAAAAGTGCATCTGGCAACCAACTGAAATACTTCCATTACTAAAATTTCACCAATTTCATTTATTAGTCCCAATTTTTGAAAAAATAGGTCAGCGGTCGAATACGACCGCCGGGGCGTAGGCGGCATACTTATTCCCCTGGTGCCAAGCGGTCGGTCGGGCGGTCGTTCTGTTCATGATGAGACTTGTCGAGTATTATTTTGTTGAGTGGTTGTTTTGACCAATATTTTATCAGTAGAGGTTTGATTGTTAGTAAGACAAGTAAGTTAATTGTGCTCCTGTTATTTTTAGAGTTAGATAATAGTTTCTTCTTGGTACATCCCTCGTAAATTCTCACATTATTTTCAACCAACTAGCCGATAAAAAGATGAAAATAACTGAATTTAGAGAGCATGTAATAAAGTCGCTCTTAAGTTATGAAGACAACATTGAGTCACAGAATGATTCCGAAAGGGAACAACAACAAATACGAACTACAAGGAGATCGATGCAAACTCATACTTTGGTGAAAAAAGAAGGACCATATGATAAAATAAAGAAATACTGTAAAGGTTGTTATAAAGAGAAGATTCGGGGAAACATAACAAAAAATCAGGTCAAAAAAGTAGTAACTTACTGTGACACTTGTGAAGGTCAACCACACCTTTGTTTAGATTGTTTCAACAAATACTCCAAATAACCGATAACTTTTAATTTCTTTTGTGTTCTTATTTAACTTTTGTATGTATTTCAGTTTGTAATGGATATTTTTTATAGTTTTATATATTTTACTCGAAATAAAGATATGTCAAAATTTCGATATCATTTTAGTCTCCCCTATTCAGCCAAAATGAAAACTGATATGTATATACGACAACTGTATGCCACAATGGTCGAATACTGCAAGCATTTCGCTTCTCTACACGATCTCTAGCAAAACAGGAACTATATCACAGACCGTATCAAATCGGTCGTATACGACCGCCGTGGCATGCAGCACTTATTGAACTGTCGGTCGTATACGACCGCCTGGCAATCAACCTGTTAAAAAATACATGTGTTGTTGACAGTTGGAGTATTGTAACAGTAGTATTTTGAGTTTTGAAGTTTATAGTTGTCAGTGTATTAAAGTACTGTAATATTATTGGTGTTCAATATGGTTATTTTCAAGAAATTTAACAATATTAACAATTTTTTAGGTTTAATCCACTAGCCGATTATATGTAAACAGATCCTTCCTAAAGACACAAGGTACGACTCATCTTCTATTCTATCACCATTTTATGATCTTTCAGCAAGTAAATATGCCCTCGGAATGATAATCACGCGGTGTTCATGTATTTCTAATGCATTTTATTAGCTGTGAGTCATCATAATTTTCTTTGCCTTTATTTTACCAGGGCGGCTCCCCTAATTACATTTCTTCATAAGCTTCCACCTTGGGTCATACCAATATCAATCCCCTTTACCGATATGTCCCACCCAAGCTGTGCCTTAGGGCTTCTTTGGTCTTTCCCTCCTACTCGTCCCAGGAACCCGCAGATCGGCAATTCTTCAATTAACCTCTCGACGATGAACACATAGATATATACTACAAGATAGACACTGATCGTTGCTATACTAGCCCGTTCCCCCAGTTCGACAAAGAAAACTGACGCAAAGCAGTCCCAGCATATCTTTCTAATTTGCGTTTATCGACCACTTGACATAAATAACCAATGAGAAGATCACGTGGTCGATAAACCCGGTCCGTTAGACAGGGATGCAGGGACTGCTTTGTGTCAGTTTTCTCTGTCGCACTAGAGGAACGTGACTGTATTAAAGCAGTCTATCTTATATTATATGTCTATGGTTGAACATGGTCAAACCTAACCTATCCTAACCTCACCTATACTCTCTTATTTTAGTATCAATTGGTGCCACCCCTAGACTTCCCCTAATATAGTGCCACATGCATTCGTTGTTCCTCCTTTTTTTTTTTTAACTGCCCAACATTCATTCCCGTACTTTATAGCTGGTCTTACGACCGTTTTATAGAATTTTACCTTCAGCTCCATTGGAATTTTTCTGTCACACAACACACCGCTCGCTTACTTCCATCTTAATTCTACTGCATTCATCTCCGTCTATTTTCCCATTACTCTGTAATATCTATTCTAGGTACATACAACTATTACTTTTCACAATCATTTCACCATCGAAAGGAATCATTTTATTTGTAGTAATTTCATCGTTAAATGAAAATTCCAAATATGTTTTTGTCCTTCGTACCTTTTTATTATTACCTTTGGCGTCGTATACCTTTTTTGCTAGTCTTTTGTCATTCATTCAGTGTCTATGACAAAACCACCCAAGTTGCCTCTTACTTATAATAGTTTCTATTAGTTTCGCACCTAAATTTGTTATTACCGTGGTGTTTAGTATCACTGTTTTGGGAACCCTTCAGTTTTTTGTAAAATCTCATTTCTGTAGTAGTAACTTTTCTTTTGTTGTTATTTGATAATACCCAAGACTCACTTTCATATGTTATTGAGGGTTTCTGATATACTTGAGTTTTCACTTTCTTATGTATCTCTTTCTTTCCAAAGAACGTTCTTCGTAAGGTATTGAATAGTTTTCGAAAAAAACCTTATTTTTCTTTTTTTAGGTTGTCATTACCATCTTCTATTTTCCCAGTAGCATATTTTTTTATTTGTTCTTACATTTCGTTGTTACTTCATTTATAATTAGTGAGAACACTAGTGCCTTAAGTACGCATCCACCTTTCTACTTCTGTCTCGAACTATGTAGATTGTTGTTTTTACTTTATTGATGATGTTTTTAATTCATATTATCTTCTAAACTCCTTTTTTTAAACATTTTCAGATACGTATAAACAAATGAACATTTACTTTTGATCATCTTATTCTGCCATTTTCTAACGAAAGTTGGCGATCACTTATTTAAACACTTCCCTAAAGCTCAATCTGATAGCCATACTCAATTTCTTATTTGTAAACATTGACTTGTATTTTATAAATCCTTTTCAATCTATTTCAATACTGACTTTTATCTCCTTATCTTGATCAAACTGCGAGTTTATATTTGCTCCGAGGTATTTATACTTGTCGACCCTCTCTAAAGGTGTACCCTTCAATGTCAGATGTATGTTGTCATAGGAATTTTCGAGATCACCATGTATTTGGTTTTATCTTTATTCATTTTTAGTCCCATCTTTTTGCTTTTTCTGTTAATGATTTCTACAATAATTTGTAAATCGTCTATATTTTCTGCCATGATTGGGGTATCGTCTGCAAATCTTATGTTATTAATGATGCCCCCTCCAATCCTTACACCTTCAGTTCTTTCCCATAGTGCCTAATGAAATATTAGTTGGGAGTACACATTAAATAATTGTGGCGACAGCAGACGTCCCTGTCTGACTCCTCTTTGAATTTCTACTTGGTTTGTCTCACTATCTTCCCCCCGTACGGCCGTTGTTTGATTGTAGTATAGATTTTTGATTAAATTAATATAATAATTAAGAATTTGCTTCCACTAACGGATATGTAATTTTCGTCTTTTACATTCAAAAATAAATAGAAAAGAAGGGCAATACAATTACTATATAATGTATAGCGTAAGTGGTATATAATATACATAATTAGCATTAAAAGTAAAACACATTCTTGATACCCAGAAAATCATACCTGAACTAACAGGCTTAGGTGGTTGAGCTCCTGCTCCAACACATTCCAAAAGCGTGAAAATAATTGTCCAGTCGGTGTTGGTGTGAATGTTCTGTGCGGACGTTTTCAGAAGCTCGTATAAACCAAATGATATTTGCCGTGATATCCTAGAAAGGGTACTGCTTTTTAAAAGCAGTAGCATTCTTAAAGACTGAAGAACAATATGACTCATTTCTTCATTTCTCATCAGACGGATTGCAATACGCAATAGGCCTATAAAAAATAAATGCTATTAACAAATGGAATTAAAATAAAAAAAATATTATAATAAAATTTTGGTTGTATTAGGCGCAATTCAACAAGTGTTGTACATCATAAGTTTAATGCCGTGTATGTATAATAATAAGGCCGGAAAGCTCAGGCAGTAGAGTGTCTGACTTTCTGTCTGTCTTCTGCTCAGTCGACCATATATTACATGACTGCGAGACATTATATCGCAGGTGACAAAACTTTTTGGAGACTACCAAGTAACACCAAAACATATGGTACTTATCCAATAGGCCTGTATTAGCTGGTACAGGGTTCCAGAATCCTGGAATGGGTATCATGAATAAATGGAAGATGTACAATTATAAGGCTGCAGTATGACCGGTTTACAATAGACGGCTTCCATGAAAAAAAATATCACTTACTAAATCAAGATATAAAGTATTTTCCCTAATACTATTGGAACTATTAAAGGAATGTAAAGAATATCAAATAGGAAACTAAAAGTGTGGGTTTAGGAAAAATTGATTAACCATGGCTGAACTAAGCATACCGAAGACAGTAATTAATCCCACAAAAGCTTGTGTAGAGGGATCTAGAAGAGCAGTAAGGAAGGAAAACTGTCGGACCTTCTGCACAATAAATAGTGGCCCCAAACAAGGAGATGCCCTATCCCCAGTCCTCTTTAGCATCGCTTTGGATAGCATCGTACGAAAAACTCTCCTCTTTAGAAATCAGGGTTCCCGCATTATACTATCTTTCGCCATGATATGGATATAGTGGAAAATACAACTATTAGTACAGCTTCATTAAACTGAAAATGCCGCAAAGGTAATTTGGCCTCCGAATCAACAAAAAGGTAAAAGAAAATATGTGGATACAACAAGGACAGAAGACAGAATAGGGCAAAACGTGACAATGAATCAGTACAATTTTGTACTGGCTCTAATAACAAAACTACACAAGAGATTAACAACGAAACACAAAGTGGAAATCTCTGCTCTAGTTTGCACTAAAAAAGATAATGAATAGGTATGTGTATACTAACGTATGCATGTGAAACCTGGACGATGACAAAACAAAATGAGAACCGATTAATGAGTCGCAGAAAGAGGAATATATGGACCAATTAAGGATAATACCTCACAGCAATTCAGAGTGAGAACTAAACGAGAATTGGAAGAATTATATAACCAACCAGGAATAATAAAAATAATAAAGACAGAAAGATTAAATGGACTAAGATTGACTATGTCAAGAGATAAGATCAGCGTCCGTAAAGCTGGTCAACGAAGAGAACCCGAATGGAAAGCGACCACTAAAGAGACCAAGGATGTGGTGGAGAGACAATATTGCAGCAGATTTACGCGCACTAAATATGGAACAAG
The DNA here is from genome assembly GCF_040954645.1 of Diabrotica undecimpunctata. Taxonomy (NCBI): domain Eukaryota; kingdom Metazoa; phylum Arthropoda; class Insecta; order Coleoptera; family Chrysomelidae; genus Diabrotica; species Diabrotica undecimpunctata. The sequence goes on along the minus strand of NC_092805.1, from coordinate 93,404,516 downwards.
CAGTGGAACTAATGATGGACCATTGCAAGTGGATGCATATTGTTGTTAGCGAAAACCCATCCCGGGTTGTAGTGCTAGAGAGGAGGAGGGCACAGAAGAGCCAGAATATTGGTGTAACAGAGGACAGCCATATATTCTGAATTATAAAGTTATGTATAAGTTACTTTAAGTATTCATTCCTTAAGTATTCGTTACTTGGTTTGACCTCGTAATGACGAAAAAATTCAGGACTCAGGAACTCAGAAGCGATATATCGCTGAAAGACTTAATGGATGTCAGAAGTTTCAGAGACGAAAACAATTATCTACCTCATAGTAGTAAAATCGAATAAAAAGAAACTGTAAATGAAGTTAATTCGGAGTATTATAAAGAATCATCGAATTGTAAATATTTTATAATGAATCCTGTATCAGAACTCAAACTGTTAAAAATGTAAAATTTTTCAACTTACCAATAACAGATCTCTCCAACAAGAACTGGAAATCGAAAACAGATGCATTCATAACTAAAGTGTATATATGATCCCGTACATTTTGCCACACGGTCATCACTCTATCTCTATTTTGTATAACAACTTTGATCAATAACTCCAAAAAGAACACGGTAACGTTATCATTGTAGTCATAAGCCACACTTTCGTGTACATCCGGACCTCTAGATAATTCTATTAAAGTTTTTACGAGTTCAAATAAAGCTTCTTCGTGGAGAAACTTGGAGTCGGTTATCATTTGCTCTAAATTACAGTCCTTTATACATTCTTTAGCAGCATCTATACAGTTTTGCTCTTCTGGTGTCGGTATTTTTGATAAATTTTCTGCGGAAACCATGTATGAGTAAAGAGAACTCAGTAAACCGGTATCCTGCTTCGCCGCAGATGGTGCTTCCTTGTAGACTAGAATTAATTTGCCACTTGGTTCAATAAAGTCTTCTACCTAAAAAAATAAAAAGGGACATAAAGACTGAGTTAATTCCTACACACATTTGTCTATTGTGGTAGTTTCGTTATGATTATGACACTTTTGTGTGAACTTGTCATGGGAAGGTGAACTTACAAATTTTTTAAATTTGCTAAATTCTCTATATCATTTTCCCCTAGAAGTAGACAACACAAACATATTTCAGTTTTAGATGTTTTAGTAAAAAGAAAACCCAAAGGAAACTTCAACTACACTAAAATCCAATTTTTTCAGTTTTTCCGATCTGCACTCATTGCTCACATTTGTTCAATTCGTTCGTCATAAATGTCATCCAATTAATAACAATATTGAATCATCTGTTTCAATTTTGATTTAGACACTTCTCGTTTTAAAATAATTTCATATAAATATATCTAAATATATACAAGAATATATATATAAATATTAACATACAAATATTAACGTGCGACAAAAAGACTTATTAGGAAAACATTTTAAGTTGAATTTTTATATCTATACTTTGAAAGAGATTTTTAAAGCAGCACATATTAAATTATACTTTCTACGAAATATTCGTCACATTAAACAGTTGGAAGAGTCCATTTACGCCACGAGGAGAGTCGGTTATGCAACATATAAATTTTATCAATTTTATTAAAATCTATAAAATTAATAAATAAATAATAAAATTACTTTATTCAATTTTAAAAATATTATTTAAATTTTAAAAATATAGAAAACATCGTATGAAGCTTCGCGCTAGTCTACAGTAGAACCTGCTATGCCACTTTTTGCTTCAATAATGTCCATGTTTCACTAGCATATGTAATATATTGGGCAACAATTGAGTTAAGAACTCTAATTTTAACCCTTTTATTTATTTTTTTCTTTCTGAATATTGTTTTATGTAATGCATAGTATGTCAGTTGCTTTCTTTTGTTTTTTCTTATTTCTAAGTCGAAGTCTATTACTCAGCACAAGGTGAGTGTGACTCGTGTTACATCGGTCAGACAGGGAGATCACTGAGGGGGCGTCTTACGACACACCGCAGTGATATTAACCTATCCAAGCATACTTGTGCTCTTGCTCAGCATGCTATTAACACAAATCACAAAAAGGACTTTAACGAAGTTAAGATTCTTGGCAACGAACGCAATCTCGTGAAAAGGCAGTTTTGGAAATGTGTTCGATACTGAAACACCCCAACACTCTGAACAAGAGAACGGACATTAGTAACTTGAGCCAAATTTATCATGCATTAATATTGCAGAACTAGGCTTTATCTGTTTTTTTACTTTAAAATTGTCTCCCATGGTGTGTTTTTGTACACATTTTCACTTTTAAATAAATTCAAATAAAATTTTCTTTTTTTTCATTCATATATTTCTTATAAATTACTCAGTTCCAAAGTATTATGAACCTTTGACTGTGGAAGTTGAATTAAATCTGTACCTGTGGCTGGCTAAACAGCTACAACTTAGACACTTATATTATGATATGGAAGGATCGACCTCACTTGTTTGATTGTTTTCTTCGAGCCATTCACTGAAAGTAAAATGGTGTTTCCAAGCGTCTGTTTCTTTCATATAATGATTCGTACAGACAAGAATTTCTCCTTACTATATCATATCTTTACATTTACCGCTTCAATGCATTAGCGGTTAGTAACTCGCCTTGATGTTGTCATGTTTGGACTTCAAGGACACTGTTTTTAAATATATTTTTTTTTAATTACATGTATAATAACCACATGTTTCTTTTGCTGTTCTAAGTTTATGTTAAATTGTAAACTGTACTTAGTTTCAATTGATTGTTTATACAACTTAACTAGTTAATGTCTTATTACATTTTATACCATTGACTGCTACATGTCTTTTTGAGGTAACACATTTGTATTCACCTCTCTATGGATGTTTGATTTTTCATATTACTCTTTTTAGATGAACTGATAATGATTTCTGATTAGATAGCGAAACGTCTTCAAATAAATAGATGAAGTAGCCACCTTCTTTGTCTTTTTCTCCACCTTTTGACAGAAAAACCCACCACTCTTCGAGAGATCCTTAATTTATATTGGATTAACGGTCTTACTCCTTTTCTCACCTACCATTCAGGGTATTCAGGTATATATATATATATATATATATATATATATATATATATATATATATATATATATATATATATACCTGAATACTCTGAATACTCTGAATACCCTAAATGGTAGGTCCCCTACCTCAAGAAGTGGTACCAATTTTTATAAACATTTTTTTTAATTTCCAAATTTGAATATTTTAATTCACAACTAGTCCCATCCTAAAGTGCAGCTAAAATAAATTTCAAAATGCTATATATAAATAGTTGCCTGCAACCAGTAGTTATTGAAATTTTAAAATGGCTACTGTCTAATATGTGTCAACACGTACTCGCCCGGTTCTGCTTGTGATTCTGCAACGGGCAAAAGCTTTTTGTTTATTGCTTCGTATCTCAATGAAAAAGAAAGATTCTTCCATTTTTATCAATACTAAATTGTCGAAATAGTTTCAAACTTCATATTTATGCACAGCTTTTAAAGAAAATACACCATATAAAAAGGTATGAGCACTAAAGGTCGGACTAACTCTTCGATTTCTGGAGTTTTGAAATTTTAATAACTTTTTAACTATAAACTTTTTATATTTTATATTTTTTTATAACACATTTTTAATGTGTTTTTATCTGTACTTTACAATGGGACTAGTTGTAAATTAAAATATTCAAATTTAAAAATTTATTTATAAAAACATTGTTTATAAAAATTGGTACCACTTTTTGAGGTAGGGAATCTTCATATTCGTATTCAGCGAAAAATTTTACATAAAATAGAATAGTTTACAACTATCCACCCTTCCATGTATACAAAAAGTTACCTTGATGTCCGACTATTGTATTGGTGCCATAACGGGCTTAAGCTCTCTCCTTGCATTGTACCTTTTTGCATTTGAGACTTTTCTCCATTCAGTTAAACTTCTGCTATAAGTATTATGTAAGTGTTTTATACTTTCTCATAGTACCCATGGTACTTCTAAATTTATTAAGCATTTAAATATCGTTCTTCTGTCTACAGTATCGAATGCCGCTCTTAGTTTTACGAAATTTAGATATGGCTTTTCTCCCGTTTAGTTCCGTTCCGTTCTCGTTCTCAGGTCTAGCAAATTTTGCGCGTTCGCTGCCACTTCATGCTTCCATCTTTTCTGAAGCCCTTTTGGTCTTGCGCCCTGCATTTAAGTATATAGGGCTCTGTTTGGCAATCTTTCGGTCTCCATTCTCACTACATGACCAGGACATCAAAGTCTCTGAAGTTTAATTCTGAGATCGATGCCTGTTGGTAGAGTTAATGGTTGTATCTCGATACTCCGTTTTCGTTAATAGTATAATTTATACCTATACACCTATTTTGAAAAAAAAAATCAAGAAAAAGCGGTTTTTTGATAGAAAATTTAATTGCGAATAATTTTGTTGTCGATATAATACTTCCCGGGATATTCAGGGTATACGATTGAAAAATAGAGATATGTAGGGTCGATTTTTCGTTCCAAAATGTTTCCTGCATTTTCAACAACTTTTTTAGCAGGAGCATCTTCAAATTCTAGTTATAAACAACGTTCCGGAGAACAAAATCATCTAAACTCAAACGTCGATTGCTAAACATAGGCCACCTTGTCTTGTTTCCAACTCATCCATTCCCCTCATCCATTTTTACTCATTTACATACACTAGCCTAATTGGCACGATTCGGCTAATCGGCACGATTCGGCTAAAGTAAAGAGAAATGAAATAAAAGAAGAAATTATTCACAACAAAGTACGCGTGAGTAACGAAACTTTAAAACTCAACTCAACTGTTCGGTGCAACGGAATTTTATTATTTACAAAGTAAATGAATCGATATTCTTGAGAGAAAAGTAACTATGTATTTGGTTTGTATCTTGGTTGGATATATATTATCTAAAATAAAGAATTTTCTGATGCATTTTTAATACACGAATTTGACTGCCAACATTTTTTATTTCTTGTAATAAAATAACATAAATGAGTCCGAAGTTTATAAATTTTAGTCACAAACTTGTTTTGGAGATTCTGATTTTAGCGATAGATTCATAAATTGTAATTAAACAAAAACTTAAGAATTGTGTGACAAACTTTGTGTGACAAGATTTTAAAAAGATAAATACTTTACAACGGCTTAAGATACTTCTCTCGAATCTTACCTCTACAAAGGTTTTTGACAACAGTCCGTTGCTATAGAGTGCTAACAAGAGATCAAATAAGTGTTTCCATCCATCCCTCATGGTGTTTCCGTGTTGATGAATTAGGAAAAATACCGTCCTAAGGGCCAACTGCGCCTTGCTGTTCATTCCAAATTGAACCACAATGTTGTTCTGTTTCTGTTGGTTGTAAAACACAGTAAATTTACAAATACCGAGAATGAGCATATCCAAATTTGTCGACATATTGAGATTTGCAGCGATAAAGGCGCATCTTTCGAATCCTAAAATATAATATAGAATAAGACATTGATTTAGAAGATAGCTGATAACGTATTTATGTTTTAATTTTTTTTTATTTTTGGTTACTAAAAGACTATCCAAGGAAACAGAACTATATAATAGAAGAGAGTGATTCACCCATAGATCCAGATTTTAGACCAGGTGTTATAAGAAGAAGGAAGTGGCATTATTTGCCAAATCCAAAAAAAAACTATGGAATATATATTCTTTCATACTACGAGTATATATATATATATATATATATATATATATATATATATATATATATATATATATATATATATGTATATATATATATATCTTCTTCAAGTGCCATCTTCGTTCCGAAGGTTGGCGATCATCAGGGCTATACGTATTTTCGAAACTGCTGACCGAAACAATTCGTTGCTGCTACAGCTATACCATTCCCGTAGATTCTTTAGCCAGGAGTTTCGTCTTCTTCCTATGGACCTTTTTCCTGCTATTTTCCCTTGCATAATTATTCGAAGCAGTTCATATCTTTCGCCTCTTGTAATGTGTCCCAAGTATTGCAGTTTTCGTTTTTTGATCGTAAATATGACTTCCTTTTCTTTATTCATTCTTCTCAAGACCTCGACATTTGTGACTCTCTCGGTCCATGATATTCTCAGGATTCTGCGATACATCCACAGTTCAAATGCCTCTAATTTTTTGGTATCAATCTTCTTCAACGTCCATGACTCCATTCCGTAGAACAGCACAGAAAGTACGTAACATCTCATCAGGCGAAGTTTCATTTCAAGGCTCAAATCTCTTCCGCAGAACACTCTCTTCATTTTAGTGAATATGGATCTGGCTTTTTCTATTCTTATTTTGATTTCTGCTGAGCTATCGTTGTCTTCATTTATAAAAGTGCCTAAATATTTGTATTTGCTAACTCGATCGATAATTTCATTGTGTAAATATAAATTTTGAACATTTTGTGTTGATTTCGATATTACCATAAATTTAGTTTTCTTTATGTTCAAAGATAGTCCATATTCTTCGCTGCAGTCTGCTATCTTATTTACCAATGTCTGTAGCTCTTCAAGTGTTTCTGCGATCAGAACGGTGTCGTCGGCAAATCTCAGATTGTTTAATCTAACACCATTTATTTTAATACCTACAGATTGCTCAGAGAGTGTTCTATTCATTACGTCTTCGGAATAGAGATTAAACAGGGTTGGTGACAGTATACACCCTTGTCTCACACCTCGCTTTATTTCAATTTCTTCAGTGGTATTATTCTCTACTCTCACTACTGCTTTCTGATTGTAGTACATATTTGCTATTAGTCGGATGTCTCGTTTATCTAAATTCTTTTCTGTCAGGAGTCTGATTAGGTGATCATGCCGCACTTTATCAAAGGCCTTGTTGTAATCTATGAAGCACATGAATACATCTTGATTTATGTCAAGACATCTTTGAGACATAACGTTCAGTGCAAACAACGCCTCTCTTGTTCCAAGTCCATTTCTGAATCCAAACTGGGTATTATTGATGTCCATTTCCAGTTTTCTGTGTACTCTAGAGTGTATAATTTTCAGAAATATTTTCAGTACATGGCTCATCAGACTGATTGTACGGTAATCACTGCATTGTTTGGCATTTATCTTTTTTGGTATAGTAACAAAGGTGGATAAAAGCCATTCTTGTGGTATTTGTCCTGATGTATAAATGCTATTGAAAAGTTTAACTAAAATGTGAATCGAGTCTTCTTCTATTAGTTTAAGGATTTCCGTTGGTATTTCATCTGGACCTGGGGCTTTACCATTTTTCATTCTTTTTAGTGCGTACATTACTTCTTCTTCCGTTATTTCTGGACCTTCGTCTCCTTGTATGTTACTTAGCTCAGATTGTTGTCTATCATCTGCAAAGAGTTCTTCAATATAGTTTTTCCATGTCTTCAACTGTTCTTCTAGTTCTGTTATTATGTTTCCGTTGACATTATACAGGGTATTTGGCTGCTTACGTTTTTGTGTACCTGCAAGTTCTTTCACTTTTTTATGTACATTAAAAATATCATGTTTTGCCTGCAATTGCTCTATTTCTTCACATTTTCTTTTATAAAAATCTTCTTTTGCTATTCTGATTTCTATTTTGATTTCTTTCTGTATTTGTTTATACCTCTGTTCGTTTTTTCCTTTCATTATTCTCCGATTGTCCATGAGAAGAAGGATCTTATCAGTCATCCACCTTTGCTTTCTTTTTGGTTTTTCTTTAGTCAGAATTTTCTTCACAGGACCTGTTATCGCCATTTTTACGTTTTGCCATTTTTTATCTATGTTGTTCGTTGGCTGAGATGTTTCTTTTTCATGAAGTATTTTGAGATTATTATTAATACATTTTTGCAGTTTCTCCTTTACCTCCAGGTTACATAAATGACTGACGTCTATCTGATTTGCTCTTCTTTTCTGCTCCAATCTTTTTAGTTTAATACTCATTTGCGCTATTAGAGGGTTATGGTCTGAAGAGACATCTGCGCCTGGGTAAGCTTTAACGGATTTTAAGGAGTTTCTGTATCGTTCGTTTATCAGTAAAAAATCAATCTGGTTTCGAATTATTCTTTCGCCATTGTCCTGGGGTGATTTCCACGTATAAAGTCTTCTCTTTGGTAAGTTGAAGAATGTATTAGATGCAATCATGTTATTCTCCTGGCAGAATTGAAGTAGTCTGTCACCTCGTTCATTTCTTTTGCCGAGTCCGTATTCTCCTACATGTTTTCCACTTTTTCCTTTACCAATTTTTGAGTTAAAATCACCTAGAATTACGGTAATGTCTCGTGGTTTCGTCGATTTTAATACTTGATTGATTTCTTCGTAGAATTGTTCAATTTCGTCCTCGGATTTATCTGCAGTAGGTGCATAGATCTGTATGATATTTAGTTTACTTGTGTTTGTTTGTAATTGAAGAAATAAGAGCCGATCTGATACTGGAGTATATATATATATATATATATATAGATTGAACGAATTTAAAACGGAACATACAAAATCAATGTATTTCGGCTCAACTGCGCTCTAGGTGGTTGGCCAACAAAAGGTTGTCAAATAATTATATTATAAAAATCCAATACTTCAGCGGGTTGCTGGATTCTGAACTCATTCAAGAACAAGTCAAAACTCCTCCCAAATAGGTTGCCTAGAATCACTGTGAAAACTAGAGTAAACAAGGAGTTATTATGCTCTCAAACCACCTATCGCTTCCTTATAGTCCAAGAGATAGAGCCGAAATTTTGAACTGATCAGTAATATGACATTTCTCTATTGGAATATATTCATTGTAACTGGGTTAAGACTTTGCCTTACAGGCGGACGCCCCTCGTGGTACAGGGGGTGGCTATACAGGGATGAAGTTGTCATTTTTTCGGAAAAATTAACGATCGATAATATGGCTGAAAATTTGCCCAGAGTAAGATCTTGGTATAACTAGACGAAATCCCAAAGGGCGGACGCGAGAGTGGATACATAAGGGGTGGCGGACAGGGGTGAAGTTGCAATTTTTTGGGAAAAAATTAACGATAAGTAATATGTCCGCCATTTTCATGGCTCATTATTTAGCCCCTAAAAACTCTAAATCCAAAAGGGCGGACAGCTGGGTTGGTACAGAGAGCCATAAAACGGGGTCAAATGTACCACTTGCTTGCGCATTTTAGGTCTCGGTAACAATTTTCAAACTGATTTTATTATGATATTTTTATACCGATTGATTTGAAAATTTGTATGCTCACTTCTGTTACTATTCTGAAAAGCGTCAAGTAGTTTTCCTCAAAATTTTCCAAAAAAATTTCCGTAAATGAAAATTTTCGTAATTTTTTGAGGTAAAATCTAATTTGTAGAATCCTTTCAATTTTCTGTAAGTTATACCATGATTTTTTTCCAAAAATTTTCAAACGATTTTTCCGATAAGAAAAAAAAATTAGAAAAACTTTTCTAAATCATTTGATAAAACTCTACGTCATCGTTTGAATCTTTTATAGAATATTTTGTAGTTTTAAAATGATATTATGATAATGTTTTTTTTTCAAACTAAAGTCATATTTACTTTACAAATCACATTTTTTTCTTAAATATAAATATTTTACGAATTAATTTTTAATTGAATAAATGTTTGATATTAGAATGAAAAACAAAAAAAAATATTTTCAATATAATAATCAATTGAAATTATCTGATGATTGATAAAAATTAATTATGAAACCGGTTAAGTAATTTTATTAAATTAAAGTAATTTTATAATGTTAACTATTGAATATTTTCGGTATAACAAATAGTAATTTTACTTATTTTTTATTACAATAAAAAGGTTTTTAAATTTATATTGCATAAATAATGGTTGTTCAGATATAAGAAAAATTTGATTTATTATTACATTAATAATCAAATACAAAATATATTATTTCTATTTATCAATAGGTAAAATTCAATTTCTAGAATTCCTTTAACATTTTACAAATTATTATTAATAAAAATCAATTTAATAGTGGAATTATCAATTTTTTAAGTTTTGAAATTTACTTTGTAGATATTTTCAATATTTTTTTTAACTTTCAAATTGATTGAATTTTTTTTCATTAGTTAATTATAATTTTACAAATTCTGATTGGACATTAATTTTGCGTCATTATTATTTTAAAATATTAAAATAATAATGATGCGCGTTCCATTCAGATCAGTAATTCTAGACGCATGCGCTAAATGTAATAAGTATCAAGATGCTTTTATCCAACTTGGTGAAAGTGACTTCGATTGTAATGAAGTTTTTGAAACCTTAGAAACTTTCATATGTCACTTATATGGAACAGGATTAACGAGAACAATTCCAAAAAGAAAAGTAGACTATGTCAGATTTTCACTATTTAACCGGCAGTATAAGTTGCATGTTTGCAGTTTGAAAATTGTTACCGAGACCTAAAATGCGCAAGCAAGTGGTACATTTGACCCCGTTTTATGGCTCTCTGTACCAACCCAGCTGTCCGCCCTTTTGGATTTAGAGTTTTTAGGGGCTAAATAATGAGCCATGAAAATGGCGGACATATTACTTATCGTTAAGATAAGTAGATAATTTCAATTGATTATTATATTGAAAATATTTTTTTTTGTTTTTCAGTCTAATATCAAACATTTATTCAATTAAAAATTAATTCGTAAAATATTTATATTTAAGAAAAAAATGTGATTTGTAAAGAAATTATGACTTTTGTTTGAAAAAAAAACATTATCATAATATCATTTTAAAACTACAAAATATTCTATAAAAGATTCAAACGATGACGTAGAGTTTTATCAAATGATTTAGAAAAGTTTTTCTAATTTTTTTTTTCTTATCGGAAAAATCGTTTGAAAATTTTTGGAAAAAAATCATGGTATAACTTACAGAAAATCGAAAGGATTCTACAAATTAGATTTTACCTCAAAAAATTACGAAAATTTTCATTTACGGAAATTTTTTTGGAAAATTTTGAGGAAAACTCTACTTGACGCTTTTCAGAATAGTAACAGAAGTGAGCATACAAATTTTCAAATCAATCGGTATAAAAATATCATAATAAAATCAGTTTGAAAATTGTTACCGAGACCTAAAATGCGCAAGCAAGTGGTACATTTGACCCCGTTTTATGGCTCTCTGTACCAACCCAGCTGTCCGCCCTTTTGGATTTAGAGTTTTTAGGGGCTAAATAATGAGCCATGAAAATGGCGGACATATTACTTATCGTTAATTTTTTCCCAAAAAATTGCAACTTCACCCCTGTCCGCCACCCCTTATGTATCCACTCTCGCGTCCGCCCTTTGGGATTTCGTCTAGTTATACCAAGATCTTACTCTGGGCAAATTTTCAGCCATATTATCGATCGTTAATTTTTCCGAAAAAATGACAACTTCATCCCTGTATAGCCACCCCCTGTACCACGAGGGGCGTCCGCCTGTAAGGCAAAGTCTTAACCCAGTTACAATGAATATATTCCAATAGAGAAATGTCATATTACTGATCAGTTCAAAATTTCGGCTCTATCTCTCCGACTATTAGGCAAGCTCCTCTTTCCTTTATCTAAGCAGTCAGATGAATATTTTGAGCGGTGTTGCCAATCTCATTCCTCTAGATGTTTTTCAAATAAGGTGTTAACCATAAAATATTTACAGGAAAGAAAGGAAATAACTACAAACCATTATTATTTTTGTTATTAGTCTGTTGTAGTAGATTGGTAAATACATTGAAAAATATAGGCAAATATCCGATTTATTTAAAGGTACGAAGAAGATATAACTCTCAAAAAGATCCGCAAATCCGATTATTACACGGCGATTGGCAACATTAACTTTGGGAGGCGCTATAGGTGCATCCTAAAAGGAGACAGATAGTTGAACGATATTTTATACAATGTCTATCACCGGGTATGGATTTATTTTTGTCCAAGTTTTATATTGGTCCACTATTTCAAATGCAGTTCAAACAGACATATATTAAATTGTATGTTCCGTTTTAAATTCGTTCAATCTGTGTGTATATATATATATATATATATATATATATATATATATATATATATATATATACATATATATATATATATATATATATATATATATATATATATATATATATATGTATATATATATATATATATATATATATATATATATATATATATATATATAGATATATACACAGATTGAACGAATTTAAAACGGAACATACAATTTAATATATGTCTGTTTGAACTGCATTTGAAATAGTGGACCAATATAAAACTTGGACAAAAATAAATAATATATATATAATAATAATAAATAAATAAATATATATATATATATATATCGTGACAGACATAGCATCTTTGATTGGCAGATTATCTCAAGAACAATTTATTGCATCTCAGTAATATACACCAAATAAATACTAAATAAATTTGCTTTGAAAATATTCTGTAATAATAAATAAATAAATACAATGGAAAGCTTCTACCTTCAGAGTCACAATTAATAAAAGGAATTATGAGGTCGTTTTGAGCATTTTATTCTTCTAGTTGTGCTACAGTCTAAGGCTACTGAGCCTTGGTCTCCTGTAATTTCTGCACCCAATATACGCGGTTCTGCGCCGCTCGTTTAAGGTCTACACTAGTGTTGTGTCAATCGTTCATTTTACGAGGACCGAATGAATTAGTGACAGACTCCGAATACGATCGAATGATTTCAATCGTTCGTTCATTTCAATACGTTAGGTTGCCGTTTAAAAGAAATAACGAGTAACCGATTGATTGAGCTAAATCGACTGAAAACCGAGAGCATTGCTTACGGTATTTCATATGTGTATTCACCTTCACCTAAATTATTGGAATATCAGGTTTAATTTTATCTAAATATATATCTTTTAACATTTAAGTTCGTACAGATTCTTAAGAAATTATTCGAGAAGATAGAACTTATATATAAATTTATACAGAAATATGTGCTGCATCCAAATATAAATATTTATTGTCATTTATGATTTTAACTACCTACTAACTACACTCTGAGCCAAAATTAACCGGCTACCTTAAAAATGGGTAATTTTTGATGTCTTAAATCTCTAAACCTGTTGTCGGGTTTAAGTGATTTTTTTAATATATTTTAGCCTTATATCTTGACAATATCGTTATAATAATAAGGTTGCTAAATAGGTAAATTTTCATTTTATACCGGGTGTACGAATTAAGCTGTGTTTTTTTCTTGAAGTTTGCATCACCCTGTGGAATATTCTAGCATTTATAAAATATTGAAATTAAAACCTAACTATAGCCTCATGTTTTCTCAACATTTTGTTTTTTGATTCACTCACTTATGTTAAATAATACAAAAGTTAGGTAGTTTAACAACTAGCCATGTTTTTCATCAATATAGACGATTTAACTCACCAGCAAAATTAACCCCACCACTTTTATTATTGTTTTGTTTACATTACCTGTGACAGTTTGTTTCCTAAATTTGATTTTTGACATATAGCCGTTGTACGACATTGTTACAAATCTGTTTCCGTGTTAATAACAATTCTTGAACAATTTGTAATTAAAATTAAATTTGTAATTAAAATTAACAATTAAAATTGTAATTTTATATCATTGTGAGCGAATATTGTTTAAGTTGAAATTTTAGTGCTTATTTATTGTTTGTGATTTAAAAATGCCAGCGTTCATCCAGACTGTTCCTGAATTCCAGTTTGGACTATAAGGCGTATTCGTTAGCTAGGGCCTAAGTACGCTAAGGTAACGAACAATATATACTAACTATTTGGGGAAACAATTAATAGTAGGTTGTCCGCCTCTTGATTCCCTTAGTAACTTCGCAAAACTTGATAACCAATACTAGCTTTCTTGTACATCTTGTGTAGTAGTTGTAAATTTACGATTTGTTAAATACATAGTAAGTTGAAAGTGGCTTGTTTTTTTTTAACGTTAGATAGAGACTAGAAGAGAACACATTTTTGCTTTGTACATCTTCCCGGCTTCTAACGCAAACCAATAACCTCTGACTCTTTACAGGGCCTGCATCGAAGTATCCTTCAGCCCCTATCCTGTTTTTTCCTACCCTCTTGTAAATCCGCGAGGGCGAAATCACGACCAATTCGAACTAGTGGACCAGTATGCCTCAAATACGCTCGCAGAGGTAAATCGCATTAACCATATAGGACGAGTTTATTACAGTGGTTTATTTTAGTGGTTTTATTCTTTTGGGAGTGATCCTTCCTCCCCTTAACCGAATTTTACCATACCATACCCTCCTTTTATTACAGTGGTTAATTTTGGCCCAGAGTGTATTAACGACATAAGCGAAAGTAATCGCTGGGACCCGATAGAATATTTTCCACTTCCAATACTCCCGGTCTGTAGCTAAGTTCCTGCCTTAAACGCAATTCTTAATTCAATATTTAGTAGGTAATCATTTAAACGAACGCGTTCAGCCGATCGGTCTTCGTCGCAAGTGAGGAACGACCGAGGACCGAAAATAACGAGGGTATTGGCTGTGGGATTTTGTTTTGGTTCGATCGGCGACGTCACTGGTCGATCTATTGATTTTTGTCACCGCACGATCGGATCGTTATGAACTAGAAATATTTCAATCGTTCAATACTTTGAAGTGATTTAATCAAAACGAACGAATCAATCGCGATTGATACTACACTAGTATACACTATTAAAAGTCAGCATATATGAGCATGAAACATACATCAAGAATAAAGACTTCGACAAATCTCAGATATGCAAACATGCAAAATCCATGCATATGCAAAAACCCCACCCTCAGATTTTCTGTCAACCAAAAGAAGGCTATGGCCTACAAGATCGAGGCCCAGTGAGTGAACATGTTTGAAAAACATAACCCAACTTAATTACTTGACTGTTATACTTTGCGCACCATTTTTTAAATATCTTTTTTGAAAACGATTTTCGGAGTGGAAATCGAAACGTCAAACGTTATTAATAATGTAATTATCATTACAATCAATTGTGTCTAAAAACCCATAAGCATAATATTTAATATAAAAATGTTAGACATAGGTACGAATCTCTGTAAGCCAATATATTAAGTAACAATCGTTACCGCTATAATTTTCGGAATTGAACACAAAGGTGAGGCGGAAATGAAAGCACGGAAGCCATAAGAAAGTAAAGTGATGGAAGTTAAAGAATAAGGATTTGGCAAAAGTCTTTAAGAGTAGAGTGCTGGAAGAGTATTACTGCTAAATTTTTAAAATATTGATAGTCAAAATAATTCAATAAAATAAAATTCAATAATTTAATTTAAACGTATAAAAAATCTAAAGTAACATGGAAACAAACCTTGCATGACCTTCTTATGTACACTTTCGTTTTCAGCCTTCTCGTAAACAGAAGACAGAGCTGCTACTATCGGTCCATACACAATCTGGAAAAGCTCAGAATCGTAAGTACCACTATTATCATGTATGTACATGCCATCTTTTGTCTGTCCCTTCCTCAGCAGGATCTTCCAGAAATAATTTTCCCTAACTAACCCGGCTTGTTCGGCTGGCATAACTATTTCTTCGTTTTTTATTGTTGTATATATATCATCTAACATTTCTTCGTCAAAATCGTTACCTCCGTTAACGCCCTTCAAATTTTTCTTGAAGGCATTAGCCGACATGGGGGTCGTTTGTTTTTTTGCATTTTCGTTATGTTGGTCAACGTTGAGCATTATTATCGCATAGGCTAAAGTAAAGGCAGAATCCACATCTGCAAATGGTTCGTTGTTGGCCTTGTGCCACGTTTCGGCGAAATGTTCTAAGATCAGGGAGATTGTGGGTGCCTCACCTACAAAAATATATTCATGTACAAATATAAAAATTAAAGGTATTGATAGTCTATAACAAAAAATAATATTAAACTAGTACATCACAAACCACAAATACAATAGCTTCAGAGTGAGCACATATAACTTAACAGTGAGGGTATATATATATATATATATATATATATATATATATATATATATATATATATATATACATATATATATATATATATACATATATATATATATATATATATATATATATATATATATATATATATATAAATACGTTCAAATTATCGGGTAAAGTGGTCTGTAATAAAAATCTTTCTTTTTTCTAAATTACTCAATATTTCGCCATTTATTTAAAAGCTTCCTCAGGAGTAAACTAAAAACAATTTGAACATTACAAAAAATGGCGTACAAATACATTTTAACACTCACAGAATTTAAAAGATTTCGCAAATAAAAACTGACATTGAAGTATTTGAAATATTGAATGTCAAGATTAAATTGTCTTAAGCACGTTCGTTACAGCTATACGATAAAAAATTAAAATTATTTCAAATGTAAAAATAAAAATAACAATAAAAGAAAAGTTAGAAGAATAATATTTATTTGATGAATTATTAAGGTTAGTTGTTATTAAGATGAATGTTGGCTATTTTTAATATTTATAAATTTTGTTCAATATGTTACAATATATGTTACTTAACTGTCCAGTGTCCGTTTTATAATTTAAAGTGTTTTTATTTTTGTTAATGTAATACATTTCAAGAAATAATCTACTTTTGTAGTTATCAGTCTGTGCCAAAATATGAGCTTTGTTATAGTCTAGCATATGACCAGTGTTTTCATAGTGCTCAACCACTGCGCAAGTATTTTTTCTCAAGCGGCAATCACTTTTATGTTGTGTGATGCGTTGTTTTAGCCATTGTGATGTTTGAAAAAAAAACTACAAAAGTAGATTATTTCTTGAAATGTATTACATTAACAAAAATAAAACACTTTAAATTATAAAACGGACACTGGACAGTTAAGTAACATATATTGTAAGATATTGAACAAAATTTATAAATATTAAAAATAGCCAACATTCATCTTAATATGTTTTCTGCCAGCAAACACAACGAGTGTCCTTCAGCCCATGGACCAAAGTGTCATCACGAGTCTGAAAAGCCATTACAGAGAAGACTTTTGATGGAATTGGTTGAGAACAATGGCGATCTTAAACTAACATTCTTGACGCCATCCTAATGATTAGTAAATCCTGGGACGAGGTGACCAGCAATACAATAAAACATTCCTTCAAACATGCAGGATGGTTGGAAGATCAAGGATTGACTGATGGTGAAGATGACCTGCCATTAGATGTTTGGGCCAGACAGTTTGAACTTAGTATCACCTACGGACCAGAAGAGCTAACAGATTTTGAAGAATTTGATGAAAATCTAGCTATAACACCTGGACTTTTTGACGAGGACATCCTACAAGTAGTTCGTGTAGAAGAAAACAGTGACCCGGAAGTTAAAGCAGAGCCAGAACCAGCTCCGACCGCTCAGCAGGCATTGGATGCGGCAAAAGTACTGCATCGATTCTTCATCCACCAGGAAGAACGAGTGCTTTTGAGTTGATTTATGCTGAGACTTTTTGGTAATGTAGGCTAAATAAATTTTACAGCAGCATATTATTTTGTTATTGTACAGTACACATGTTTTAATTGTACAGTCATTTTTTATACTGTATTGCTTATATTATTCTTTAATAAATCTATGTAGTATACAATACAGTTTTAATTAATTTATATTCGTTTTGATCAATTTTTTTAAATAAAAATAGGTTACTTAGTACAGTATTATTAATATGACAGTACCGAATTTTGTCCCTCTCTGTATAACGATCTCTCCTTATAACGATGAAAATTCCCGGTCCCTTGCATATCGTTATAGAGAGAGAGGACTGTAATTACAATTTCAACAAGATAATACTTAGCAAAAATGGAAAGTATTAAATGAATATAACCTTTAATAAAATAAATTCGTTAAATTAAATAAAAGATTCTACATACATATAAAATTAATAGGGTTGAAAATAAAGGTGGCTTGGAGGTTATGTCAAAAGAATATTATATTAAAACGATATCAACATGTTCTCACTCCAAAAGAGATCTAAGAATATAAATGAGTTTATGAACAGAAATTCCAATTTAAACACATGAAATAGATACATAAAAAATGCTTACTTTCGATTAGTTTGAAGTGAAACTGACAGACGGAAGCCAAGAGTTGTCAATTGACAAATATCTTGTATCGACTTGGAATAGGTCATAGACATTTTATGTCTATGGAATTGATAAGGGGTCTGAATACGGGAATATGCAAATAGTGAATGAGAACAGAATCGAAATAAGTGAAAATTTAAAATGAAGAATAAGATTTGACAACATGTTTAGTTGATAGAAAGTTGAGCGTTAACTATTTTTAGAAGAAAAATAGTAAAACAAAACAGAAACTTAACAAATGAATAAAATTAACAGAAATTGGAATACACTAATTATTTGAAGAAAAATAACAAACATGTGACGGTAATAACGTTACAAAATTTAAGAATCTTTGACAAATAAAAATATACAAACAAATTTTTTTTCCTATCCTTTTTTGTGTATTAAAGAAGTAAAATATGAATATATATGTATATATATATATATATATATATATATATATATATATATATATATATATATATATATATATATGTTTATATATATATATATATATATATATATATATATATATATATATATATATATATATATATATATATATGTTTATATATATATATATATATATATATATATATATATATATATATATATATATATATATTAGAAGTGATTATTTCGACCAAAAAATAATTTATAAATACGTTCAAATTATCGGGTAAAGTGGTCTGTAATATAAATCTTTCTTTTTTCTAAATTACTCAATATTTCGCCATTTATTTAAAAGCTTCCTCGGGAGTATGGGCTGAAGGACACTCGTTGTGTTTGTTGGCAGAAAACAAAGTTCGATGTTTTGAAAGTCGCACAATACATAATTGGCAGGACAATTGTCTACAAGCAGAAGAATTTTTTTTCCTTTAAGCTCGATATCCCACTTTCTTATCGCTTCTTCAAAAATTTCCAAAGTCATCCACGCACTCTTGTTTGTTTTATAGGTTACCGGTAGATTTTTTATGTTTTTAAAGCAACGTGGGTTTTTCGACTTCCCTATCACTAACAATTTTCGCATCACCGAACCTGTCATGTTAGCGGCCACTAAAAATGTAATGCGTTCCCTAGAGAGCTTTCCATCAACGCACTTTTCCGATTTAAATTTTAAAGTTCTGGTTGGTGTCATTTTAAAAAACAATCCAGTCTCACCAGCATTCAAAATGTCGTCTGATGCATATCGTGCCTTCAGACCAGGACACACGTTTTCTAGCCAACCATCCATTACGTTTTTGTTAACATCGCGAGCCTCTTCGCTGATTTGTCCGTAGTTGATCTTGTGCCGCAGCTTCCACTTGCTCAGACAACCCTCAGATGCCTTGAAATTCTCAATTCCAAGCTCAGTTGCAAAAAACCCAAGCTTTTGTCCTGACCACAGGCCCAGAAAGTGGAATATGGTTCATACGCTGCTGATTTAACCACTGAAGCAAAGCGCGATCTAAATCTTCGTGCTGAGATTTCCGCAATTTCTTCCTGCTACCGCCCTCCATCTCCGCTTCTAGCCACTTTTTTCTGTTCTTCCATATCGTAGCCATAGTTGACTGAGACAGCCCCGTACGGCGAACGACATGCGATTACTTTTCACCTTTCTCTATTACTCGAGTTATCGATAACTTTTCCTCCACCAAGAACATTTACGCTTTTTCGAAAACATGTTGACTGTTGACACACTGAGACACAACTCAAACTAGGAATGAAAAGTCGTCAATAGATGACAACATCTGTGTGATAACAGTTAGGCACGCCACCCGAACAATAAAAGAGAGTCACTTAACCCTCTGATAAGAATGAGTAAAATGGGTGGCCGCATTCCTTAAGTGCAAAACAAAACAACTGCTGGATAATGACCTTGCCACTTGTGACTCAGGTTTAAACAACTTTAAACACATTTGTCATCGACACTATTGAACGCTGAAAAGTCATCGCTATAAAGAGAGAACGATATCGGTATAGAGAAAGAATTAATACATTGTCCTTATGACGAACCAACCAACGTTTACTATTTTCATCGTTATAGAGGAATTATCGTTATATAGGGAATCGTTATAAAGAGAGACTACTGTACTTGTAATTTTGGTCCAACATGGCAAGGAAATGTTTAAAATTATGCTGTTGCTAATAAAAGGTTTTTTATTTTAGTTGTTTAGCCTTATTGGCAATTATTCTTTTCCTCCTATTTGGGTGGGACTTCATGAACCATGTGGTGCGCCACAGAGAGAACACATATGGAACATGACATGACTGATGCTATGGGGAACTACATTCAACTAATAAATTCATACTAATTGATCTATGTTCCACTACAACTGCAGTTAACACTACAATGAACTGCAGCAAGCCAACAAGTTATCCAACTACATGAAGCCAACCATACATTTCGGCATAACATTTTGTACAGGCAGGATTTGTTTTTTTATTAATATTAAAATTAATTTTTAATGTATAATAAATACAGTTAGTTAATATACTATTTTATTTGTCCCTGCCTTTTCTCTTTGTTAAGATTTGCGTTTAAGATGAGACTATCTTAACCTGAGAGACTAGAGCTAGTCGAAGGTCAAAACAATTGGCTCCCAACGTTAGTTGGAGTTATATTGTTACGCTGTACTAATATGCACAGATAGTTTCTGTGAAGATTCTAACTTTGGTAAATTTAGCCATTTTCAATAAGAAATGGTCTACTTAACACGATTTTTGAAAGAGACACAGTTTCGATTGGCTAAGTATTTATGGTGGGCACTATAAAAAATTTCTTAATATAACTGGCAAAATATCTATAGTGTGTACTATAAAAGGTTCTTAATAGTCATCATTTACTATAGGATTTTTGTAGTCTCTCTTCATTTGTTATGTAATCTCGCATAAACGCAATAATTGTACATTTAATAAGATTCGATAATTTAAATTTTTTTAATTCGTGATTATCTCCGTATATTGATGACTGTTTGATTTTTAATGTAAGACAAGTTCAACGTACGTACCCATTTGTTAATATTAATGAGAACTCACCTGGTAACCTGAAAGTCTCTAGGAAAGCTCTCAAAGCTTCATCGATACGCACTCCGGTAAAATTAAAAGTATCAACGAAGGATTGCAGAATTTTCAAATTACTTCGATTACTTATATATTCGCCAATCATAGCCTTGTTCAGAACTGGATTTTCTCTTAAAAATCTAGCGATTTCATCCAAATCAATATCCTGTTTTAGTACTCCGTGTTCTTGAAGAAATTCTATTCCCTTTTTTGGCTTTTTGTTGAAGTATTCGGTACCTATAAATAATAAAAAGTTAGTTATAGATAATGAAGTAGATACCAGACCTGTTTTTAAAGAGGCATAGATTCAGAGGCATAAATTCTAACCAAATCCGACTAATCATGAAAAAAATGTACGCAATTTATATACTACTCAAAATATTCAAAGTTTGTAAAGACGGGACATGGACACACTTATACAACTTTCAGCTACATAACATATACAAGATATGTGCAAATTTTGTGGGAAGTACAAAAACGTCTGCAATTAGCAGAAGATATAACCCGGGCACTAGAATCAAGTATGTCATAGTCATAGTAATACTTTATTGATCCTTTAAAGACATTAAAAATAAATGTATAGGATACGTCACTACAGAATTCAGTATAAAAAACATTAATGTGTATAATACAATATTCACAGTGTAACAAAATTGACAAAACATAAAATATATAAAATAACATTTTTACAAGTAAAATATGAAGCTACTGCAGTTTGTCCTCAAGATATTCATTTATAGAATAATATGCTTTTCTTAGGAGTAAATCTTTAACATTTTTTTAAATTTAGAGGAAAGTGGTATTTCTTTCGCAGTTTTTGGCAAATAATTGTATAAGGTCAGTCCCATATATCTGAAGCAATTTTGAAATTTGGATGTTCTGTGTTTAGGAACTCGTAAAGATTCAGCACTTCTTGTATTGTAATAGTGATTGAATTTAATGGAAATGTATTGATTTCCTCTTTTACATAAAGTAAACATTTATAGATATATAGGCAGTAGAAAGTTAAAATTTGATCTTTAATAAAAATTGGAGAGAGAATAAAAATTGGACAAGAATGTTGATAATCCAAATTAAAAATTTTATGGATCATTTTTTTTTGGTAATGAACACTTTGTTACTATCTACTGAGTTCCCCCACAAAATTACATTATAGCACATGTAGCTGTAAGCAAGGCTATATTAAACGTTCATTAATGCCGAGATGGGTAGTGTGTTTTTAATTCTAGATATAGCATAAAAAGCTTATCTACAATCTGAATCTGAATGACTACAATCAACGAACACACCCAAAAACTTTGTAAAGTGGAAGATAATATATTGTTTCTATCATGGATGGTTAAGATATAGTCATAGGTAGATGAGTTGTATGATTGAAAATAAATAATTTCCGTCTTGTCAATGTTTAATATTAGTCTGTTGGTATTACACCAGCGTATAAAACAGTCAACAACAGTCTTCATGATCATTTTTAATTCCTCGAGTGTACGTGCAGAGACTATTAACGAGGTATCATCAGCAAACATTGATATTATAAGTGCCCTTATATGATCTGGTAGATCATTAATAAAAATTAGGAATAATAATGGTCCCAGCACGGATCCCTGTGGTACTCCTTTATTTGTCGTGTATGGTTCTGAGCTTGATTCTTTCATCTTAAAAACACTCTTCCTGTCACTTAAGAAATTTATTACGAATTGTAGAAATATCCCTCTAAAACCAACGTTATATAATTTATTGCGAATAAATGTTATGTCTAAGCAGTCAAAAGCTCGTGATAGATCAAAAAATAGTCCTGCCACGTGGTTTCTACTATCTAATTCATCATAAATACGCTCAAACAAGCTGCATGCAGCCGTGAGTGTTGACTTTTTTTTATCTAAAGCCGTGTTGTTTTGGAGTTAATAAATTGTATTCTTCTATCAAATTTAACATTCTGTTGTATACAATCTCTATTACTTTGGAAATTATGCTAAGAACAGATACTCCTCTATAATTTGAAATATCATGAGGTTCATTCTTTTTGAAGATTGGAGTAACTTTTGCCATTTTAAATATGGATGGAAATTGGCTGGTTGTTATTGAGAGAAATTGGTTAAAGGAATCGATATATGATCACTTATCAGATTATTTTTACAGATATGTTATCAATACCAGTATTAGGCTTATTTTTTAGTTGATCGATTGTATTTTTTATTTCAATTGGAGTTACGGGTAAAAAGAAAAATGTTTTGTTACACATTTTTGAGGTAGTACAAGAAGAAGGCAACAATGTGCCAAGATGAATTTGAAGAGTGTATTCTGTAATTGTAGCAAAATATGAGGCAAACTAATTAGCAATATCACAAGACTTGGTAATCATTTTATCATCATAATGTAGAATAATATCAGACCTCTTCTTTTGCCTACCCGTTTCACTGTTTACTAAATTCCAAATTGTTTTTGGTATATTGTAAGATCGATTAATTAAGTCACTATGAAAGTTTTTTTTAGTATTTATTAATAGAGAATTATATTCTTTTTTTGCCTGTGTATAGGTACCTATCTTGAGACTCGAGACTCCCTATATTTTTTGCTATCCAGTGTAGATTTTTTAGTTTTTCACTAGCGTGTCTTATCTCATTTGTTACCCATTTGTTTTGTGTGCTTTATACCGTGTTTTTATGGGACAATATAAATTTAGATTGTAATTTAAAATGCTAAAAAATTAATTTGTGACATATTCAGCATTCAATCGTGAATAAACTTCATCAAAAACTGGAGAAGAAATCCCTGCGTAAACATCAACATATTTTCATCTGACATATCCCTGTAACTGATGGGTTTTTTATCTTTTTTCGATACTTTATTGGCTTGCAAATTTACACTAAGTGAAAATACTTGATGGTCACTGAAGTGCCACTCGAAAACATTTGATTTATAAAGGATATACCAGGATATATCAGGATAAACCAAAGTTCAGGTGAATAGACAGGGTAACGGCAGATGCTGAGATTGGTATTTATAACAGGAAAACTAAAAAAAAAACAGAAGAAAAGAGTATAGTACCGTAAACCAGAGAAGATCGATATCCTCTAGCTATAGCACCACAAATAATGAGAAAGACCAACCTCATGAATTTTGTAATTGCAAGAATGTTAAAAGTGAACCAGAGACTGGACATGAGCAGTAAAAATTTGGCAGTAGAATAGTAGATGCGACAAGCATAAAGCATTTATGATGTGAGGAAACGAAGGATCGTAATTAAGTATAAAATGCAGCTTTTCCACCATTCTCTCTTTCTGCTTGGAAAAGTATTTAGCATTTACTTAAATATTTTATTTTTAATATTCCTATTATTTTATTATAATACTAGTAACTTTGCCCGTCACATGCGACGGGGGATCCAATTAATTGTCATCTACAGTCAGTCATTGAATTTTTAAAATAATAAACTTTTTGCATATAATCCAAGTAAATATAAAGTATGATCTGGTTCACTTCTGACCCGAGATCAACATTTTTCACCATACATGTATATATATATATATATATATATATATATATATATATATATATATATATATATATATATATATATATTGTTGTACTTTTGAATGTCCATAAGCAATAAAAAACCGATATACAAATTTTATTACTTAAATAAAAATTAAAATTATTGATATTTCATAAAGACACGGGCATATAAATTTTCAAACATCCTGTATAAGACAAAATATGTATTTTAAGTTGTTCGAAGAATTGTTCATTAGGCCTCAGAGACAAGACTTTCAAATATTATCGATAAGAAATTTAAATAAGTCGGTTATTGTGGAATGGATTTACCCGGAATAAAAGTGTATATAGAAAGTGTTTAAACAATAGACCGGGATTTGCGGTGGTTTTTCTCCCCGAAAGATTATATCGGTAAAAGTTTATTAACAAAAGACATTGAATTGAGAAACAGGTCTCGTTTGTAGCTATTAGTAAGAAATATTTGTAAAGCAGATAGATTTAGTTAGAATAATTAAAGAATGTTGTTTTCTGGAATTACCCGAATGACGTTTTATAGAGAGAGTTGGTTGGTAACGATATACGTCACAGAGGTGGATGATTTTTATTGGTCAATTTTTAAATGCAAGGAGGTGGTGGTTTTGGCTATGAGATAGGAGAGAGGAAAAAGGTTGGTTAGTCAGTTTTTCGTCGTCCAAGAAGGAAGGAGCTTTGTGATTTGTGTTTGTTTGAAGTCCCGAAGACGTAATTTACCGGGTGTGTTTATTTGCTGTGTAAAAGCTGACCAGTGTGAGGAACGGGGTACAGAGAGATAGAAAAACCAAAGGGTATAAGAATATTAATATCAGACGAAGCTGGAAACATTTGGAGTTATAAACAGGCGCGGAGATTGGCTCAAAAGGAGGCTGCATAGACTAACACGAGTTGTTGGGTTGCAGATACCAGGACAGATAGGAGAAAGGTGTACGTCATCTGGACCACAATAGGAGCAGAAGCAGAGAAAGGATTTTTTTTGTGGCGTGGCCATAGAATTGCAACGGCAGAGAAAGAAAGGTCAGTCAATTTTCATTAGAGCAGGAGTGTGGTTTTCATTTATTAATTAAATAAATTGAATAAATAATAGAGACAGTTAATTTTGCGATCATTTAAAAAAAAAAGAATTATAAAAAGAGCTTAGTTATAACACATATTAAAAATCAATGTAAAATAACATTTGGGTCCATGATAGAAAACAACTTCTCATATATTTAAAGTTAGTATATTGCAAATATTACAGGATTGATTGTTATATAAAATTTCATTAAAATAAAGGACATCTCACATATAGTTCAGTTGAAATTCTATGTATTTTATTCAGGTCATATTACCTATCCCAATTAGGATGCCAATTGGAAAATATTTTGAATCCACGATCAAAGGTAAATAGTACAAGTTAAATAGCCTGAGATTGTAATTAATTAATGCTGATTTATTGTGATTAATTGGAGATTAGATCATTTAATAAATATAGACAGGAATTTTTCTAAATAAGCAATATAATACAATTTAAATAGCATAACAATATATATATATATATATATATATATATATATATATATATATATATATATATATATATATATATATATATATATATATATATATATATATATATATACAAGAAATACTGGATATTAGTGACTGTCAATATAAACAAACAACACAGTTTATTAGGGTTGCAGTCAGAAAATTGGCCGGGATGTTAATGAAACACTCTTTTGACTTTTTGTCTAGCTTTCGGAATGCTTTTATTCCTTTTTCAAGACATAGTCGTTGAGATTATTTATAAAAGCATTGACACTCAACATTAATAACACACATATAAAATATATAAAATATAAATTCCTCACATCATAAATGCTTTATGCTTGTCGCATCTACTATTCTACTGCCAAATTTTTACTGCTCATATCCAGTCTCTGGTTCACTTTTAACATTCTTGCAATTACAAAATTCATGAGGTTGGTCTTTCTCATTATTTGTGGTGCTATAGCTAGAGGATATCGATCTTCTTTGGTTTACGGTACTATACTCTATTCTTCTGTTTTTTAGTTTTCCTGTTATAAATACCAATCTCAGCATCTGGCGTTACCCTGTCTATTCACCTGAACTTTGGTTTAACCTGATAGATTCTGGTATATCCTTTATAAATCAAATGTTTTCGAGGGGCACTTTAGTGACCATCAAGTATTTTCACTTAGTGTAAATTTGCAAGCTAATAAAGTATTGAAAGAAGATAAAAAACCTATCAGTTACAGGGATATCTCAGATGAAAATATGTTGATGTTTAAAGCAGGGATTTCTTCTACAGTTTTTGATGAAGTTTATTCACAATTGAATGCTGAATATGCCACACATGTCCCATAAAAACACAGTATAAAGCAGACAAGACAAATAAGTCTACATGGGTAACAAATGAGGTAAGCCACGCTAGTGAAAAACTAAAAAGTCTACACTGGATAGCAAAAAATATAGGGAGTCTCGAGTCTCAAGATACCTATAAACAGGAAAAAAAAAAGAATATTATTCTCTATTAATAAATACTAAAAAAAAACTTTTATAGTGACTTAATTAATCGATCTTACAATATACCAATTACCAATGAACGCATTAGAGAAATAATGGGAATCAAACGAACAATCACAGATGACCTTACAACAAAACAACTTATCTGGTTCGGACACATACAAAGAATGGACGAACACCGAATGCCAAAAGAAATACTAAAATGGCAACCAGAAGGAAAGAGAAAACGAGGTAGACCGAGAAAAAGTTGGAGCGAAGGAATAAATAAAGAACTGAGAGAGAGGGCCATAGAAGAAGATCTATGGAACAACCGGTCTAAGTGGCGATTGGAAGTCAGAAAACGGCGGAGAACGTTATAAACCGACAAGTAGTAGTAGTATATAAAATATAAAATAATGGACAAAATACATTCTAAAATTTTTAAAATTTGGGTAAAGATAGTAAAACTTAGTTTATGGCATCTTTTATTGGTGTGTTTAAACTCTGACACAAAGAGAACAAAACTGTTTCATTTAAAAGCTACTTTAATATGTTTAAATTCCTATCTGTAAAACTACCTAACTCATAATTTTTTCAAGTTCAAAAACCCACACTTGTCGTTAATTAACTCGAAAGCCAAAAACGCTTTTAAAAGATCAACTATTTGAGGCTTTTATCTAATTTACGCCATTTCAAAATGAGAATGCATACCCAATACAAAACTTTTAATTTATTACAGTCTTTCGTTCGAAATACCCCCAGACCACCTAAGAAGATTTACCCGAATGTTGGTAAGAGGGTTTTGTTGATACCGAGAGAACTGGGGCAGAACTGCACAAGACGTCGTGATGAACGCACAGTTTAACGTAAAATAATTCTTTTCCGCCGTCGCGATGCACCACCGGCGTGCTTCGATGTTAAATTCCTTTCTACACATTTAACATCACAAAAATGGTAAGTGGGCTTCTTCTTGAATTGACAACAATTTATGATTTCTGTCAATTTTTATTTTTATTTTAAATCATTAATTTTATTTAAATATTTATTATTTTAATTAATTAACCAACTATTTCAATATGTCCTACTTAAAACACTATTTAACAAGTCTAGATTTTTAGTGGGTAGGAACCTCCTTCATTTAGAAATGTCGCTTTATCTACTCCGTTAAAAAAAAATAAAATATGATGAAAAAATATGACAGTACCAAAAAGTATAATGAACAAAAAAGAAGTAATCCTGTGAATATAATGAAAACGTTTTAATGTTACGACTAAGCAGGCCGCAATAAGTGGAATCGGGGAATGGTAAAATGAAGGGAAGATAAAAACAGAAATCAGGAAATGCTAACAATTTGATAAATTGTAATTAATGATCGCTTAGATCAACAAAAAACTGAGTAACGCAACTTCTGTAATGATCCCATTTGAAAAATTATCGAAATGTATTAGTAAACGTTTAAGTTCAGCAGTGAATACTAGAAGCTATTTAATAACGATAATTTTCGTCTAAAAAGAATTATAAGAAAATCCAATACTTCAAGATAAAACATTCTAATAAAATAAAAAATAGGTCCTTACCTTGCGGTAGCCACTTCTTAATACTCTTCTTTTGAGCTAATTCCTCCTTCTTTGGCATGATTGGAGAAATTTTAGTCCTAGAATTTTTTCCAACATAGAAGCTAATGTCATTTGATTGCTGAACCAATTCACTATTTCCTGCATCTAATCTATCTTTTTCTTCACAACACCGGTTTTCAATCCCTTCAGTGATTATCATAAGTGCATCCAAAGATAACAAATGGGTATGGTACACTCCAGTAGTCGAAGATATTGAATGTTTAGCTAATAATTTAGTTAATTCTTCGTACAGATTCGCACAGTACATATCGCAATCGTAATTAACATATAGTTCAGTATGAAACCCTGGTATTCGCCACAGCTGAAGTAGATTATCTAATGCTATTTCCTTGTGTTCGTAGGTTACTTTAGGAGAATCGCTGAGGATGATGTCTATTAATTTCTTTAGATAGTGTTCTAATTGATATTTAAGATGTGTTCTCAATGATTCAAATAATAAAAAAGACACCTGTAAATCCAATGAAAATATTGCTAGTCTTTCAGTACTCATAAGAGAAAATAGATTTCTGCATAAATCATCCTTTACTAAAGCTAACAGAGTGTTATATTTACCAATATTATCAGCACTTATTTCAAATGCAACTGTTAAAAGGGTTAAACCTAGATGGATCATGATTTCTGTATTTTGTTTATCAAGAGGGTTACACAGGCTTATTAAAAATCTCAGTAATTCTCTTACACATGCCAAACCATAGGGCGACAAGTTAGCTTCTTGCTGCAATTGTGGAGTAAACCTTATGCCTCTTTGATTTATGTAATCTTGAGTAGTCTGACTCTGTTCTTCTGTAATTTCTTCTTCAGTAAGTGATTTAGGTTCTGTTACTGCTTCTTCTACACCAGACGATATAGAATCGATATTTTTTAAATCTTCATTATTACTAACAGGACTGTCAACAATGATATCTACATCACACTTGAAATTTTCTTTTGGACTAGCATTTGGAGTTACAGGGTTAGCGTTTTCAGGATTTTGCAAGGAACCTTGCATATCTACTATACTACTTTGTGCTACTGTTGCAAGATTGCCTTGTGGGGTTTGGGGAGACTTAATGTCAGTGTCATTCTTATCTTTTTTAAGTGAAGAATACTGCTTTTTCCTCTTAGTACGTGTTTGATCTAAAGCTCCAGGTTTCATCTTTAACTGTTTAATGTAAGAAACTTTGAGATCCTCACTAAACTGCGGCAACCTCATAAAAATTAATTGCACCATTTCCTTTAAATAGTGTTCAGCAGTTTTTCTCAAGAGGTCGACAAGCCTTGTTTCAAAGCATATTCGAAAACATGACAGCATTATCTCACAGAGGCTTTCATTAGTTAAGGCAGTGCCTTCTGGAGACAATGTCAGAGTTCTTAGGACTTGCAATATTCTTATGAGAACTACTCCATCTGACGACTGGTCTGTTCCAACGAAACGGGCATGGGTGACTGCATCGGCTATGCTGTGGATAGTTTGAGGGATAGATGTGTGCAAGGGATCTGAAAAAATGATATGCGTTAATAAGATATTGAATGTCAAATTATCATGATGAATTATATCATAACTGTGTGATAAAAATAAAAAAAAAATACTTTTTTAACATTTTTACTATCTAAAAAATATAACATAATAAATATTAAACACTGGCCTTCGCAGTTTTATAAGAATACATTGTTTTTGGAGTTTTGATGCTTTGATACTTCTTCCTAATTAATTTGTCTAGACTACTTCTATTGAATAACAAATTAAGAGAAATGTACAAGGAAAGAGCTAAACAACAACAAAACCATAGGAGTGACAACATAACTGCACAACTCAAAAAATTTGGTGGAAAACGACTGCATATCGCGATACAATCCTTGGTGGGAAAGATATGGGAATCAAAAAAACTGCCAAAGGAACAAGGGGATAATTTATCCCCATTCATAAAAAGATATCAGGGTGCAAGAATTACAGAGATGTCACGCTGCTAAACATACTATACAAGGTACATATATTGAGAGATAAAACTAAGACCAACAGAAGATCAATGTTAAACTGTTGAAAAAAAAGTTGAAAAAAAGGAAAACTGACTTGGCAAAAGACCCTCAGATAACATCTAAAATATTTAAATAGCATGAGAAAGAGAGGGGGGAGAGAGACAGGAAGATAAATAGAGAGAGTACAAAGAAAGACAGAAGCACTACCACCGCCACTGTATGACCTTCATAAAATTCACAAGAAAAATGTTCTGTTAAGACCAATTTTCAGGATTACTCATAGGATTCGTTACTCAAAGGAATTTTATAGAAAACATGTTAAAGATCTATGGAAGATATGAATCTTTATATCACTATATTTTATGATGATTGTGTCAATTGAAGCCATAGGGTCTCAGTACAAAATACTTTAGAGTTGGGTTTACATTTATTTAGATGTGGTTAAAGGATGAATTACCAACCTCGAAATTAGAACCAAAAGACTCAAAATGATGTGATCAATCGAATTGGTAAAATCTTAGTGAAATATGAGTCCATCTTCAAATCAATGAATATTATACAAGAAAATCTAAGACAGATCTAAAATATCCAAGAGAACCATTGTTCAGTAGAGAAATTTATCGCATTGCCTGTAGTTGTGGTTCAATAGACATTGGAACAAAAAAAGGAAGGTGAAAATACTCATTTGACTGAACACAGAGGAGCTGTCGCCTTGGTCAATGTAAATGATCTGCAGAAGAAAGTCATAAAATCTGAATAAATTAATGTGGAATAATATTACAATAAATAATATTAAATTTTAAATTTTATTTAATATTTTATAAATTTTATTAACTTTATTAATTTTTAAATTTTAATAAAATTAAATTTTTAATAGAACAATTTTTAATGACTAGAATTTCACTTAAGTTATGAACTTCTTTCTTCCTTCTGTGGAAGCTGTCTGTTCTACATCGATCATCTGTTATATAATATATATATGCTTTCCAAAGACAATCATTTACTTGTCCCTGAACTACCTTATTATGCCGAAAATTCACCTGTACCTATTTGGGCCAGATGCAGATTGGGGTCACCTCTCTACTTGTTCCCTTTATATTTTATTTGTGAATTCGGAAGAGTCACTCATATATGGGTTCACTTCCCGAACAACTTTTTTTGAATAGCACCCATGACATTCTCTCGTTAGTATGAAACGCTGTCAGCTTTGATACAGGTCATCTCTTGGGCACGATGCTGTTACACCACGGTAGCGGGTGCAGCTTTCTGGTGATTTACTGATTGAATACAGTGTAGGTATGCATGTGTGTATGTTAATTTTGTGTCCTTATTCATACATGACATACGATCCTATGTACCCATAGAGTATGTCCTAGTTGTCATTGAAAGGCACCCTTGAACTTTCCTTGTATCAGGGACCAGAACTTCCCCTTCCGGTCTGTCCTGCGCAGAGTACTGGAAATCGCAGACCAGTATGCTAAGTTATAGTACTTAAATAAAAACTTAATTTTTTAAAATCAAATCGTAAATTTTTCTCTCATGTAGTGGGATTAAAAGTGAATTCACATTTTTTTGTTTATTGTAGTGATTGAAATAAATATTTTTTATAATTATGAAAAGATCAAAAATATCTTAGTATCATTAGGTATTCTAGATCCATTAATCAGATATCTGATTTTTAGACTGAGCAAAAAGAAATGAACTGTTATACCGTGAATTCATTATGTTTTCGTAATCACCCAAATCAGGCAAGTACAAAGTTAATAGACAGATTCTATTCTTCTATTCTTCTTTTGTGTACTTTACAAAATACTGAAATGTATGGAAACATTTTCTACACATACAGTATGTTAAAGAGATTGTCAATTATAACCAAGATGCAAAACCATTGTAAGTCTTTTTGGCATAAACATGTTCATTTGTGTCACAATATAGTACAGAGAGTCTCAAAATGAATATCCTACAACTGGAAGATGAAAATTTTTGTAAAAGTTACAGAAAACCTGGAATTGTACAGTAATAAATTATATACTGTCGTAGAAATACAACAACATTTAACATTGTATAGTTGTGAAAAATTTATTTCAAAAATGCTATACTATAGTAGAGTTTTAATTACCAAAATACACATATATGGAAAACAAAAAATCTCTAACACAATAGAGAATCACAAGTCAAATTAGGATTTAAAATAAATGTAAATAAAATAAACCAGTGAATTAATTCAATCTACTCAGAATTTAAATGGTGGGCCATAATAAAAAATTTTACCTTATGACTTCATTTCCCAACAACATTTTAGAATATCTATTATCACACCTAACAATAAAAATGTAGTTCATGCAAGATACATTAAATTTTTTCCTGTCCTTATTCTTTCCCTAATCCAATGGATGATCATTTGCAGATCATTCCTATTCATATCTAGTGGATCTTTGGATCTCTTCTTCAAATGTCTTTGCATATATAAAGGTATTCGAATATTTAACACCCATTTGTTTGTACCAGTGGTTATGTTTCATCCATTCCACCCAGTCTGATATTGTTATTTTGGCTGTGCTTCTTGCTATTCCAATGACGGGTTCTGGGCCTGTGAATGTTTCTTTTGCCCCTCCCCTGGCAAGTATGTGTGCTTTTTTTGCTCCTTTCAAAAGAGTATGTCCAGGCACCCAGAGTAAACTTACTCTATTACTTTTTCCGATCTGAATCTGATTCTATATTTGACTACATCAAATAATTTGGTGTAGTCAAATAATTTGTTTCAATTTCAATCTTGAAAATATTTATTTCTCTTATAGCGAATATTACTTAAGGCTTATATACTTTTTATATACTTTTTATACTTTGGTTATACATAATAAAGATTATTTTATTTATTACTTGATATTTTTATTATTCATTAAGTATTATTAATGTTATTTTATAACCCAGAAGTTATACAACAAAAAATAATCCTTTGAATATCAAAATTAGAACCAAACCAGACTAAACACATTAGTCTGCAATAAATAAGACAAAACTATGCAACATTTATAATGAGTTTTATTTTATTGTTTGATTTATAAGTTTCCTCATTGGTGTTGAATAAATAAATTTGTTTATATAGAGCCATACAAAAATATTTCATATGTTTAAATGTTAATACCTAGTTAATGGGACCTTGATATGCCTACTTATTATTTTGTCATGTAAAACACCAAAAAAAGATATTTAATTTTTTTCTCTGGCTGTGTGCTGTTGCACTATCATTAATAATACTCATTTTGTAATTCCTCCTCACCAGGTTGATTTGATAAATATATCATCATCATAATGATAGATATATCATCAAATAATGATAGTTAACACTGCACACCAAAAACGCTGATCAAGAGCTGTTCCATTGTATGGCTGGTAACCCCCGAAAGTACCACCTTGGCATGCTTGGTAAAGTTCACCAAAATTCCTCTTGTGTGCTTCAGAAACATCGCCTACACAGGCACACCACCCTGACCTCCTGCTCCTTAGTAGTTCCGATATCCTACCGAAGTTCTACTAAGTGTTCTGTTATTAATCATTCTTATACAGTAACCTGCTCAGGACAATCTTTGTATTTTTGCATAATTTGCTGTTGATGATATTCTTTGTAATATTGAAAATATAGTCTATACCTACCATATAGTATTTACACAGTACAACCATTAAGGGAAAATTGTATCTGGTTAATTTCAATTATGATTGAAATAAATGCACCGGATGGCATTTATCAGAATTATATGGTTATTCACTAACAGAACTTTGTGGATCTAAAGGATGTTAAAAAAAATTCAATATACTTTTGAATTTCAATTTGCAAAAATTGGAAAATATCTTAATTTTAAAAGTTGCAGTAATTTAGGGACAGATTTTTTATAGATAATAAACACTATGGTTGTCTTTTGATTGGAATCATTTATAAATATAAGTGTGTACACATTTTCCAAAATATCATACTTTCAAATAATCTTTATGTGTAGTAAAACATCCAATTACTTTTGCAAAAAATAACTTGTTTGGCTGAAGGGAGTTTTTTATACTGAACTAATCTGATTTTAAATGTAATTAATTTACTCCTGCTGCTCTCTATAAGTATATATTAAAAACATAAAAAATACTGAGCATAAATAGTAGATATGCCTATTAATAATATTAATTTTCTCATGGATTTCCCCATTGTAATAAACACAACTGAATACTTTATTAAAAGAAATCCCAAAAGTACTAAAATAGGTGTGAACCAAGAGTGTACCTACAGTAGAGTATTACACAAATTACTTGTCTAAATCTATGTTAATTAATTTTGTCAATGATAGATAGAATAGTATATCCATAAATAGATAAATATTATTTAAAATTTATTTATTTTAAAATTATGCTGTCAACACATTAAATTAAAATAATTATTAATATGATCCAATAAATAATATTGTTAAGTATCTTGTCATTCAAAAGAAATTTAAACAATATATAAAAAAATCACGTAATTTTTTTTTAAACTGTACTTACCCAATAATCCATAGGATAAGAACTTATTAACAGCTGATAGGGCGAGACTAGTCACGGGCCCAGTTGTTTCTTCGGACCTTATGACATTTAAAAAGGGGGCTAAGAATGTGTTAGGTTCTACGAATCTTAAATCGTCTACATTGTCTAAAATATCTCTTAGTTCTTGAAAGTTTCTTAGTAAGGAATCTACATCATCGTCCTGATAAGAGTGAGACGACCACCTTGTACCCCTTTTCATAGCCGCCATCATGTTGGAGATTTCTCCTTTGACGACAAAAATCCCGTTCCCTGGAAGTGCCATCTTTCTTATCTTGAAAATATGTTAACATTTCAAAATATACACGTCTCCACCATCAGCTTTTGGCGAACCATTTAATTAATTTTGACTTTGACGTTTCATATTTGTATTTTTGACACTTCTTGACGTTTTAGGACATGTGACATGAAATGCCACATCTTTATTATTACAGAACCACGGCATAGAATAATAAACAATCAGAATGCCCACTCTGCTTGAAAAAATAAGTACTCGCATCTCGTTGGAGTTAGAAGAGATGGAGACACAGATCACCTAACCTATTAGTGGTTATTAGTGGTTATTAGTGGTCTGTGGATGGAGATGGAGAAGCAGAGTATAGTTCGTCCCAAACCCTTCTTTCAGTGCGTCATAGTCATCGAGCAAAAAGACAAAAGAGGGAATGTAAAGGTAGTGGGGGCAAAAATATTGTTAGACAGGAAGTGCCATCTTGAGAGGCCAAATTAAACAAGGAAAGAGAGTCTTTCCTTGTTTAAGAAATCAAATTTAGTTGGGTTATGTTATTATTTGTCCCAACTGTCACATGAAATCTTATTTATATTGAAGTTTTTTAACAATTGTTTCACATTTTAGACTGTTATCGTTAATATTTAATTAAAATTTTCTCGTCTAAGACACATTCTGAAAACTATTTTATAACTACTGTTAATAAGTGTCGGAAAATTTAAATTTGGCGCATTCGCATTTCCGGATATGTCCGCCATCAGAGGCCACTTTTTTGGTCGCCTTTTCATAACGATTAGATTCCCTCTTTTGTCTTTTTGCTCGATGGTCATAGTTGATCGAATTCTCTCTAACACATTAAGCTAGAAGTGACAGAAAAAGACGTGAGTCTGTGATTATTATACATAGAACATAGAAGAAAATTATTTATCGTAAAGCTAATTCTACTTACGGATGTATAATTGGTTGGAGTTTAGAATACGCTAAATAGATATCCAATCAATGATGCGCATGTGACAGTACTTTCACACCGTCAACTGAAAAAATGATAATTGTCATTCCAGGTTAGTATTATCTGACATTTTACAGTGAAAATTTAATTTTGTATTTATGGTCATAAAAATATTTTAAATATTTATATAGATAGATATATCCAGAAAGAACAAAGACTAAAATTAAAATTATTAAATTATTTTCAATTAGAAAAAGAGAGGTTACAATCCTGCAACTGTCAAATTTAACTAAAATGTCATGCAATAATTCTCGACATTCTTAAAATCCTATACGACGTCAAAATTAGTGACACACTGAAAGAAGGGTTTGGGACAGACTGTATTAGAGAAACTATGAACTATGAACATATTAACACAGTTTATCATCATACAATGTTCATTCTCGGTGGGATGGGATAAGGAGCTTTATTTCGTGAGGAGAGAATGTTTGTTGTACCCGTTTAGGGTCGGTTGACCCTCTTCAGGCTAGAGTTGAATTTGATTTTTAATGGAGTACTTAGCAAACAGTCCCAAAAACCGCCGGTGTTTTAGCACTTCTTCTTCTTCTGTGGGGTTTGTCAGTCGCTATTGTCAGCCAGTGAGCCAGTGGCGAACAGGTTTATCTGATAAAGACAATTTGAATTTGCTTAAAATTGTCATAAAGTACACAAGTGTATAAAAAAATTTTTAACATATCATATTTAACAACAAAAATGATTTATATATATATATATATATATATATATATATATATATATATATATATATATATATATATATATATATATATATATATATATATATATATATATATATATATATATATATATATATATATATATATATATATATATATATATATATACGTAACCATAATAACAATCAAGAGCTAGTTATCAACAACAAAAAATATAATAAACAGAAACGAGTGTCTTTCTGACATAAATCAAACAATCAATGTCAAAATGAATTTTTACAAAATTAAATTAAATTGGAATATTATACTTACATAACTGTATAATTTTTAAAATAAGTTAAGTTTTAATGTTTTGCAAATTTGAAAATTTAATGGATTAACCTCATGTTGTAAGTTTTTTTACTAGTTTTATACAATGCTATTTAGTTCTAATTTCGTTGTATTTACTGATACCATATTTTAGCATATCCTGAAGAAGCAAATAAATTTTGCGAAAGCTTGATTAAAGAACAAAGAGTTTTACTTTCCTGCCCTATTAATGACTGCAACCTCAAAATAAAACTTTATTATATATATATATATATATATATATATATATATATATATATATATATATATATATATATATATATATATATATATATATATATATATATATATATATATATATATATATATATTTAGCTGTACAGCACTGGCATGAACAGCGTTTCTTATCTGTACACCATCGCCATCGGCTGAAAGCGAACCTTCAAGTAGCCTGTTAAATATTGGTAATTTTGAATAACATATCAATGTCCAATATTTATTTGATGGACCATTCTCTCTTTCTTCTATCTCTTTCCTACGAAGTACGGGGATGGACCGTGGAAGTGATGACGTAGATTTTATTGACATCTGTTTTTCCAAACAAACCTTGTTTAGTGTGGATAATTTGTATTTTTCGTTATTTTTTCATTTTTTTTACAGAATCTTTCCGCTTTTTGCAATATCTAACTATTTTAATAGTTATTACAATAATTTTACAAGGTTGTGTAAACTATAAAGCATGTTGTTTTATAAAAATAACAATAAAATGCATATATCAATAAAGTAAGGTTAGAATGTCTTTAATTTAAACTTTTAAACTATATTTCATATAAATAGAACACTAAATTATGATGGTATTATTGTAAAAAACACTATACTTAAAAAAAAGCAGCAGAGGAAGCAAAATGTTAACTTTATAGAAATTAAAAAGTCTTGAGATTGGGCATTTCAACTTTTGTTTGGAAAGTAATTGACAGTTGTGACGTCACACTTCCACTGTCCATTGTTCAAATACATTTGAAACATTGACGCGTGTTATTTATACTTTAACTTGATTACCGGCAAATGTAATATTGAACTGCCCTTATAAATCTCGTCGGAGTGAAATGTTTCAACTGACTTTATGAATACTATACAGAACATAACTCATTATTGTAGAACATAACCACACAATAATAAACAATCAGAATGCCCACTCTGCTTGAAAAAATAAGTACGAGCATCTCGTTCGCGCAGACGGAATCAGCCATGTTTTAAACGGAACCAGTGCTGTTCAGTGACATTTTATCTGATGTGCAAAGAAAAATTAACCCGGTTTAATTTATTTACGGCTTAGAGACATAATATGCACTATTTTTTTCGTACTTTTAGTTGAAGAATAGATTAAACTATTTTAAATGTACTAAATTATTAATCTCTTAACATTTAAATTACAGTTCTGTCGTAGCTTGTCACAGATTTCTCAATTCGAGTCTATGTTTCCGTTTAAAATATGGCGATCGCGTGCGACATAACTGTGTGTTACAGAACATAACTCACAGTTTCTTGCTAAAATAATTATTTAACAATATACTGTGGTAGAACAAAGCAAACCTTTATAATTATGCAAGCTTAAAATTATCATTTATTTCACTTTAAGTTTCATTAGTAGAAGAGAATCATTATTGATTTTATATCCCGTCAATCTGTTATAACAAAGAAACTTATATTGAGCTATCCACTTATGGCGCACAAAATTACTTTGTTTCGACCTCGCAATAATTAGAAAACGGAAGTATAAAACATCGGATGAAACTCAATTACTATCCGGGCTCTGCATACTTATATTTAATTTGTTTGCTGATATAAACACAGACTATTTGCGTAATATACAGTATGTTTGTTTGTACAGTAGGCGCTAGTTACGAAGATCCAACTTAAATCCTTATTTTCGTACGAATTCTATCCGAGCGCCTTGTTTGCATATTTATCTTCGCTGTCAGTAGAGGAGCGGTAACAATTCGGTGCTGTTAATTATATAAAAAGCATAATCACGCCACTGTCTACCTCTTTGGATACGTAGTATCGTAAGTACGTAAGTAAGAAAAAATATTGTGGCGGTAACGGGACGCTCTGCAAATGTAAAATATGGTAATGTTCTTTTGAAAATAATAGAATCATAAAAAAGCGAGGAACTTATCAACTACATTGCATTTAAATCGAGAGTTACAGGTAATTAACATACTCATACGACGGAGAGCAGGCAACAATTATGCCATTCTAATTCAAATAATTCCTTGGAATCAATCATCCTCAAGGCGCACCACAATACAATCACAGAATAAGGAAGCAAATTGTTATTTGTTCGGTGCCAAAACAAACCAGAGACACAGAATAAATAACAATCAGAATACCCAGTCTCAGATGCCGATTTTGAAGTTTGTCAACACGCGATCGCCATACTTTAAACGGAAACATAGACTCGAATTGAGAAATTTGCGAACGAGATGCGCGTACTTATATTTTCAAGAAGAGTGGGCATTTTGATTGTTTTTATTCTGTGTCAGAGATATAAGACCAGAGATAGATCAGAGATTCTATGTTACATATTTCTGCAACAAACACTTTTCTGCTGATATACATCTCAATACCACAGTATAGACAACAACCCAGTATTCCCACTCCGCTTTGGCGCGAAAGTTCGCGCATTTTACTCGCGCAGACAGCGACGCCATTTTCTCTGGACTCCGAAAAATTTGACGGCTCTCATTGGTCATTGTCATTTGTCATAGATAAATAATGTAGAGGCCATTGTATTCATAGCACACTACCACCATTGTATTTGTTTACTTTTTGTGTATTTATAGATACAAATAATCTTTATACATTTTTTATTTCGCAATTCCGTTGTATAAATACGTCGATATGTACAAAAATAAAAACAAAAAGACTTGCCACACTTGTGCAGCTATAAAGTGTTGTAATAATTCTAGAAAAAGTAATGTTAGCTTTTTTTCGTTTCCAAAAGATGTTAATAGGTGAGTGTTATTAGGATAAAATTGTGTATTACAGATGCTAAGATGTTATATTATTTATTAACGGTGGATTTTCATCGTATATTAAAAAATGTTTGTATTTAGGGCAAAAATTTGGTTAATGGCATGTGGACGAGAAGATTTATTGGATAAGGCAGAACATTTACATAGAAGTTATCGTCTTTGTGGTACTCATTTCGACAATAAGATGTTTCTGAATGATATGACAAAATCGATTCTTCAGCAGTTCCCACAAATTTTCCTTTAATGGAGGGCTCATCAACTTTTGATCATACTTATTCTGCAGTAGTCCAAAACATATGTCTTCCAAGATGTCCTATTAATGAAGGTAAATAAAATAAATAATTAAGATGTAACACATATCTAAGCTTTCTCTTTTTCTTTTAGAAGTAGTGAAAAGTTCAGCTATGGATATAGAGAAAAATGTTAGTATTAAACATAAACCATCCACTATAACTGTACTTCAGGATATTACTATTACTCCTGGTAAAAACAACATATTCCATGGAGAACCTGAACATGTAACTACACGTCCAGTAACACCAAGTTCAACTCAAGTGTCACAACAATTATCAATAAATACTCCCCGAAAAAATGTATTATGAAGTACAGTTATACAATTAAGGAAGAAAAACCATTATTTAAAAAATAAACTTCAGAAGTTACAGTCTACAGAAAAGAAGTATATTGACAATTGAAAAATTGAAATTTTATAACCTATTTGTGTGGATATTTAATAAAAAAATGTTTAAGAATTCCATAGTTGTGAAATATGTGGCATATACTCAAAAAGTGTAACCAATTTGTGAGATACTATTGTATATTCATATTTAACGGATATGAAAATAGAACTGGTGAGACATATGGTAATCTAAAAATGCCTACTGGTGATTTTGTTAACTTTATTAGTATACTTGACTGTCTCTTTCACAAGAATTTTGACATATTAGCTGTACAGCCGAATATTATTAAAACATATGTTTCTCTATTTAGTACAATAAATTTTAGCCACCCTTGTGAACAATTTCCACTAAAATATTGTAGAACTTTATTTAGCTGTGTACGTTTGTACTATTCATTAAAATTCATGAAGAGAAATTTGAAACTGAAAAACATGAAAATATAACCAAAAGAAAAAATAATAAATTGATTATTTGGAAACATCAATAAAGCATTATTTACTTGTTTATAACAATATAAAAAGTCAAAATACTCTTTTTTTATTACAGTGATCAGATAATATCGGTTAATAATTAATATACCTATTTAGGGGTTTTCTTCACATTATCTTATGTTTTTAGTGAGATGTAACTAAAATATCTGATCATATTCCATAAAAATGTATTGAGTATTACTTATAATTAATTATATTGACATTAATCAAGATCAAGTAAACAACAATGTAAAATATTATTCAAAATCACATTTGAACAAAAGCAATTGTTTATAGAATAATCCATACTCCTAAATTCCTTTAGCTAATTTCTTTTCATATTCCTTTGGCATATTAATTGCAAAGCCGAATATTATTAAAATAAAATATTGTATAACTTTATTTAGCTGTTTGTAATATTCATTACAATTCATGAAGAGAAATTTCAAGACTGAAAAACATGAAAATATAACCAAAAGAAAAAATAATAAATTGATTATTTGGAAACATCAATAAAACATTATTTACTTGTTTATATATCTCATGTTCATATATCTCATCGCAGAACTAATTATGGTTCAAATATAGGTATGATCTGACTTCTCATACATGCAAACCAGTGCTCA
Organism: Diabrotica undecimpunctata; assembly: GCF_040954645.1. NCBI lineage: Eukaryota > Metazoa > Arthropoda > Insecta > Coleoptera > Chrysomelidae > Diabrotica > Diabrotica undecimpunctata. The sequence continues at coordinate 93,362,241 of NC_092805.1, read as the reverse complement.
TGAGATATAATTTGTTTAACTTCTGAAATTTTAAACTACAAAATGATACTTTGTAAACTTAATGTGTACTTGTTTTATACATGTATATTTGATTTTTATCTGTAATTGTATTTATCTACAATGTATTTTTGTCTAATTTTGACAGTGGGTCTGTCACCTTTGTTATTATTAAATAAACAAATAAATGTAATATCTAATGCAACATGTAATAATAAATGAAGTTCATTTAAAAATTTATTTTTTATTTCCACAAATACATTCTTACCATTAACAGGATGACGCTACTTTTAGCACTTTGTACGATTCCGTTAGATGTCTAATGTACATCAACAAGGATTGTAAGAAAAAACTCAAAGAAAAATTGTGCTATGAAGTACAGTTATAAAATTATGGAAGGAAAACCATTATTTAAATAAAAAATTCAGACAACATTCTGTACATTCTACAGAAAAGAAATGTGTCGATAATGTGACAATTGAAGACTACATGGCACTTACATCTAAATTTTGTCCTTCGTTAAATTTAGCTAATTTCATAAATGTTCAAATTTTACAGTCTAGAAAAAAGGCAAGAGGTAGAAGATTCAGTAATCAGTTTTAACAGGATGTCTCTTAATGTACTTCAAGGGGCCAAAAGTTTTACAAAAATGTTTTGTGTAGCAAATTTTGTTTACCCAGCCCTAATATATTATTTAAAAATAATATACCAGACAGCTACTCAAAAAGTGTAACTAATTTGTCGGCTAAAACTGTATATCAATATGTTAATGTATATAAAAATAGAACCGGTGACACATTTGGTAATCTAAAAATCCCTACTGGTGATTCTGCTGACTTTATAAGTAGGTATACTTGACATTCTCTTTCAAAAGAATTTTGACATATTAGCTGTAAAGCCGAATATTATTAAAACATGTTTCTCGACTTAGTACCATAACTTTTAGTCACCTTTTAAACAAAGTCCACTCAAATATTGTACAACTTTATTTAGCCGTGTACGTTTGTACTATTTATTAAAATTCAATAACAGAAATTTCCCTACTCAAAAATATGAAAACAAAACTAAAAGAAAAAATAATAAAATGATTATTTGGAAACATCAATAACACATTATTTAATCGTTTATATCGAAATAACAAGTCAAAATAGTCTATTACAATGAACAGGTAAGATCAATCACTAATCAATATACATATTTAGGAGTTTTGTTCACATCCTCTTGTGTTTTTAGTGAGATATAATTAAAATATATTAACTGATTTCAAACTCTGTATTTGAATTTTGAAATGAAACTTTGCATTTTATTCTACTTTATAACCATACAGCTTTAAAACTAGCATATTTATTAAAAACTGTTGCATAACTCTCCATTTGATTTTTTTTTTGATAGTGTATAAGACAGTTCTGTAACAAATGGTTGTGAAACTTTAGAAAACAAAATCATAAATACAACGCAGAGAAAGAAACAATTTTAGGTTTTTTTTTTTAATTTCTCGAAGAATGAAAGAGTAGCAAGAAGAGTTTTGAAATTGGTTGAAATTAAAATCAATTTTGTTAAATAAATCAAAGTCGGCTCTGTCGCGTCCATATGTGCAGGGCCAGTCCACGGTTTTCGTCCAGAAAATATGGCGTCAAGGTCACCGAATTTTGTCTAAAAAGATCAAAGGTACCGCGGTAGAGTGAGAATACTGGTTGTTATCTATACTGTGTCAATACTAATGTGTAATATCTCAATACTATGATATTACTTATAATTGTAATGAAATATAATACTAGATTGGCAACATTGCTTTGCATACAGTTTTTTTCTCAAGGTTAACTGATCTAGTCTGAGTGTCTGACACCTGACACTGACAGATGACAGATGTCTGAGTCGCTTATCTTTTGTTTTGTTTTTGTTTTCTATATTGAGTATATTTCTGATTCTAACCAAGAAAAATAATTACTAAAAAAGAATTAATAATAATAAATAATTGCGAAATATATATAATCGAAAAGTAATTATTTATAAGATGGTTTTTAAAGACACGTTAAAAATTAAAAATTTACCTAAAGAACTTTCCGATGCGCACAAAGAAGACTTCGCTCGGCACTTTGGGGCGTCAAAAGTTAAAATTGTAACTTCGAGGGTCAAAGAAAAATCTGTGGTGTATGCTAAATTTGATTCTGAAGAGTATGCAAAAAGTGTTCTCTTTAGACTCCATCAAATTACTGTTTTAAATTGTCGTTTGTGTGTAGAATATGCAGAAAATGATATTATACAAGGGAAACCAAAACAAAAAAGAATGGAAGAACCTGATATTACTAGTAAGAAGGCGTTTAAAACTTTTGTGAATAAAATAACATCTTTTAATGACTCTGTCAATTTCCATCAACCACCACCTTCACATTTAAAATATTTGTATCCTAAAGCTAATAGGGCGACAATTAATAATATTGTCCATGCTTTGACTACAATTCCTAGATTCTATACTCAGGTGAGTAACAGCTTTATTTATTTTATTAAAATCTATCTAAAATGTTCAAAAAATGTGACCTTTCTATAGTTGAGCCGCTGAAAAGATGGAATGATCATGTGAATGGCACGCACTCTTAAATATTCCTCTTCCTATGTTATCACTTTTCCCACGTTTACACCGCTCAACAAAGACGAACTAACAATGTTGCTATAATATATTTATACCGTTTTTTAGAGGTTATTGATGTACATTAATTTTAAAAATTTTCACAAAATTCACCAGCCGGCGAAACTGAAACACAAATCATGATACATAAAACATTTAAGTTATAGTATCATAACACAAATAATGACGGTGTAAACAGTTTCCCATAAGGTCTAGTTTCGAGTGCCTGTCGATGCCTGCATTAAGTGATCATGCGACCTTGGATTCCATGTTTTCAGCGGCCAGGGTATAGTTGTGTTAAAAAAAATTTAATGTCTATTGCTAAAACTTGCTTAGAAGTTTAAACTGTTGAAAATTATTTGTATTTCATGGTCCTATCTAATGAAAGAAAAGCTAACATTGCCAGTGTTACAATTTAATTGTCTGTTATTACCCTTGGTTTTACCTTAAATACTCATTTTGTTTGGGTTGGTGTTTCTTGACAGGTTTAATCTAGTTTAAGTTCGTTAACAAGTATGCCATTTAATGATTAATATTTCCACTTGATTTAAGTACAGTCAGTTACAAAATGACCCACATGTAAACATAGTCTTGCTTATCTGAAAAAGAAATTTACTGGGGTATGTAATTATGTAATGTATGTTTTTAATAATACATGTTGGATGAAGGTATCTCATGGTCTTAGAACACCAATCTATAATTAGGGTCACCAACAACTAAGTTTTGGCCCATAAACATACATTACCCCACAATCTAATTCAGGTATCTCAGAAAAAAACTGTAGGAGTATTAAGTTATCAATAAGTTTTTTCCTTATCTACAGCTGCTGCCATTGAATAGTTTACACCTTATATATATATATATATATATATATATATATATATATATATATATATATATATATATATATATATATATATATATATCTAGTAGCTGATTTTTTAAATTTTTACCTTATTTAAACACAAGTTTTACTTCAAAGTAAATTAACATTAAAGTAACATTAGTTACCAGTGACAGACCCAGAATGGGTTGATTATAATTAAAAAATTCAAATAAAATAAATTTATTTTACAAAATGTAACAAAATGGAAATTATAGAAAGAAGTTTATTACTTAAATAAAATGGATTATGTTCTTAATAATGAAAATAAGGAAGTCTGGATTAAAGATATCCATTTTAGTTTAAATCTATTTTATATTAAATAATGAACAGTATCACAATTAATATTTATTGGAAACTCCATTATTCTCATTATAGCTTTGTAATCTTCTGTTCACAAGTAGCACTGATCTCTTTATGTTATATTCAACAAGCTCCTCCCATGCCCGTTTGATTGCTTCCCTTAGTTAAATTCTATTCCTTGACCTAATGTCCTTTCCTTTAATTTCTTTGACAACTCTGCCCACATATTTTCGATGGGGTTAAGGGCTGGAGTTCAGGAAGGACAAGGAAGAACATTAACATTTTCTCCAACCATTCTCAAACAATTCTTCTCATATGCACCAGGCAATTGTCATGTTGAAAGATGAAGTTGTTATTGGGGAATCTCTGGATCACTGTTGACAACATTATGTTCTCAAGAATATGTTTGTAATATAATCCTGTTAACGTTTCTTCTATATGAGAACAAACACCTGGATCTTCAGCACTTATCAATCCCCATATTTATTTATTTATTTATTTATTTATTTATTTCAACGGTAGAACCATTTATAATAAAATACAACAAATAGTAAAAAGTAAAGATCATGTACAATAAACATCAAAACAATAACAAAGAAACAAGTAAACAGTTAAAATTTGTACATTAAAACAGTATATCAAATCACAAAAGTTAAATATGTATATATATATATATATATATATATATATATACAAAACTCAAATATTTGGGTGTGCAGCGGAAGATAGGACAAAGAAGTACTCTTTTTAGTAAACCAAGCTTTCGCAAATCTTTATTTGCATCATCAGGGTGCTACAATAAACAAAATTAGTACAAAATACAGAAAAGGAATTATTTTGCATCTTACACTAATTGAGGTTGGTTGTCGTGATGTTTATCAAATGAAATGAGCAACTCATTTGACCCCTACAAATGATGGTGAAAACTGGTGAAAACTGGTGTAGGGGTCAAATGAGTTGCTCATTTCATTTGATAAACATCACGACAACCAACCTCAATTAGTGTAAGATACAAAATAATTCCTTTTCTGTATTTTGTACTAATTTTGTTTATTGTAGCACCCTGATGATGCAAATAAAGATTTGCGAAAGCTTGGTTTACTAAAAAAAGAGTACTTCTTTGTCCTATCTTCCGCTGCACACCCAAATATTTGAGTTTTGTATTCTATTTGATCAGCGTTGATGACAAGCGTTTATCGCTTTTTCACTATATATATATATATATATATATATATATATATATATATATATATATATATATATATATATATATCACATATCTAGATTGATAATTAGATTCTTAAGTTGCCTTTTGAAAGCATTAATGTTTGGGCAGAAAGGATACAATAGGAGGTCATTGCAAGAGATGAGCATTCTCGACAAGGGAAAATGACGAGCATAATCAGTCCTGTGAAAATGAATATAAAAGAGTGCAGTGTGTCGAGTTCTATGTATTGTGTTTAAGTGTACATTGGCTAATAACGAAGGACAATTAATAACGTTGTTTAGAATTTTAAACAAAAATAACATATCAGCTCTCAAACTGCAGTTCTTCAATGTAGTAATGTTAAATTAAGACATTATTATAGAATAATCTATGAAATAATTTTCAGTATTTTTTATATTCATATGTGCTTTAAAAGCTAAAGATCTTAGAAACTTCCTCTGAACACTCTCCAATCGATCAATGTATACTTGATGAAATGAGGACCAAACAACAGAGCAGTATTCAAGACCTGAGCGTACCAGAGAGCAATACAATAATTTGAATACAATAGGTGAGAGATCATGACTGTTACGATAAATAAAACCAAGATTACGAAATCCTGTTTCCTTAATTTTAAGAAAATGGCTTCTAAATGTCAATGCACAATCCAATAATACACCCAAATCTCTTATCGCAGTAACTGAATCCAAGAGTACATCATTAAGAACATATCTATTAGCTATTAGATTATTTATATGACCAAATGAAATACAAGAACATTTAGTTGGATTTAAGCTTAAACCACTTTGTTTTGACCATAAAAATATATTATTTACATCATATTGCAGGAGATCTCTATCCGATTTATTATGTATACAACGAAATAAATTAAGATCATCAGCAAATAGCAGGAAGTGTGAGTTTTTGATAGCCTTACCAATATCGTTAATGAACAAGTTAAAAAACAAGGGACCACAATGAGACCCTTGTGGTACACCAGAATAACAATGGAATTCTTTTGAAATATAATTGTTAATCCGAACTTGCTGTGTACACGTCCCATCAGAAAACTTTTAATCTAATTAACAATGGGGTCACCAAAGCCAGATGCATGAAGTTTGTGGACCAAAAGATTATGATTAACCTGGTCAAAGGCCTTTGAGAAATCAGTGTAAACGGTGTCGACCTGAATTTTATTCTCAAATGCACCCAACAAGTATTGTTGGTAATTGAGAAGGTTTGTTACTGTTGACTTCCTGTTAGAAAACCCATGTTGTTCATCAATAATTATGTTTCTGCAAGCCCAGGTGAGATTTATTGATACCAATTTATCAAGAAGTTTCGGGATTGCTGATTGAATAGTTATACCTCTATAATTGTTAACACACTCGCGATTGCCAGATTTATAGTTAGGTGTAAGAAAACTATTTTTCCAATATTGTGTAAATACAGATGATGACAATGATAAATTGAAAATTTGTTGTAAAGGTTTACAAAGGGAAAAAATACAGTTCTTAATAAGTGCTGCAGATATACCATCAGGTTCTGAAGAATATGTAGTTTTTAAACCTATACTCCCCTCGAAAACATCAGTCAGACTAAACTTCAGAATCTGAAAATCCACACTATAGTCCAATTTAAAATTAGGTACATTATACTCGCTATCATTATATGTACCTGAAAAATAACTGGCAAAAAGATTAACTATTTCATCACCATTCTGAGCTATTACATCCCCACCTTTATTAGACATTACATTAGGATAAGCACTAGACCCACGTGTAGTACTAACATACCTCCAAAAAGAGTGGGGATTACTTGAAAGATTTGCTTGCATATTCTCTAAATAGTTCTTATAACATACTGCTTGTAATGATTCTTTCCTCTTATGACATCTTTCCCTTAACACCGAAAATTCCTCATATGAGTTGCCTGAAGCTTTAAAATTCCTATGAGCTATTTTTTTCTGTATGAAAAGCTCAATTAATTCTCGCGAAAACCAAACTGGAAAGTTTAATGATTTAAACCGTTTGATGGAAACAAACATATTGACGGCATCATATAAAATATGGTAAAAATTTTCTAAGCAGCAATTTATATCTGATTCATCTAATAGTTGAAGTTTAGTGCACATACCGCCAACATTCTGAAAATATAAGCTCAATGATCGTTTTTTGAATTATTGGATTTACGGACAATGATTTTGGGTACCCCATTAAAGTACTTGATCTTCAAATCATTCTCACCCTGTGTTTTTCTGAATTCTAACTCCTGATAAATGGCCTTCACTTTCTCACGCTGTAAAGGCGTAAGATCAGCTCCAATGCGCAAATTAGAACCCATTAAAGATCTACGTTGTTTTAAACATGAGATAACTATTGCTGAATCATTAAATACGACTTTAAGAGGTCTTGGTTTATCAGTTAGTCAATAAGCATTATTTGTTCTTCTGAGGGGGTGACTAACATTCCAATTGATGAGTTTTTTTGCACATCCTCCTCTAATTATGACATTTTTTTTCAAGGACTGAATAAATGTCTATATTAACTATATATGGTTTTGTTGCAGGTACTTCATTTAATGAATAAAATGAATTTACCTCCACCTTTTGCTGTAGAACAACCACCTGTACGAACTGTTGTACCTGTTCAACAGCCTGTAATACAAAAACCTATTGAAAGAGTTAATCCTGCACCTGTGGTAGTTGAAAAACCTTCCAAACCCCCACTGGATCTAGAGCCACAACTTCCAATAAGTACTTCAGAATCTGAATTAGAGAGTGACAGTGAGGACACATTTAGAAACAGAGAGTACATGCCTCTAAAAAGGAAGGCACCTCAAAAGAAGATGATTAAAAGACCCAAGTTTATTAAACCACCAATAGTTCCTGCCGCAGCAAGTCTACCTAAAACCACTGAGAGAACAGAAAATGTATTTGAAAAGGTAAATTTTTAGTATCTAGTGTATTTGACCATATCCTGATTTTTTATTTCTTTAAGCATCTCTTCTAATTCCTTAATGTATGTGTAATAATCTCATTGTAATAATTAAAGCAAAAAGGCAACGATGGTCAAACTTAGGTTAAAATGTTATATTAAAGAAACGAAAATTGCTACCAAACATTATATTTCCTTCTGAAGCTACATTATTTTTCTGACTCCTTTACAGTGTTGGAATATTTCTTTATACACATGGGTTAAAGTATGATTGTACTGAGATTAACTATTTATAATTTGCAGGTGGATATTCAGGTACATAAAAAAATTGAGGTGAAAGTATTAACTGATGTAATGCTCCAGGCGCCCCAAAAAGAAGAAAAGCTGAAATCTATTGGTGCAGGTTCACCTCAAAAACCGGAACCTGAAAAACCTCCATCTCCTAAAAAAATACTAGTAGAAGAAAAACCAGAGGAACAAGACAAAACCGCAATAACAGGTATATTCTTATTGATAAATTCTTCTTCTTGCAGTACCGTCTTCTATCGGAGGTTGGCTACCATCACATCAATCTTTACTTTGTTGGCTGCAGCTCTGAACAACTGTTTTGAACTGCACCCATACCACTCCGTTAAATTTCGCAACCAGGAAATCCTCCTATGTCCCACATTTCTCTTTCCCGAGATTTTTCCTTGGATTATGAGTGTAAGCAGAGAGTACTTTTCTCCTCTCATTATGTGGCCCAGATATTCCAGTTTTTTCGTTTGTATGGTTTTTATGACTTCGCATTCCTTCCCCTTCTTCAGCAGAACATCTTGATTTGTTACTCTTTCTGTCCATGGTATTTTCCACATTCTCCTGTAACACCACATCTCAAATGCCTCAATGTTTTTTATGTTTATCTTTTTCAGTGTCCAGGCTTCCATGCCGTACAGCAGAACGGAGAAAACATAGCACCTTAACATTCTCATTCTTAAGTTTATATTTATGTCCCGGCTGCATAGGAACTTTTTCATTTTGACAAACGATTGTCTCGCTATCTCTATTCGCCTCTTGATTTCTCTTGTCTGGTCATTAGTATCAGTGAAGCAAACCCCTAAATATTTGTAGGATGTAACTCTTTCAACTGGCTGATTATTTATGGTTAAATTCACATTGGTGTATAGCTTCTTTGTTACAATCATGAATTTAGTCTTTTTGATGTTCAGTTTTAGACCATACTTTTTGGTATGGGTGTTTATGTTTTCCATCAAAAACTGTAAATTTGCTAGGTTATCTGTTACTATTAGCGTGTCATCAGCGTATCGTATATTGTTAATTAACTCTCCGTTAATGTTCATACCAATGTTTTGTTCTAGGAGCGGTTCCTGACATATTGTTTCGCTATATATATTGAATAATATTGGAGAAAGCACACAACCCTGACGCACACCTCGACGAATCTCAATTTCTTCGGTTAACTCATTATCAACTTTGATTTTTGCTGTTTGTCCCCAGTACAACCTGGATATGATGTTAATGTCGCGACTGTCGATGTTTTTGCTTCTTAGGATTTCATACAGCTTTTGGTGTCTGACTTTATCGAAGGCCTTCTCAAAATCTATGAAACCTACGTAGAGGTCTTGGATTACATCCAAACATCTTTGCATTAACACACTCAGACCAAACAAAGCTTCCTGTGTTTCCCATTGATAAATACCTGACATTAATTTGATACAGTGTTTAAAATTTTGAACAATTACCATCATCATCATCATCATCAACATCTTTCATCCACTGTTGGAGTTAGGTTTCCTCCATCCTCTTCTACTGTTCTCTATCTATCCTGTGCTTTCTGCATCCAATTTCTTTCTGTTTTTGGTAGGTCCATCTTGTTGGATCTACCTCAATGTCTCTTGTTTTCCCTAGGTCTTCATTCTATGAGCCTTTTGATCTCCATTTGGCTTGTGCAATATTTTTTATGACATCTGTCATTTCAGTCATCTCTCGTACTTTCCTGTTTGTTATTATTTCCCTTCTTGTTATCCTCATTCCATTGCTTTTTGGGTTACTTTTAATTTACTGTTTTTCCTTCTACCAGGTAAATTTAGCTAAAAACCTGATGTACTTTGTTGCCACCTACTCTTATAACATCACTTGGAACTAAAATGCTCATGCATTTAGTTTTTTGAAAGTTTGTATTCAGGCCTACTTGTTTTAGTTCTCAATTGTAATAACAATATCTGCAAAACACAAGTGAGTTAAGTATTCACCATCAATATTTATTTCCTTTTTAGCCCAATCTAGTTCCTTCTGTGCCTATTCCAGAGCATGAATAGTTGGGGGGAGATGATGTTTCATAACTATTACCACTCTAGTGCTTTTCAATGCAGACTCTATCCAAGCTTAATATACTTCTACTCCCCAAAAAATGTCACATACTTCTGCGCCTCCATATTTCAGCAGCTCCTTTGGTATATTCTCTGGTCTTGATTCTTTGTAATTTTTGGCTTTCTTTAGTGCTTTAGTTATATCTTCCTCTGTGATTTCTGCTTCATCTGTTATTGTTGTCATAGGGTCTTATGAAATATACTCTGGTCTATTCTCATGCAATAATTTTGGATAATGCTTTTCTACTCCTTTGATGTAATTATCTGTATAACATTTTTACTTCGTTTATTACTTCTGATGTTTTTTTTAAATTATTTTCCATGCGTCTGCATGTCTCTGCACATTCTCACCCAGTATTCGTTCTTCTCGAGCCTTATTGTTTTTCTTCACTTGTTATGATATGCTCCCATATGTCGGAACCTCCAGGCTGTTGCCTCTTAATTGGCACCCAAGGTTGCCGCATTACTAATACCCATTTCAAAATTCACACCGTTTGACTAGCTGTTTATTGTTGCATCTATATAGACGCAATATTTGTTAATAATTGCTTCATTGAATACCATTTTTACTTTATTTTGCATGGCTCTATGTTATGTGATGCGAATCCATTTTATTCCAAATCTCCCAAGAAGTGCAACTTTGATTTTTTTCAACTAGGATTTTGACCTAGTAGATTTTCTGCAATAGTGAGAACTTCATACAGTGCGTTAAGTTTTGGATTAGATATTGCAAATACGTAAAGCGCTAAAATCGGCAACATTGCCTCATATAAGGTAATTGTAATTCTCCGATCTCCTCCGCCAAGACACCTAGACAGAAAACGAGAAAACCATTTAGTAACATATAACAAGGCAAGGGATATGCAACTCGTCCGTCGATTTTTGTTTTGGTTGCCTACACCCGGTTCATTTCCTATAATAAACTCGATAAAAATACACTGACTATTATAAGGCGGTGCATTTGTATCAGTTTTTAATAATGTGAACAATTTTTTGTGATTGAATTAAAAATAAAAGCGCATTTATTTAAAAAGATAAAATAAGAAATATACTCTTATTGAAAATCAAAAATAATTCCTAATAAAATAAGAAATAATTCTTTATGCCCTACAGAAATGATTCAAATATTTGACCTTCTACCGCTGAACAGTATCCCAATATGTCATAAAAACTTCTGCGGAGAGACGTAAGAGTTTCTGCTGTAATAGAATTGGAGATTTCTCTTATTCGGTTTTTTAGTTCATCCAAATTTTGGGTTCTAGCGTCAGGATGATCGTAGATGATGCTTTCTAAATGTCCCCAAAAAAAGAAGTCCATGGGTGTAGTAAGATCTGGAGATCACGCAAGCCACTTAATATCGCCTGTTCCACTGATAACTCGATTCCGGAAAGTCTTGTTTAAGTACTCCGTAATTATTCCAGCGTTGTGAACTGAACAGCCGTCTTGATGGAACCAAACATTCTCCAGATTTACATCAGGAATATTGAGAATAGCGGGAAGAACATGATTCTGTAACAAATCGTTTATATACTTTACTATTCAAGTTGCCCCCAATAAAAAATGGACCTATTATGTGGTCTTCTAAAATGCTAGTGCAGACGTTAACTTTTTGAGGACGTTGAGTTCAGTAAACAACACTCCTGTGTTGGTTTTCCCGCGCGCAATACATCGTAATGGAAGGATTGTGTCTCCCTACTAACGAAACAGAAGATTCATCAGTAAATAAAATGTTTTTAATAAAATTGGGTTCATCATTAGCCTTCGTTATTAGAGTTTCACAAAACTCCATTCATCGAAAGTAGTCGTTTTAATAAAGCAGCTGCGTTCTCGAATATTTAAAATTCTTGTAACTGTGCTTTTTCCACACTCTCGTTACAGTAACATTGCTAAAATCTATTCCCTAGCAACGCTTCTACTTGAATGTATGAATCTACTTCGATTGTTGCACAAATTTGTGTATCCTGGTATTCTCAACTTTTTCTGGTGACACTTCTTGAGCGTGACATTTTCTGCAATTTTTGGGGCAATAACAACTCTCAAGATTTTTAAAAAACTGACTGTACGCAAGGAATTGGTCTCCCCTCAAAAAAAACACAGAAAATAAATCTACACACTGTTATTCAGAATTACCACCATAAAACTTTATTATTTGAACCGTTTCTGCAAGTCTATAAACAGACATTTTGTTTACAAAAATAAATTAAAAATCTACGCTATTATTGCCTTAAACAACGACTGTATAATGGCGTATAACAAATTATTGGCGACGGGGCAACGGAAAGGTTCGTGGAAAGTCGACGGCGCGCAGTGTTGCCATTTATAGTGTGTATATCTAATTTAAAACTTAACGTACGGTATACTTATTATGTAGTCCTTTTATTTTCAATAGCTTTCGGAGTAGAAGATAATTCGTGCGTATGTATTTTGTTTTTGAAAAGGACAAATAAGATTTTTACAAATAAAATTGCATCATATCGGTTTATGGAATATTTAAATAATCGTGGTTTGTTAAGTTTTGTGTTTATAAGACCAAATTCCAAAACATAATACGACTATAAAACCGTATTATCAAAGTTTCTAATACCTATCCAGTATATAAATACTGATACCAGTTGGGTGGTATCTTCATCAGGACACTGACATAGTCCTTGTTTCAAACAGTAATCAGTATGTTCCCTTAAAGTGAATTTCTTTATCATTGAACTCATGTCATATTAATTTTAACATTTAATAAATTTAATATGTATTCTAAGGGTTATTACACTAGCCACACTTATGTGGCTAGTTTTTAATTACTAATGATGTTTTCACTGACGATGGTCTGTTAAGACCGAAAACGTTCTGAAATTTATAATCCGTTTAATAATTTGATAATTTCCTTTTTTTATAAAATTTTTTAAATATGTACCATTATACATTTTTTACTTCATTGTAAGTTTTTTTTTTTAAACAATGGTATATAGCCAACCACTGCGATTTCCCTTTTATTAGTTATTTTCAAATATCTTTCATACCATATAACTAGATATGTTAATAAAAGAAAGATACAAACATTTAATCATCTTAAGCCCCATTTCATGCGATATAATTTTTTACCATACAACAATTATACCAATTTATTTTTTGTAGCTGAGGAACTTGCTGCTAACCAGATTAATCATAAGGATCTGGGTGTTCTTCCGGTTTTCAAAAATTACCATCCAGGGGTACCCACATGCAGGCTGTACATTAAAAATTGCGCAAAAACGGTTGTCACCAAAGACTTGGAATATATTTACAATAGGTAAGTAACTTTGAGTCTTTGAGACTTTAAAATTGGAGTCTTTTATTTATTGCCGGTAACAAAAAAAAAATCGGTCGCATGTGTTACAAATCCGAAGTTATACTTTGTTGAGAGTAATAAACAAAAACAATTTTTATACTTTCAAATTACAATCCACTGACGAACTTTAAATTTCCATAAATTATAAAATTTTACAGGAACGTAAGTTCTTTTGGTTGTCATAATATGATTCTCTAACAATTCTCCTCATTCCTTGAGCCCTCTTCAGGGCGTGTTGACACTGTAAATATTATTAGCTTCCTGTCTCTATTCGCTGCGATCTTGTGCTGTATAGGCTTCTTGTAGGGATTTTCCCACCAGAGAAAATGCCCATTTGGTCTGCCCATCGTGTTGGAGATCCTCTTGGTCTTCAGCTTTCTATCTTTCCTTCTACTACCAATAGTTCCATAGTACCCGTTCTTCCAGCTATGCGGCCGAAGTAAATTAGGTATGCTCGGTTTACTTTTTTTATTAGCGTATCTTTTACACGAAGCTCTTCCAGAACTGACAGGTTGGTTCTATGTTCTGTCCAGGACACGCGTAGAAAATCTTACTCCTATCGATTGTTTTGAAATCCCATGTTTCAGCTGGGTATGTAGCAATGGGAAAAATAATGGCATTGACTAACCTGAGCTTAGTATGCCTTGTTATTGTTCGGTCTTTCCATATTTTATTCATAGTTTGCGATTCGGGCCATTTACGCTTGATTTCTGAGGAGCAATCGCCATTGTTGGTTATCGTGGAGCCCAAGTAATACATAAGTATGCAAATCTGTCTACCACTTCGAATTTCACCACGTGGTGTATGTGCGGTAGATTATTATTTGCTCTGTCTACGATTATTATTTCTGTTTTTCCGGTGTTGATATGAAATCCGAATTCTTCGCTTATTCGGCTTACCCGTTCAGTGATGGTAATAATGGAGGCTAAAGAAACCTACTTCTCTGAAAAATGTAAAGAAATCGTAGAACTGCAAAACAGATATGACAACTTTAATCTACATAAAAAAGTCAAAGAACTAGCCGGAGTAGGAAATAGAAGAACCTCGAATATATTGCTCAACAAAAATGGAAATATTATATTGGAGACAGAACAAAAACTACGACGATGGAAAGAGTACATCGAGGAATTATTTCATGACCAGAGAGAAGCAAGTACATCTGTAGATAGCCAAACGGGAGATGTAGGCCCAGAGATAACCAAATAAGAAGTTAGTCAGACATTAAACTCAATGAAAACCAATAAATCTGCTGGTCCAGATGAATTACCAAGCGAGCTATTAAAGTTGGTCAACGAGAAAAACCTGGACATAATAGTAGAACTGTTCAACGCTATAATATATACTACGGGAATCATCCCTAGAGAAATGTTGACATCAGCATTTGTGTGTTTGCCAAAGAAAGCGAATGCCAAAGAGTGTAGTGACTATCGAACCGTAAGCTTAATGTCACATACCTTGAAAATTCTGTTGAAAATTATCCACGCCAGAATTCACTCTAAACTGGAGCTGGATATTAGTGACACACAATATGGGTTCCGCAATGGTATGGGTACCAGAGAGGCACTATTTTCCGTTAACGTGTTGACGCAGAGATGTTTGGATGTTAACCGTCCTCTTTACGTCTGTTTTATAGACTACAATAAAGCGTTTGATAAAGTAAAACATGACCGCTCATGGAAATTCTAAATATTGTTCTGAAGCTACTTTCTTGTGGCATTTTAAATTAATTTATATTTAAATGGGAATAAGCCACAATTAAAGGCTAAAATACGTCTATTGACGTTTCAATTTCCACTTCGGAAATCGTTCTCGAGAACGATTTCGGAACGTATTTTAGCCTTTAATTGTGGCTTATTCCCATTTAAATATAAATTAATGGAAATTCTAAAAAATAAAAACCTAGATGCAAGAAATTTAAGGCTAATAACAAACCTTTATTACAATCAGCGAGCAATAGTACGAATTGAAAAAGAGACATCTGAAGAAATGGAAATAAAGAGAGGAGTCAGGCAAGGCTGCATACTATCACCTCTATTATTTAACGCTTATTCTGAAGAGGTAATTCGAGAAACTCTGGAAGATGAAACAGTCGGCATAAGAGTAAATGGAGTCTTAGTTAACAACATTAGATATGCAGATGATATAGTAATAATAGCCGATAGTTTACAAGGCCTGGAAAGACTCATAAGTAAAATAGTAATGTGTAGTAGGAAGTATGGACTCTCGCTCAATATCAAAAAGACGAAGTTTATGAAAATTTGTAAAAACAACCATAATACTAACGAAATCTTGATAGTAGAGGGCCAGCAGATCGAAAGAGTAAAAAAGTACACTTACCTAGGAACACTCATAATAGAAAATAATGACTACACTGCAGAAATCAAAGTCAAAATCGAAAAAGCACGTTCTAATTTTATGAAAATGAAAAAGGTCCTATGTGGCAAAGACTTAACATTAGCTCTTAAAGTACGCCTAACAAAATGTTACGTATACAGTGTACTATACTATGGAGTGGAATCATGGACGTTAAATCTAGACACAATGAGAAGACTTAATGCCTTTGAAATGTGGACCTATAGAAGAATTATCAGGGTTTCCTGGGTAGATAGAGTTACGAACAATGAAGTACTGAGAAGAATAGGTAAAGAGAAGGAAGTTGAACTTACAATTAAAGAAAGAAAGCTACAGTATCTCGGACATGTGATGCGGGGCAAGAAGTATGGCATCCTGCGACTCATAATGCAAGGAAAGATAGATGGCAGAAGAAGCATCGGAAGAAGACGAATTTCATGGCTTAAAAACCTGAGAGAAAGGTTTGGATGCAGCTCAAAACAGCTATTTAGAGCTACTGCCTCAAAAATTAAAATAGCTATGATGATTGTCAACCTCCGTAGCGGAGATGGGACTTGAAGAAGAAGAAGATGGTAATAATTTCGACTTCATTCGCTGCTAGTATAAGTGTGTTATCTGCGTATTGTAGGTTGCTTATTTTTCTGCCTCCTATAGTGATTCCTCGATCTCATTCGTCTAGTACTTTTCTCATTATATATTCAGATTATATGTTTTATAATAATGGTGATAGTATACAGCCCTTTCTAGCTCGTTTCTTTCTTTTGAACGCATTTGAATATATTCCGTGTACTTTAACTTTTACTTAGCATTTATCATACAGATTTCTTATTAGGTTAACTAGGTGGTTAGGTACTCCCATATTTTTCATTATACTTCAGAGGGGATCCCATTTTACTGAATTGAAAGCCTTTGTGTAATCTACGAAACAGAGCAGCATTGGTATGTTGTGTTCTCTCGCTTTTTCTATTATCTGTCTGGTGTGCAGTATCTGCTCCCGCGTTTCTTTTCCTGTTACAAATCCGATATATGTACGATATATTTCGATATTCTATTATTTATAAGTATGGCTACTCGATTGTATCCTGTGTTTTCAGATTCTGAGATGTAGATAAACCCTATTCATTCTACAAATTCCCAATCGTCAATAGAACCACGTGTAAGCCAAACAGGGTCGTACTGATGTACGACCTCTGTATCATATGATTTTTAAAAATATTTACTTTTGAAACTGTTAGTGTAAGAATTTCTTGAAATTTAATCATTATATCACAATTAAACTAAACTCTAAAAAATAACACGACCAGTAAATAACTTAACAACAACTATAACATAAATATAACACAATATATTAACTTAAAAATCAACACGATACAATTAGAATTTAAAATGATCACAAGTTGGGATCTGTAACATGAGAATCTGTCTCGCTTACGGTAATAAATTATATTTTATAGCCTCTTGACGAATGAGACGGCGAATATCAACACGTGCTCATGTTTACTGATGGGAATTTGGTAAACGAATAAACTTTAGTGTGGTTTTTTGTTTTAAAATGTCCTTGATCTCTCCAGTGTGTTTCCCCCTACTTAATTCAGAACTCCTCACGTAAGCTGGGACGGACACGGCAATCGACTATAGCAATAAGATTTCATAAAAGCGAGTAACTGCATTTGTATTTTTGGACGCTTATCTCCTCTGATTCTGTTCCTTTGGAGCTTTTGCTTCGATATTGTTAATAAGCAGCACATATATATTTTTTTTAATTTGTAAGTTAATTGTTAATTGTTTGTCCATCTTTTAAGGGTGTAATTTATTATTTTTTCCTATCTGTATGAGTGTTTCATCATCATTACATACACACATACACACACACAAACCGTGTCGTCCACTGCTGTACATATGCCTCCCTAAGTTTTCTCGAATGCTCCCGATCTTGTGCCGTGTAAATCCAGTTTGTTTTGTTGTAACCCTTTTTCTATTACACGTCGACCGTGTCTTCGAGTTCTTCCCTACCTCTATATGTCTGGAATCTAGGACCATTCCGTCAGGTGTCCGTCCCAGTTCCACTTCTTGTGTTCCATCCTTTCCACAGCAAATGTAATCCCTGTTGTTGTCATTATAATGATGTTTAGAACTCAGTGTTTAACTTCAGGGTAATTTACAATGAGAAAATGAGGTCTTTTATTATTTTCAATTCAGTAAATCAGAATTAAACCTCTTTTGTGTTTGCAGGATGTCTAAAATCTTCGGTATTTGAAAAATAGTCAGTGTATTTAAAAAGGCCATTCGTTATTCCAAATATTTTGCTCATAATATCTCACTATTCTTCTGAAGCTATAATTTTCCCATTAAACTAGTAATTATCATAATATCTCACCTTTAGTAATTACATTAAGATTAATCACTTCATGTATCGGCCTAGAATCGGAGGCAATTCATTACGTAGGTTTTGGCCTTCCACAAGTCGTCCATCGTGCAGGGGTACGGGCATTGGTTGCATTGGAGTAGTTAGTCCATGTCCTGTCGTTGGTTGTCTGTTGGTCTTCACAGCGGCCACGCCCATTCATTTGGTGCAGTATTGCCTATGTTCTGCAGACGCAGTTCAAACCAGTTGGTGTGTTTGGTTTCCGATGATACCAGACTTGAGGTTCCACGGGAACGCCACTGAGAAAACATTTCCTGGATTTCAACCGCAGGTCATAGTGTGAGTGCTATTTCGCACCTAACATCACGTGCTTGCCGTCAAATGACTGTCTAAAGCGTTTGTTGTACTCCATAGTTCATCCTAGCAGGTCTGGTCGTTCGATTACCACACACTGATATTAGTTTCACTAATTGCGTTGCT
This sequence comes from Diabrotica undecimpunctata, assembly GCF_040954645.1. Taxonomy (NCBI): domain Eukaryota; kingdom Metazoa; phylum Arthropoda; class Insecta; order Coleoptera; family Chrysomelidae; genus Diabrotica; species Diabrotica undecimpunctata. The sequence goes on along the minus strand of NC_092805.1, from coordinate 93,343,401 downwards.
TTCAGACACCCTGTTGCTATTCGACATGCTTTGTTTAGGGCCACGCTCACTTTCTTACCATTTTCTTAGCTTTGTTCTAGTTAGGAGGATGTTTGGCCGGGTATTCCATTTAGAATAACGGAGTTTGCGAAGCAGGTTGTTACGGGATGCTACCTTCAGAATGCTCTTTTGACAGTGTGCCGTAAAAGTTAGTGTTTTGTGTAGCTTTAGGTCGAGGTATATTGGATGCTCCGTGTGTTCCAGTTGGTGTCCGTTCCATCTGACCTTCAGCTTTCTTTTCACCTCTCTCGATCTTAGGTGGAACGAGCAGACTTGGGTTTTGGTGGGGTTAAGCTTTAGCGAGTTCCTGTCATTGTAAATTGTAAGATTACGAAGTGCTTCTTCCTCAAGCCTGGTTCCTACTCCTTCGAAGGTTCTGTGCTCGACAGTTTTAATGAATGGTTGGTCGTTAATATAAACGTTAAACAGCATCGGTGATAACACCCTAACCGGCGCTAGGCCATTTTTCTCCCGTTTTCAAGCAAGGTTTTTACGACGCTTGTAAATTTTTCATCTCCTGGTAATGCTCTGACCTTTTTAAGAAGTAGTCTATGGCTGTGGTTAGGTCTACAAACCTGCAATGAATTTGTCTTGGTGACGCTGTTCAGTGAGATCTAGAACTTAGCTAGTGCAGAATTTGCCCTCTCTAGTAGGTAAAATTCTTTCGTAAAATTTGTACAGGTGGCATAGTAGAGAGATTGGCCTGTAACTACTGGCAACATCGGCAGGATTGCTTGGTTTTGTTTTCCTCCAGATTTTGGGTATTTGGAGTGAAGAGACATATCGGTGGATCAGTTCTAGCAGCCAGCGTTTCATACCTGTACCAAACTTCCTGATGTACTCCGTGCATAGGTTATTTTTGACACATTATGTTTTTGACCCCTACGCCACTACCAGCACACTTTCTGGTTTATACATCTATATTTAATATTACATACAACCCATCCCTATTATTTCCAATTAACCCCATCACGTCGTTCCGGTCCTGCTTATTAATATTTATTCGAGGTCAAAAGTGAGGCGCGAGTTTATAGTTCCAATCCTGCTTATTAATATCGTGGCCGGTGGGAGTGTGACGTCAGAAATCAATACCATATAAAGAGCGAGTGGGCAGGGCTTAGACTTGTGACGAGTGGTAGTGGTGGGGACGTCCAGAGAGGCTTTATGCCTACTTACGTCCGTAACAATGACTGCTGCCTTTCCGTTCCTCATGTATCCGATACCAACCTCAAGTTGCTCCAATGTGGAAAAACGAGCAAGCAGGTACAGTTTCGTGGTTAGTTCTCGACACAGCAGCATTTTTTAGTCTTTTACTAGACTGGGTATTCCATTGACTATTAGTTGATAAGCGATTTGGTTTGGTGTAACTTGACTAGAGTTTGTCACAGCTTTTTTTTAATGCAGTTTAGTTTCGTAACTAGATTACACGTGATCTAACTGCTATGATGTGTCGTATCCATCTTCTCCAACGTATCTATCCGTTTTAGCTGCATCCCCTCTCTCACAGTCTTCGTAAGTTCTTCTCCGTATTTTTTATCCTCTCCAACGTAAACTACACCTAAGGCCATTATAAAACAGTTGTTTATGTAGTTTACTAACTCAAATTGAAACAAAAACTGCACACCAATACTTAATAGCTGATTTTGTTCATACTAACTTTAAAACCTTTAATGTGAAGAATAAACTGTGGAATATTTCTGTGTTTTGAAATTTCTCTCTTCTTTTGAACTTAAAATTGAAGAAAATATCGAATTTTAATTTCCACAAATACTGCATTCTACAGAATACATACAGTAAAAGAGCCTGTTATTATTTTGAGCCGATTACTGTCTGTTTTATGCAGTACTTTAGCCATATTAACACATGTTTATTCAATATAAATTTTGCCATGTGCTTTGGCCTTTATTATAATTTCTGAATCTATAGAGTTTTACTAATGTTTACTTTATTTCCACGTTTTTTAAATGTTATAGTGGTTATTGGCTAAATTACAGACCAATTCATTTTTGCTCAATAATGTCTGATTTTACTCTCCCTCTAGTAGTAGGCTACACACATTTTCCTATTAACATTGTGTTCATTTTTGCAGGTATAAAATACAGAAGGCAGATACTCCTAGTCAGTTTGATATTCGGCTTATGCAAGAAGGCAGAATGAAAGGACAAGCTTTCGTAACTCTTGATAGTCTAGAGTTAGCCCAAAAAGCGGTTAAAGAAACCAATGGTTACATTTTGAAAGATAAACCGTTAGTTGTTGTGTTTGCAAGAAGTGCTGCTGTACAGAAAAAATGATTGTGATACATATTTTAAAATAATATAATTTTCAATGAACAAATGTGATTTTATAGTGTACCATATCTATTCCCTGAATTCAATAGGATTGTCAGGGCAGACATTTTGTAGTTCGTTAACACTCGGTAGTAAGCGGCTATATATTTATTTCTTTATTAGCACACAAATCCACTTCTCAATTATCATTTTTGCCGGTTACGTCTGTTGGAAGTCCGAACTAGAGAAGATACACTCGCCTTGTTGTGAAATTTATTATTTAGTACCGCTTGTAGCTTATCCGTGTCATTGAGGTATGCCCTGAGTGCTAATAGACGGACAGGCGGACACCGTTATTTCTTTTCGAAAGTAATGTTCTTAATGCAATACGGCAACATTGTGAAAACTCATCCACAAATAACCATTAAAATCAGGTGCCTCGCAGTTTTTCATGAGCGTACCGTCGGGTAACATCATGGCATCAAAACCAACGTGCAGTACATCTGTTAATAAACAAAATAAAAAAAGGTGGTTATCTGTGAGAGACAAGCAAATGATAAAATCGGTTTATGAGGGATTGTGTAGAAAATATCAAGGTATGCTTATAGAGGACGTCGCGGCATTGTGTGGAGATTTAACGAAAGTGTCGGCTCGTATGGTTTTCCAAATAATTCAAGGTAACAAACCTATCCAAAAACCAATCCATAAAGGACGTGCAAAAATTGTATTGGACAATAGTACGAAAAGTATAATTCGAAGAAAAATTCATGGATTTTATTTTAGGAACGAACTGCCCACGTTAAAGGCTATTCAACGAGAAGTTAATGCAGACGCAGATGATACTTTAAATAAAATATCCATGAGAGTATTACAAAGAACTTTACATGAAATGGACTTTCGGTATGTGAAGAGGAAAAGTTTGTTGATCGAGAGAGACGAATTAGTGATATGGCGGAGAAAATATTTGCAAACAATTCGTGATTTTAGACGATTTGGTAAAAAAAATTATTATGCGGACGAAACGTGGTTGAATGAGGGTCATAACAAATCCAAAGTATGGCAAGACTTGAATATTAAAAGTGCGCGACAGGCTTTCATTGAATGACTTTCAACCGGCTTAAAAACACCTTCGGGCAAAGGAAGACGTCTCATAATAACGCACATTGGAAGTGATTCAGGTTTTTTACAAGGTGGTTTAAATGTATTTACCTCAATCAAAACGGGCGATTATCATGAGGATATGAATTCGGATGTGTTTGAAAAGTGGTTTTCGTCTATACTGACTCTTATAGATCCTGGTTCGGTTATTATAATGGACAATGCATGGAAAAAATACCGACTTCTGCATCTCAAAAGGCAGATATAATAGATTGGTTAAGTAGTAAAAATATAGATTTTGATGAATCCATGATAAAGGTTCAATTACTTGATATAGTGCGCGAACATAAGAGTTCATACATCAGATTTGCAGTAGACGAAATGGCACGTGAGCATGGCATCACCGTATTAAGAACTCGACCGTATCATTGTGAATTGAATCCCATCGAGCTGATATGGGCACAAATAAAAAATTAGGTATCGCAAAAGAATACAACCTTTAAATTAAAATATGTCAAATTATTATTAGACCAAGCCATACAAAATATAACCGCTTCCAACTGGCAGTCATGCATTAAACATACACAGAAAGAAGAAGATAAAATGTGGGACGTAGACACGCGTGCTGATGTTCTTATCGAGCAGAAGACAGTAGTCATTAACAACAGGAAGTGATTCAGAATAAACATATTTCTTTAAAATAATAACTAATAGGTACAGTTCTAGTGATTTTTTGTTGCTACATTCGGAGACTACCTGTGAGATCCTTCGTCCTACCTGGTTATAATTTTCTAAGTAGGTATGTACCTAATAACTTTATTATTATTATTATGGTAAGTATGTTTTTCACAATTGCAGTCTACATTATTTTGCTTGCTCTAGAATTATTATTTTCTGTAAGCAGTTGGTATTTATATTTGAATATGAATTTTATTAAAAAAAAAAAAAAAAATGTACATTCTACCTGCTAGTCGATAACAAAGCGACTAAGTTATTTCGAAACTATTACCTATTTACAAATTCATTCACATTTACTTAAAACTCCCATGTAGAAATTGATTGTAAATAAAAGTTGAAAAGGAAAAACAAGGTTGTTTCGGGAATTCTATTATTTCCATTTTAATCGTATTTAATTGGAAATTCCCAGGTATTATATTTGTGTTCTTGGAAATTGCTCAATTTGAATGCTACGTCGTGTCATTAATTATAAACCACCCATAGATACCTCACTCTTAGGTAAAAACGAATTCAGTGTTAATCTCCGCCCACTTACACCTCTTGGCCCCTCACGCCTAAGTACTACCTGACTGTATGGTGGCGACATTATTGAAATATTTGCCAAGATTGAAAAATAAATTTGAGTTGCCTGTTCCGGCCATTGTCTAGTGCAATAGACGACAATATAAGGATGGCATTCAGCATTTTCACAAATAATTTTAACGTGCTTGTAATTTATATTATTGAATTTCGATTTTACTTCAGAAAAAACGCTAAAAATTGATTAATGAAAACAGTAGAGGTTTTATAAAAATTATTTATTTATCAATACAATACAAAAAATAACAAAATATAAAATACATAATAAAATTAGCAGTGATAAATTACATCTCATTTAAATTACTTTTTTGTAACTTTTCAAACAAATTAATTTCCAGAATTGATGCAAACTGAAATATTTCAAGCTAATATACAGAATTTATTTGAAGATTTAGTTTATTCACTCACGGTAAAATATTGTAAAACCTCCAAATCCTAAGAATCGCTTGGATTTACTTACATGAAATTTGGCTTACGCCTAGGCAAAATGTCAAAGAAAAAAAGATGATTTTGCACTATGGTTCAGTATCACACCTCAGGAGTGAAAAAATATATGTTCAAGATAGGTTTCAATAGGTTCTGATTCGTCAAATTCCATGTTGAATATTTCAACGTGAAATAATAAAAAAATGAAGCACTTTTCGACGAAAACTCATTATAACTTTTTTTAAACTGTTTAATAAAGGTTTATTTTTGTTAAGTTTCTAGCATCAAAAGTAAGCAAGTTTCAGAAAAGCAAAACCTACATTTTTTTTACGTTTTGTGATTTTTGGTGTCACTAATAAATTAAGTTATTTTGAAAATAAGCATTTTTTTCATAATTAAAAAAAATTGTTAAAAAAATATGCCCCTTGAACAAATAAAGCTTACAGATCATTATAAATAATACATTAGTAAAGTAATTTGTGAAGCGGTAACGATTCATTTGATTTAAATGCTAATTGGGGGCTGATTTTCCCGAGTTTTTTGACCAAAAACAGGGACCAACTTTATTTTGAGCGTAACGCTTACTTTTGATGCTAGAAACTTATTAAAAAACAAAAATGAATATTTTTTTGAAAACTTTTAAAATGTCGTACTGAGGTTTCCCCAAAAAGTGTACCATTTTTTGGTTATTTCACGTTGAAATATTCACTTTGAAATTTGACAGATATGAACCTATTTTTCGTTGGTTACAACTTTGCTTCTACTGGGTCTAGAGAGTTCATACATATACCATTTTTTTTTCTCTTTTTAAGAAGCTATATTTTTGCTGAAAACGCTTTTTTTTCGATAAAATACATACTTACTTTTTGAATTATTTGCACAGAACCATTTAAAAAAATTTTTTTTTTGTGTTAAAAAATGAACATATTTACTCGCAAATAACTCGAAAAGTATTAAATTAGTGAAAAAATTCTATATGACAAAAGTTGCTTAGAATTACTTTTCTTCTTTCGTATGTTTTCTATATGTATGCCTTCGATAGGAGAAGGAACTTCGACAAGAAGAAGAGGATATAAATTTTGTTCTGATAGTAACATTGTACTACAAAAAATTGACAATTTATCTATAAATGGCAATATAGAAGTCAATTATATTCTGTGCAAAATAAGAAATTGTATAGAGGTGAACTAAAATCAATATGATCTACTGTTCGATCGCATACTTTTTATATTTAAAAATTTTCTGAGGACTTTCTGGAATTACGTCATCGAGGTTTTAAAATCAAGTAGTGGCGAGTACCAAATGCAATCGATTTTAATTTTGACAAAATACCACAAATCACCAACGTTAAAAATGAATCATGTAAGTACATATCTTGATAAAATGAGAGGGAATTTCCAACATATAAATAGTTGAGGGCCATCTGCCTAGGAACAATAGGTAAAAGCTGATAAACGGACAGGATTAGAAAGTTTAAAACATCACTAATTAGATCATATTTCAAAACAAAGTAAATAAGTATATTTGAATGTTACTTCTTTTCAAACTAAGATTGTAAAATTAAAATTTTAGGAAAAAAAAATATTTATTATTTCTTTTTCACAAGAAGTACTTTCATTATTGACAATATCGAAACATTTTATTATTAAAAGTCGAGAACAATTAAAAACCACGTTCATATTTATATGAAAGTGCTATAAAAATGAAGGTATATTACTCTTTTTTAGCAAACTTGGTATACGACTTGTCCACTGAAAGCTGTGTAGACAGTGAATATTATTGCTCTCTTTCTGATTTTCAAAAACTTTAATTTTTTTAAAATATTCTAAACCTACTTTTAAGTTTTCAGTTGACTTGCTTAAAGTTGACATTGGCTTTCTGTTTGGATTACTATCACTACAATATTTGTTGTTAAGACCATCAAAAATATTATTTATAATTTTCAAAAATATGGCAGTATGAGGAACCGTTTTGGTGTGTAACTGTCCTACAGCTATTGCTGTTGATATTGCTGAGGCAACTGAGTTGGAAAAAATTTGTACTGCTAACTTTACACGCATTTTTTTAAAAATTATTAGGGTTTATATGAACGTCTGTTATTTTCAACAGGCATTGTGCTCTCATATTGGTTCTATCGATGTCGTATGTGTATTCAATATCTTGCCACGATATTTGTTTAGAATCGGCAAAAAACGTCAACTTTTTGTTAAGAAAATTATTTCTTAAACTCTGTAATAAGTGGGGTGTATCAAACACAGTGATATTTCTATTACAGGCTGATCCTTACATTCGCCTAACAGCTTAAATAAAGCTATATTATTGGATGCTTGATCACACACTAACACTTTTGGTATATACCCAATATTTTGTAATTTTGAAACAACTTCAACTACAATGTTTTTTAAGTTGTCGCTATGTATTGGACCAACTATAACAAAATAACAAATCGGAATCTTCCAGTTATGTAGCAAGCCGCGCATCATGAAAACCAAACCTGCGTCGGCAAGTTTGTGCTTCCTAAAGCACATTAATCTTAAAACCCTTCTATAATATCATCTAATTTATTTTACTCCAATTGTTTTTTCAAAGAAATTTCATCAAACATTAACACACAAATTTTTTCCCACTCATCCATTGTCTCTGCTTCTTTCTTCAACTTGGCAATTAAGGAAGTATTTAAACCAGTTCTTAATTTTATAACACGCAACCAAGTTTGAATTGTTTTTACTGAAGGTAATATAAAGTTAAGAGATCTAATTAAAAATTTGTAACAACTAGGAGACTTATAATAAATGGCCAGAGTTCTGGCCATTTATTATAAGTTTTCATTATATTATTCTGGCCATTTCAATCTTTTTCATTGTCACTCCATTTTGAACGAGTTTTGTGTGAAATCTGCAATTTAACAAAGTGTGCAGGTATTTGCTTTTATTTTCTAACAGTATCTGTAACATGAATTTGGTTTCCGATTTTCTGTTTTTTGTTGTTCTTCTACAAAGCTGACTGTTCTTCTGACGGCACTTCTTCTTTAAAGCATTTACTTGATACTCCAATTTTTTATCTTCTCCTTCAATTCAGTTTCAAGTTTTGTGGGCAAATTAATTTCAAAACTGGAAATATCACTGAGAATACAACTTGATCACTTAGGCGATGGAGGTGACCTAACCATACAATCGCCACTTGTGGATCTTTTACGTTTCGTTCCGCAATAAACGTATGTAGAGCATACTGGTGATGTATCACCTAAAATAGGTAATCATTGAAATGGATGTGTAATTTTAATTAAAGCAAAACAAGCATCTCCATTATTTCTGGAGTGATACTAACAACGCATTCATATTTAAAAAAGTCTCTTTTGATTTAATTGTATAAAAAATATATAAATCACTCAATATTAACTGATTTTATACAAAATATATTTTAATAGTATTATTCTCATTGACAAAGCGCATTAGGCAAACATAAAAATATTTCTAAAGTTGAATACTCACCTAAATAAGTTGCTAACTGTGTAAATTTTTCAGGAACAGCATTTTTCCTTAATAACTTTCTTTGGCCACTTTGGTAAATATGTTCCACTGCAAAATGATGCTGGCAAATTACCCTCTGTTTCAGGTCACTGATATCTATCAATATAATATCAATATTCCCGCAGTTTTTTTGCCAAATTTTTGTGCGCTCTACGTCTTTCAGGGTAAATTTAAAGAAAGATATATTACTATTTGTTCCATCGTTTCTTTCAAAACATCCCGCGTAAACACACTTATGAGTTACAGAGGTCATTTTATCTAAAATGTCCTTTTTTTATAAAATTCCGCTATAACTTGTCATAACACTTGTCACAGATAATACACCTATAGGGTAAGTTCGGCCCTGACATTACTCCTACCTCCTCGCAAGTCAAAGAGAGAATGAGAAATCTCAATACATTTTTCGAGTAACGCTATCTAGTTGTTAATACGTCTTTCGGTTACCACGAGGTGAGCTATCTAGTGGGTGGTTTATAATCAATGGTCGTGTTTAGTTTAAAACGCATATTATGACTAACGAGGGTTTTTCAAAAGGTTAATCTGACAATTCATCTACAGTTTGATGTCTTAATGGTGGAAAATTTTATAAAAAGCAGTGGAAGATATTGTATTGGGGAAATGCAAGGTGATACAATAGTTATTAAAGATCCTACAGCATACTCGTAAACAAGGAATAATACGAGAAAAATAACAATACCATACATAAAAGGATTATCAGAAAAACTTAAAAGGATAGAAAATAAATTCAACATTTCAACAACATTCAAAACTACAAACACATTAAGATCTATTTTGTCTAAAACCTCACCTAACAATGAACAAGAAAGGACAAAGAATTGTATTTATAAAATACCTTGTGAATGCGATCAGTTTTATTTAGGTGAAACATCAAGGCCATTAAATGTTAGAATAAGTGAACATCAATATTATATTAAAAATACAGAATTTGATAGATCTCAAATATGTAAACACGCATGGGATAATGAACATAGGGTTCAATGGAACGATTTAAATATAGTCCTAAAAGAAACGGATGGTAAAAAGAGAAAAATCTAAGAAGCGGCTCTAATTATGCTAAATGAGACCAATTGTGTCGCAAATTCCTGGCAGAATGTAGTAGGATCTGGTTACCCATATTAAAAAAGGAAGTTATTAAAAGGAAAATACCAGTTTTAGTAAGTCAGTAACATATAGAGGATGCATGGATGCATATATTTTTTAAATAACATATTAAATCAGAATTTGGTGTTTATTGAAAGTAAACTAAATGTACGACCAAATACTTACCATATCGGGATAGTATATGAGGTTTTTCTATTGGTTTGTTCATCATAATTTACCTTGGAATCACTAACAGGAGAATTTTACTGTGATCATGGCGTGTGTTTGTCTTTTTAAAGACGAATTACATGCTATGATTTTTAGCATGTAATGTTAGCTTAATACTGATAGATTATGGGTGGGGTTGTTTTTAGAGGTAAGTAACACAAGAAATAATAGATATAAACAAAAAGCAAACAGGGAAGAGAACACCTCTTCAAAAGAAAAAGGGCGTCACTGTTTTTAAAGGTTTGAATAAAAAAACAGGAATGGGATATTTACAAAACAAAGAGAAAATCAAATATCATTAAATGGTAGGATAAAAACATGGTAGGATTCACTAAATCAAACTATTCAAAAATATACGCATATCATACATACCACACAATATTCAGATATAGTAATCAAATATCATCTCCAATGTATCCTAATATTTATATACCACAAAATAATGAAATAACATAATCAGACAACGTGATCAGATAGTATGGTCAAATATATCAAGGATCATAACTATAGAAAGTAATCAAATTCAAATATTCAAATGAAATATTCAAATATCACATATTGGCAAAAGAGAATAAAAAAAGATGTTACAGTAGACTAGTGCGAAGCTTTATACTATGTTTTCTATATTTTTAAAATTGAATAAAGTAATTTTATTATTTAATTATATTTTAAAACAAATTATTTTATATTCAAATAATTCAATGCATTATTATGTTTGCTCTTAACGCCACCTATTGACGTATTAACAAAACATACGTTGATTACTTCTGACAGATCTGAAACGAAATGTTAAATTGAAATAAAATCTGTCAAATTGAAACGAAATGTTAAATTGAAATAAAATATAAAGAAATATGATTTGATAGTAAGTTTAATTATTATATAAACTAAATAATATGCTTGAATGTAACACATTCAAAGTCCACCACCGCCTCTCCGGCGTTCACCCGACTTCCGCAAAAACTCCGCGACCGCCCGAGAGGCGTTTGTGTATGCACCTAATATAATCGTCTATTAATTTGTGCAGCTAGTTTGGATCGGTTAGTGATTTGGGGACATTTGATAGTAGTCCGTCTACCACATGTTGGGTTTGGTTTTTGATTGTTCATAGTTTGTACTTATTTAAGCTGCTTTTTGTTCGATTGGTAAGTCTGGGTGTATTTATGATTATTAATTAATTAATTATTATACTAATTAATTATTTGATACACTTATATATGTATAAATAAAAGATATATATTATTAACAACAATAATTTCATAGTGTACAAAACAAATTGAAAAAATGACGTTGACCGCCTAGCAGGCGTTGGTCAGCTCAAAGTGCGCGTAATATTTTTTTGCTTACAGAAATTATGGAGTATAAACCAGAACCTTAGAAAATGGTAAAATATGATTCTAAGAAAACTGCAGATAAACTCCTTCGAAAATAGTAGCGATGATCCAGATTATTTGAGCAAAAGCGATAATGAGTCCGAAGAAGACTTAACAAATTCCTGGTTGTTCCTCTACCCCTACAGTTTCCTGTGGTTATTCATCTACCCCTGCAGTTTCCTCAGACATGGAGAATAATGAGTATATTGCACAAAATGATTGGAGTTTTACTGAAATTCCAAATCAAAGTTTGCCGTTTACTAAGACAGCAGGTATTTTGGTTGACGTAAATTCCACAAACCCTTTTGATTACTTCCAACTTATAGTGACAGATGATTTTTTTTAAGATGTGTGAGATGGCTAACAAAAGCACAAAGGGAGATCGTCGTGAAATAATGGCTATTTCGAGTGAATTTAATGCACGTATGATAACCGTAATGAATCGGCGTGGTCAAAAAAAAAAAAAAAAGAAAAGCCTGTATTGATAGATAAATATAATGAGTTTATGGCAGGAGTTGATCATTGCGTCCAGATGATGTCATATTATATCTGTGAGCACAAGACGCTCATTTCTTATAAAAAGCTGGCTGTCCATATATTTCAAATAATGATGATCACATCACATTATCTTTATAAGAAAGGGAATCCTGACAATAAAATGACCTTTTATGATTACCAATTATGTATTATTGAGAAGTTAATTGGACTTACACCACCAGAACCAGAACCATTACGAAAAATTAAGATAACACATCTTCCTGAACTTTGTCCCAAAAGTGAAGAAGAAAATAAAAGAGTTAAAAGGAAACGGTGTCAGGTTTGCTGGCAAGAAAAAAAAAGAGAGTTGACTTAACTTATTACTGTCCATTATGTCCTAACCAACCTGGACTGTGTTTATCTTCGTGTTTTCGTGAATTCCATTCTAACGTATAGTTTTGGTTACTTTTCCTTAGTTTTAGTTTCTTTTGTAAATTTATTTTAAGATTTAATTTTTTTGTTTTTGTTTTAATTTAATGTTTTTTTTTGTTGTACTGTAAATTTTGAGTGCTTTAATAAAATTATTTTTGTTAAGATTATTTGTTTGAATTTTTAGATACAAACCGTATATTTTTGACTGAACGCCGCACGGGCGGTCCCCGGCACTTGATTAGCAATTACCTTGTCCTTTGCCTTCACCACCCCTAAGGCGGTCTTATGTTTTTGAAAAAATATACCAAAATTTGAACTTAGTCTAGTACCCACCAGCTAAAATAAACATTACAACACTATTAAAAAAACATGCGGCCATCTGGACTTTGTCACTATTAAGTAGCAGAGCTGAATGTGTTAAAAGTAATGATTGTATTTATATGAAATTATGTTAAAACGAGAGAAGTGTGTTAAAAATTTAAACAGATGATTCAATATTGTTATTAATCGGATGACATTTATGAATTTTAAATTTTGACAATCGTTGCGAATCGAATCTTTTATTGATAAATATTTTTTTAAATTTTTTACTTCTCATTTAATGTCTGTATTTATTAGTTATTTTTCATGTAGTTTTTAATTTAAAGCTGCATAGAATAAATATATGATGACTAGAAACGAATTGATCGAGGGTAGTGAATCGATGTGAAGAACCGCTATTTTGTGAATTAACAACGCCAGTATAGAAACTTCGCTTTAAAAATTTACTGATTCAATGCATTCTGATTTAGTCATCAATTAAAATTAAATGCGTAATAAAAAAATCAATATATAATCATCAACACATATAACATGGCAATTAAAAAACAATGTCTATATCCAATCTCTCGTTCTGTTTATAACTTTCTTAAGAAAGAATTTCCCTTAGATCGGCAATAAAGAAAGGGATATGTACGCACATTGCCTCAGATTGAGCTGTAAAACGAATGGACTGAACGTTGATCTTCTGTGCAGCCAATTTCAGGAAACACGAGGGATTCCGTATTCAGCTAATGAGAAACGTGATTGACTCTGGACTAACTAGGACATACTTAAAGTTATGTCGGACTAACGGTGAACCAACATTGGAATATGCTTAAGATTACACTTAAGACTCATATTGGAATCAACTTCAAACCCATATTGTACCATACTTGGAATGGTGCTCTGGACGCACATTGGAATATACCGAAGACCGGCTTTGCACCAACATTGGATCCTAAATATCGAATATGTGGAATAATAAAACAAAAAATTACGAAAGGTGTTAAAAAATAGCTTACCCTTTATCAGGTGTCTGTAGACACAAGTCAAACTTCACTACATATGAACTTATACTTTCAGTTTAAAATGAAAGAGTAGCCAGTGTTGGCTGATTTATAGGAAGATATTGAAATAACAAAATACCGTTTGGTGGTGTAAATCAGATGGAACTATTAGGATGTTCTTCATTGGGATATTTTTGTGCGGCCCTTTAAGAGACAATAACAGGTTTAAACACACCGGCGGCACTATATTTGTAAACAAAAAGTGTCCAGACTGGCTTAACAGCGCCAGCGTTTAGATAAACAACTGCACAAACGGTAATAACGGTATCAACGGTACTGTTTGGTACTTGGAGTATTACGGCCGTAACTTTTCAAAAGGAAACATATCGTTATATAGAGGAAGAAACGCCAATATTTAGGTAAATATTACTGCGAGTAGATTATTACTATATTTTTATTTATTAGGCAGTATTTCGGCCTAAAATTATTTCATGAGAAAGAAGTTAAAACCATATACAAAGTACTTTTGAAATTTGAGGGGCTCTGTAGTAAACAATGGTAAAGGACAAATTTTGATTTTTCCCGAAATATTATGTAAAAGATGGCAAGGGACATGGCAACGCAGAAAACTTGACTTATTTTACCCTCCGAATAACAGATGGCGCAAGATTAATTTCTTAAAATTTTTGGTAAGACACATGCATACGCATGAAAATAATGTTATATGTCCATGATGGCGGAAGACAAAGCAGGTTGTTCAAATCTAAATGGCTTTTTTGATGTTAATAGTGACATTTCTGAGAGCTACGATGATTATGACTCAGATAAAGATCCTGAATTTCAAATATTAAGTGAAGCTAGCTCGATTAACTTTCTACAAAGAAGGTAATTTATTGATATTCTTAGAATAATTGTTTGCAAGTAAAAAATGGTAAAGGATGTACTTAACATTGTTTACATCCACATTCACTTTGCATAAACATTCTTTACTTGCAAATATGAAAATGAATGAATCGGCAGCCCTATAATACTTAATACGATTTTTATTTATGTTTTAGAAAACTTTTGAAAGAACATGGACTTCAAGAAATTTCTTCTCACACATACCCAGAGTCCAGTACTGAAGAAGAAGGGGAGGAAGAAAAAGAAAATAGAGGAGAATTAAATGAACACAGTAAACAAGAAAAAGAAGATTCTGTTTCAGAAACAAAATCTAGAAAAAGGAAACGCAATTTTAGTAAGCAATTAAAAACGAAAGAGCTCAGAAATCTCGGAAAAGAATATAAACAATACAGAGGTAAGGGAAATATTGTTTTATCAAAACCACAAGGTCCACCGTGTAGTTGCCCCAATAAATGCTATGAGTTATTTGCACCTCATGAAGAGCCGCAGACAATTTTTGTTAATTTCTGGGGCATGAACAGTTTTGATACACAAAACGTTTACTTACAAGGTTGTATGAGATCTAAAAATGTGACTAGGAAGAAAACTAAAGCACTAATGTCAAAAAGATCTCAAACTATTAAATATAAATTAAAATCACAAGGAAAAGATGCTAAGGTATGCAAAATGGCTTTCCTAAGTATCCATGGCTTACAGAAAAATCGAGTTGAAAATCTAGTAAAACTATTAAAAATTGGATCAAATACTCCAAAATCAGATCTAAGAGGTCGACATTCAAACCATCCTAAAAAATATTCCAATTCTGATATAGATTTTCTGAAATCTTTTATCGAAAGCTTACCTAAGTACAAAAGCCATTACACCCGTGCTGACAGCTCTAAACAATATATGAGTATGGAATATTTTTTTCAGACTTGTTATGAGAAATATGTAGGAGAATGCATTTTGAAAAAGAAAACTCCAGTTTCTGCAGATAAATTCAGAAGAATATTTACTGAAGAATATAATATAAGTTTCGAAACTCCAAAAATGGATACATGTCAAGCGTGCGATAAGTTTTCAGTGGCTTTAGAAAATGCTAAGTTACACAATGATGAAACTGCAGTTAAAAAAATTAAAACTGAACAAGAATTACATCATAGAAAAGCTGAAGAAGGTCAACAGAAGGCAGTCAGAGACGCAGTAGAGGAAGCAAACTTACACCCAGATGTGCATGCAATAAGTTTTGATCTACAGCAAACCCTTCCCACACCAAAGCTTACCACTGGTCGCATGTTCTATAAGAGAAAACTGTGGTGCTATAATTTAAGCATACATTCCCTTGGAGATGGTCAGGGTCACTTTTTTATGTGGGATGAATCTACTGCTAAAAGAGGGTCGGACGAAATCGCTAGCTGTCTCAAAATGTACTTTGAGAAAAATAATATTCGTGGCAGAAAACTAATAGCTATTTCAGACAATTGCTGCGGACAAAATAAAAACTGGACCATCATTGATCTTTGGCTTTGTCTTTTCAAAATGACTATTTTAAAGAAATAGTTCATATATTTCCTCAGGTAGGACATACAATGTTACCAAGCGACAGAGACACCAAGTGTCAGAAAAAAACCTTTTCTAGTAACTAGGGTCCGCAAGAGGATATATACGATTGTTCAGTACTGAGAAGCTATTTTAATTAACCGGTAGGTATTTTACAAAGTAGTGTGAAATTATGCCTATCTTCAGAAGTTCCAAAAAATATACAATATTCAGCATCATATAGCGGATTATTTAATTTTATGTCCTTGAATAAAAGAAGAAGACCAACCGCTGCAGAAGAAAAATTTCCTACACTTACTCAAAAATATAATCATCCCCTTAGTATTCATCCAGAAAAACTGAAAGATGTAAAATCATTCTTGGAATGGATTCCAGCTGTTTATCACGAATGGTATATAAATTTAAAATAAACCCCTAGTACCTACCAAATTATGTTAAGTCAACACCACTTAACATGTTACGTTAAACTTTTTCGAATATTTTAGGTAAATAATGTTAAGCTGTAGTACATATTTTTATATTTTCCTCAATAAACACATTGTGAAAAAATATTTGGTATTTCATATTTTGCCTACTGATTAACAACGTAATTAACTAATTTTAACATGATTCATAGTCTTATATTTTTTTATAAAAAATATAAGAATATTTTTTTCAAAATTCAACACTTCAAATCTCAAATCTTCTGTATTGTCCCTTACCATTTTTTACTGCCGGACCCCTCATTTAATAAAATAAAGAAATTTGGACAACGCATCAGACTTTTGACATGTTACAATAGTTTTTCGATACCTGGGGGCTAGAGCTTGATGAATTCATTGTTTTAAGATGACTGCGTTTTTAGTTTAAAGTTTTGTAATTACATAAAAAAAACAAAATTTAGTAGTTAAATATTTTGTTTTGATATTTCTTTTGTAACGTAAAGTATTTTACATGGGACAATTTAATAAATTTTAGTTAACTATTACGGAGCTTGTTTTTGAGGGTTAGTGTTAATTGTATTGTAATGTATTTTGCGAGATAGTAGTGAGTAGTAAGTGATATAGAAATCTGAACACGGCGGATAGTAGGCATTCAAATTTATCATAGTAACTTTTTGAACATTCATCTTTTTTCTTCTCTGCTAGCCGTCTGTTCTACATCAGTCGTACTGTATTAACAGTATAACTAGTCACTTTCTTGATGCATCATAGCATTGACACATATGTAGTTGTTGGTTTTACCAAGATGTTATAAATCCAGTATAACATGTTTGGTTAAACCCCATATTTTTCTGTGAGACCTTCTGGCTACCCTTAAGTTGGCGATCACTATAGCAAGACTTGCTTTATTTTGTGCCAGCTGGAAAATCTGTTCAGCACTTTTCATATGTATCCATTCTCGAACGTTTCGGAGCCATACTTGTTATTTTCTTCCAATTCCCCATCGGTCTAGCAGTTTGCTTACTATTTTTTTTACTTTTTTTTTTTTTAATTTTTGCTTTTATTTTGAATATTAGCAACTGTGATGACGTCATCCATAAATTTTTTAAATGGAAATCTATATTTTTTGTCAAAATTAAATAAACAATGAAATTATATGACAGGAAATATGTATTACTATTGCCCTAAAGTTAGTAGTCTTTGAAATACAGGGTGTTAAAAGTTAAATAATCAGTTGAAAAGTTTGAACAAACTATGTTTAATTTTTAGCAGCAGAATTGGATATTAAAATAAATAACACTTTGATGAAAAAAAAAAAACAAAATTTGTTTAATTTACTAATATGATGATTAAATTGAGATCCACTCACTTCTTGACAATAAACCAATCTTTGTTATAATAAATTTTTTTCTACTATACCACCTTAACATTGTGGTACATCTATATTGTTACCTGAACAATCATTAGAACTGAAAAAGTGTGGAGAGACTGCATTAAAGGTTTATATGAAAAGTTTGAATTAGGGGAAGGTGTCCTAAAATGACATAGCATGTAAAATGACATTCTGTTACTTATTTCAAAAGCACTGGCACCATCTAGTGATCAGGTACGATTTTATGTGGCAAAGAACAATCGAATTATATGTTGACACTTCATTTGGTTTGTAACTATGAACTATGATACATTAAAGTTAACCCCAAAAATTTATTTTTACTGGTGTAAAAGTTTTGACGAGTTCTGCTGCAAATTAGTTTTTTCTGGAAAGTACTATTTGTTTTTAAGTTAAACCAACGCAAGGAAATAAGTGTAAGTATATAATACAGATGCACATAATCGGAACTGTCGTTAAATGTCAGATACAATAATTCGGTAAGAATTAAGAACCACGTGTTGTTGCTGATAAAACGACATAGCTATTAATAAAGGTAAAATGACATACTTAAAATTAATTTTTATTTAAAAACCATCATTATGGTTTTTTAGTGGTGATTATGGTGATTAATCGCGAGAGAACATCAACCAGACAATCGTGGGATAAAGCAGCAATGCAGAATGCTATTGAGGCTGTAAAAAGTGGTCGAATGGGATGGGTAAAAGCAAGTAAACTATTCAATGTCCCCCAAGCGACGTTAAGAAGTAGAGCAAATTACGTAAACAAGAGAGCCAAAGGGTGCGCAAAAATTTTTGAGACGTTTTTCAACAACGTTTAGTGACGATAAAGAAAAAGAATTTGTTGAGCACATACTGTTACTATAGTCTAGATTATTTGGGATAACTACTACAGAAATAAATTTTGAATTTGACTTTGCCACTAAAAATGGCATTTCAAATGGATTTAGATATCGCAGCGCTGGACGAGAGTGGCGGAGAGGATTTCGTATGAGGCATCTTGAAATATCCTTGAGGTAACCTGAATCTAGAGCTATGGCATTTAATAAGCCTGGACAAAAGAGAACATTGAAATTCATCGCATTTATAATATGGACGAAAGTGGTTTGTACATAGTACAGAGGCCTCCAAAAATTTTTGCAAAAACTAGAAGAAAGCAAGTTGGATCGTTGACCAGCGCGAAGAGGTCAGCATGTGTCTGTTGCATGAATAGTATAAGTAATTTCATATCGTTAGCTTTGATTTTCGCTAGGAAAATAGAAAAGAGAAACTTCTAGATGCTTTACCTCCTGGATCATTGGGATAATTTCACGAAACTGGATGGATGACAGGTGATACCTTCCTTTTGTGGTTGGAGCATTTCCAGAATTTGGTTAAGGCATCTCTCGAATCAAAAGTTTGATTGCTTCCGGATGGACACACTAGCCATAAACCACTGAAAGCATCGACATTTGCCCAAAAAAATGGAATAATCATTTAATGCTTCCCTGCTCACTACACAAATCGTATCCAGCCGCTTGATGTTTTCTTCTTTGGTCCTATGAAAATATTTTATAACCAGGAATGTCTATGGTTAAAAAAACTATCCAGGTCGGGTATCGGGTAATCTCACAGAATTAAATCGGCTAACTTTTCAATTCTGCTTACGGAAAAGCAGCAACAATAAAAAATGCTACAAACGGCTTGTTGAACGGGAATTTACCCATTAAACCCAAGGATTTTCCCTGACGAGTTGTTTGAACCAGCTGAGATCACAAATAGAATATTAAAAAACAAGCAGTACAGAAAAAAATCCGTCTAATCTACCAGAAAAGTCGGTCAGAAAAGAAATAGTAGAAAGTAGTATTATTGAAAAAACGGCGCAACAAGACCAAGATAACACTCACAATAAAGAAATCAGACTAGAGGTGATCAGAAAGATAACAATACGAAAAAATATATCCTAAAATAAAAGAATTACACTGCACAAAATGCATCTAATGCATGTAGCAAGTGAAACTTGAAAAAGAAAGTCTAGACAAACAATCTCAGGAGTTTCAACAACTACTCTTAATTTGGAAGAACTGAAGCAGAAGGAAGAAAAGAAAAGGCATAAGAATGTTCATCGATTTAAAAGGAACATTTTAAGTAAACCAAGTTCCACTGCACAAACAGAGTGAAGAAGATCTGTTTGCAGCCGAAGATCATGTTGTCTTTACTGCAACGATTTATTTAGAAATTCTCGGTCCAGGGAGTGTTGGATTAGTGGCATACAATGCAATAATTAGGCACATTGTGTATGTGCCAGGGTGTCTGCAAAAGTAAAAAAGTTTATTTGTGAGCTTTGCCAAGGTTGATTTTTTGTTTTGTTAACTTACCTACCTATATTTTCATGTTTTCATATTGTTATCGTTTTTACCATTTGTTGTGAGCATATACAGTGTGACCCATTTAGATTGGAAACACCTCTATAAAATTTGAAGTTGTTAACCGATTTTAACCAAATTTTTTTTTTAATGTCATGTAATAAAAGGTCTATTGCGGGACAAAATATGAAATATTTAAATTTTCAGGGCAGTCTACGATACTTTTTCTTCGTCGAAAATGGAGAATTTGTATTAGCGATTTTTTTATTAAAAAAATTTCTACGCCACTGGATTTAGAGTGGCTTCAAATAGCTATGACAAAAATTTCATTAAAATATATTTATTAATAACGAAGTTATGACAACTTAAAATTTTAAAACTCACTAAGCTACGAGTAAAAAAAGAACACCCTGTATCAACAGATAACCATAAAACTAATTATTTTTCAAATAATTTTAATAATAAACCACTACTATGGTCTGTTTTTAAACCAGGAGGAGTAATTCAAATTTTCCGCGCCGTAAAGCTTGTTTGTAATTGGTCCAACCGCAGGCAAGTTTACTCCACTAAATTGACATTTTGACACTAATGACATTTCTGAAATTTTAAAATTCAAAATTTATATCGACGATTTTTTGTGTTTTCTGCGTTATTCCTTACATTTTTAGATATTTCGTTTGTATTTATATAAAAACAGTTCTTTTCAGAACTATTTAGCGATATATTAGTGTTATTAAGATAACAATATGAATTCGATGATAAGTACTAGTGGTAATTATTCCTCTCCACTTAAAAACGCCGTGTAGATTTGTATGCATTGTATGCATTTGTATGCAATGCATTATAACCATTTATAAACAAATCAAAATTTATAATTCTGGAATGAAAATAACAGCCACGGTAGCAAAAATAAAACAGGCAACAGGTTAGTTTTGCAGAATAGTTATTGTTAAAATCAAGACTTACTAAAGTAATGTGCTAATTTTATTCATACATTTATCATTTTATCACGAATATATCGCTTTCGTGTACGTTCCGGACGATTTTCTTCTACAATGTGATAAATAAACTCTTCAACTTCTTCATAACAGTCCAACATTTTTTTATTGTAATTAGAAATACTAAATAATATATAATGAAAGTTAATTCGAAAAATTATTATTCAAACATAAACAATCAAAGTTGAAGTATGTTAGAATCAACGTGTGAAGGTGTCCGATACTGATTACTGGATTACAGCAAGGCCGAGATAATAAACAAAAAAAGAAGATGTATTTGGTAACTTTTCTAGTAACTTTCTTGGGTGTGAATCTGTCTTTCTAGTTTACTCCTCCTGGTTAAAAAACAGAGTATAGACAAAAAAATGTTTAAAATAGCATAAAAATTTAATGCAAGTAACGCACTTACATTATTATTAACTTTACATGCTACAACTTAAATCTCAGTTGCCATGACAACGATATAACTATTTGACATTATTTGTGCATACAAATTTCAGTGCTAACATAAATTAAATAAAAATATAATATATCTATAAATAATAAAATATAAATAAAATATCTGCAACAATATTTACTTCAAATTCTTTTAATAATATTTTGTGTCATGGTTGTGTCAAGATTAAGTTTGAGAGAAAAAATTGAAATTATACGTCTTTTGGGAGATAACGATAGAAGTGCTAGGGAAGTTTGTACAATATTTAATGACAGACATGTGGATCGTCCTAATATTAGCTGCGGTACGGTAAATAAAATTAATAGAATATTTAATGAACCTATGGCGCAGTATCAAAACTAATTTTAAAAAATAACCCGTTACAAAGAAGAAGAGGAAATGATCAAATGATTTTAGATCATTTCAGAAATAACCCTAATGCCAGTTTAAGGAATGCCAGTTTATATTTGAATGTGCCTTGAGAGAGTATTCGGCGATGTCTTAAAAACGTGTTGTTTACCGACGAAGCCACTTTCACTACAAATGGAGTAGTATTATCACAGAATTGTCGCCATTGGACAGCAGATAATCCCCATTGGGTAATAAACTGTAAAAGACAGTATTCTCAAAAAATCAATGTCTGGTGTAGTATACTTAACTAGCGAGTTATTGGTCCTTTCTTTTTTAAAGAAAACTTGAACTCACAGAACTTTTTATAATTTTTAAACACCGACTTGTGGGATGCTATTCATGAGCTCCCAATTAATGAACGATTCAAGTTGTATATCCAGTTAGATGGGTGTTAAGTTCATTACGCCAGACCCGTGAAGCAATGGCTAAATGAAAATTTTCCGAACCGTTGGATAGGCTGGGGTAGTCCGTTGATAGATTGGCCACCCAGATCTCCAGATATCACAATTTTAGACTACTTTATCTAGGGAGTTATCAAACAAAGAGTTTACCAAACCCGTGCAAGAGACGTAAACGAACTTCGTGCAAGAATTCGACAGGCATGTGCAGTAATTACTCCCCAACAAGTAAGAAACGTAATTAGGAATATTCATAAACGCTACGACAAATGTATCCAATTAGATGGTGGATTGGTAGAGACAACTAGGATATAAACTAAAATTATGTTTCCATGTTTCTGTTAATACAGAGTGTTTTTTAACGTTAATACAGAGTGTTTTTTTTCTTAGTGAGTTTTAAAATTTTAAGTTGTCATAAGTTTGTTATTAATAAATATATCTTAATGAAATTTTTGTCATAGCTATTTGAAGCCAATCTAAATCCAGTGGCGTAGAAATTTTTTTAATAAAATAATCCTTTTATTACATGACATTAAAAAAACAATTTGGTTAAAATCGGTTAACAACTTCAAATTTTATAGAGGTGTTTCCAATCTAAATGGGTCACACTGTATGTTACCCTCATGACTGTGTGTCGTTTTACATGTTAGATTTTTGTAAAATGACATAAAAAAATACTTGTTCACAAGTTTTTTATAAAGATTCTATAGAGATGTTTTCGTTTAAGTATATGAATAAAACGTATTTAAATGAATGTTACATTTTTTTTCAGTTCAATATTTTGAATGATATCTGCAAAAAACTGTCTCAAACAAAAACTGTCATTTTAGGACACCTTCTCCGACATTTTTCACTTTTTTCTCCTTGACCGATAACCTCATTGCAGAGAGATTTTTATCCTGCTTTATGTGCAATGTTTAATATAAATATTTAATAATATATATAATATATAATAATAAAGAGCTGAAAATAATCATGTGGATCACAAAAATAAAGAAACTAAAAACTATTAAGATTGTCACTTGATATAGAACCTCACTCTTCAGTCCTGACCCAACGGAGGGAGTGTAGTGGTCATATTGATGTCGTGTTTTCTCAGTCTTCAGAGATCTCTGTCTCTGGTGATTTCTTTTAACTTATGCGTAGGTCTTTTGCATATTCCTGTAATTTGGTCGGCCCATCTTGTTGGCGATCTTCCTCGTGATCTTCGGCCTTCTAACTTTCCTTGGATAATAAGTCTTTCCATGTTTTCTGTCCCTCATAACATGTCCAAATTATTTTACTTGACGGAAATGGACTTTGCTGGAAAGCCGTTTGTTGATCGTTAGCTCATTTAAAATTGAATTATTTGTCATTTGGTCGGTTCACGGCATTCTTGGACACAGAACAAGGAAACAGAAAATAAGAAACAAAAATTTTCTGTATTATTTTATCAACAATTAGTAACATTTGTCATAGCTACTCTTATAGCAGTTTATTTAATATTTTTTAATCATACAAGTCTTCTACATTTTGTATAGATTTTATCAATAGTCATTGAATGGCGCTACTTGCTAAATGAAGGTATCCTTCAATGACTTAATATTATCTAAAATTGCACTATACAAATGTAATCTACTGCAAATCTACAATTGTAATATAAAAAAAATAATTAAAACGTACTGAACAAAATACAAATTTATTACAGAATATTCAGAACAATCATATCAAAGTTGTTATGGAATGGACAATTACTTTCTAGACCTGACTTCATATATAGCAATAGCGGGGGGTTCACATCTTCCACGTTTAGTTAAAGCATAAATTGTTACTTGATTGGTAATAGAAAGGTCAATGGAATTAATCATAGCACTGGTTCTACCACCGCTCATTATTTTTGACTTGTGTAGGCCGTTAATAAAAATATCATATCCTGTTACTAAGTTGCTTTTCGGCGGTTCCCATTTTATAATAATGCTATCTTCCATGATTCTTTTAATATCAACTACTTCGAATCCAATTAAATTGACACTTCTGTCTTCTTGTTTTGTAGGAATTTTTCCACACTTACAGGACTTGGTAGATTTTTGTCCTCGCTCTCTTTCTGTAGCTCTTGCTACTTTTTCGTCGAACGTACTCTTTTCTTCACCAACGGGATAAAGAGTATGAAAAGGAATTTTATCTTTTACATCATCAGCTTTGTCGTAGTCTGGCGCGTCTTCCGTACAAGTATTTAAAACCTTCCACAATGTCTGACTGCTAGTACGGCTTTTTAATTCTCCAGTCATTAGTTTGATCATTTTGTCCTTAGCTTTACATTTTTCTTGTAGATTAATCAGAGCCAGCTTGAGGCCGGACATCGTTTGTTTAAAATCAGAAGCTTGTTTTACTAGAGGTTTTGTCATCGCTTGTTTTTCAGCGACAAAACACGATTTTTTTATACTTCTTAAAACTGATCGAATCTCTTTGATTTGCTCTTTACATTCACAATGTTCTTTAGTACTTGATTCGATGCTTTTAAGCAGGGTTTCGTTATCTATAGTAGCCAAATCCACGTTTCTAGCTTTTGGACATACACTACAGTTATGACAAACGCATCTTACATCTTTTCTATCTTGTGATCGAGAAGCAACCTGATGGATTTCTTCTTCTTTTACGCTAGTATCTGGACACGAAGCGCAGGCACATGTTGTATATTTAGATGATGAGGTTACTTTTGCTCTACCCTTCGATCGCTGTTTACTTATTTTTCCCACGCTTGTATCATATATTGTTTCACCAACTTTTGCACTTATTCGGCTTTGCTTTTCCATAATGCAATCAGGACATCTACAATCGGAAGAAGGAGCTGACTTGGCGGCCGAACTTACACGGCTAGAAAGACATGCACACATTGCACTAGCTCTAGCAATAGACTGCTGTTGACTTACACCAACTTTTGCACTTATTCGGCTTGGTTTTTCCATAATGCAATCGGGGCATCTACAATCGGAACGAGCTGTCTTGGTTGAATTTATACAATCAGAAGGGCATGTACACATTGCACAAGCACAAGACTCGTAAGATTTTCCTCCAGGAGCGGATCTTGGTCTCGATTGTTGAATGTGCCATGATGTTACTGTTACAATGGCTGCTGATTTTACTATAGGGGCAGGAACATTTACTTTTTGGGACGAATCTGATTGAGGTGCTTGAGTTGATTGGGGTGCTGTCGAAGGTCTAACATCTTTGTTACACTTTGTACATTGACAGTTGTTACAAAAACAAATTGTAGTTCGTTCAGCTTCTCTAGACTGATGTTCTACGTATGGTGGCATAGACTGTTGAGCTTTGGGCCACGACTGGGTCTGCTGCATATTGGGTAATTGCACTTCTCTTTTTTGTTCTTCGAGAGGTCGTTCTGGTTTTTGAAATTCTGTTACCACTTCGCGTTTTTCGCCGCCAAAGGGATCTTGTTTAATTTCTTGGGCTACCTGCTGACTTCTAAGACTGCAGTCAAAAGGACAAGTGCAGTTTTTACATGAACATTGCATACGTTGGGGTATTTGAAATAACGGTGCCACACCTTCAGATCTTGTATCATAAGAAGCTGGAACCGAAACTGGTCTAGATTCCCCTACCGCTTTTTTTTCACAAAGGTAACACGTACATGTTTTACTGTAACAATTAATTCTCTGTGGGAGTTCAAATAATGGAGGGTCCGTTGGAGCTGAGGGTTCTACTGAAGTTGTAATTTGAACTTGCGGAGGTCCTACAGAAGATGCAATTTGAACTTGTGGAGGTTCTGTAGGAATTGCAGCTGGAACTTGAATTTGTGCCTGTCCTTGTGCTTGACTTTGAATTTCGTTTTCTAGTTTGGTTCCTTTTATTTCAGGGCTTTTAGTAATGGCTGAGCATTCTGGACACAAACAGGTAGCACAATGGCAACTAGTATTTTTAGTTAAAGGCTTTACCTCTGTAGACACCCCACTTTGATCCAATAGTTTTTTAGAAACACAATCGATGCAAATACAACTTAAACAAGTACATCCCGCAGGGCGTCGTGGTTGGGGAGGTTGTGTAGCAGCTGTTTTCGTAACAGGAGAAACTGTTTGAATTTTAATTTCAGGTCTAGCTTTTGATCCCTTTTTCCGTTCATCATTACATTCGTCACAATAGCATTCGATGCAATGGCAGCTACGGTTTTTTGGAAGTGAGCCCACCGTTGCTATTTCATCTTTTTTGCCCTCTGGAAGTGAGCTTATCACTACGGTTTCATCTTTCTTCGATACTCGTTCTCCTTCGCAGTCTAAACATATGCAAACACCACATTTACATGTTACCTTTTCTTTTGAAGCTATTTGGTTTAGACAAGGATCACATTTACATTCAATGCATTTACATGCTTTTTTTTCTTCATCTTTCTTATGCTGAACCGTTTGATCAGTCGTCTCACAACAATCTACACATGTGCAAAAATCGCAATGACAGTCTTTTGAATGAGGAATATTGTCTTGTTTATAGTAACAGTCAACGCAATTGCAAACTCCACATTTGCATTTACCTCTTTGGAGATCGCCTATTTTGATTTCTTCCGTTTCTTCCGCACACTTACATTCTGCACAATCACAGCTCAATGCGTGTGTTGCAGAAGTTTTCATAGTATCTCCTTGGAAACCCTCTGTTCTGGTGTGTTCGGTTTGTTCTGCACACTTACATTGTACACAAGTGCATTTCACCTGATGTATTCCAGTACTTTTCATAGCAGTGACAGCGGTAGCAGTTTGAATCTGAAAATAAGTAAAAAGGTAAATCCAAACTATAATTAAATATGATTTATTATAGTACCTATTGGGTAATTTAAAATGATTATAAGCTGCATATAGTGAATATGCAGGGTGAGCCATGATATATACCAGATAGCAAAGAGGGAAGCAGAGCGAGATGTAGCTACTACTAAGAAAAAATCGTCTTCCCATTTGTACGAAGAGTTGGAAATACCCAAGAAAATGAAAAAGATATACAGCATTACTAAAGAAAGAGACAAGTCAGACAAGGACTTCACTTACGTGCGGCACATTAAGATTGCAGATGAAAGAGTTTTAAGAACCGATGTTGATGTTTATCATTGTATAAATATAAAAGGGATAATGTTAATGTCGCACACAATGAAAATTTGGAAAAGAACTATAGACCGAAGGTTAAGGAAAGATACATCGATACGAGAAGGACAGTTGGAGTTTTTGCCAGGAAGGAGTACAGGATGTTTTGTTCGCTTTGAGACAGTTGATAGAGAAATACGGCGAGAAGAAAAAAGAACTACATTTAGTATTATTAAATCTTGAGAAGGCGTATAACACAGTTCATAGACAAGCATTTTGGAGATGTATGAGATAGAAATGGGTTCCTGAGAAGTAGGTAAGGCTCATGATGGATATGTATGAGGGAGCGTGCACTAAAGTAAGGACTTGAGCTGAATTGACTGAAAGTTTTCAAGTGATGGTTGGTTTGAATTAAGGATCTTTGTTGAGTCTCTACTTGTTTAATCTTGTTATGGATGTACTGACAGAGAAGGTAAGGGAGGGAGATTCTTGGTCAATGCTCTTTGTTGATGATATCGAGTTAGTAGAGGAGAGCACAGAAATATTGGAGGAGAAGTTGGAAGGTTGCAGAAGGGCTATTAAAGATAGAGGACTAAAAGTTAGCAGATCTAAAACGGAGGATATTATGTTGGGAGCAACAGGAATGGCTGGGGACATCGATTTTTGTGGAGAAAAACTAGGACGAGTATGAAAATTTAAATACTTTGGCGCTTTCATAGTGCAAATGGGACACTAGATCGAGAAATTGCCCACAGGATACAGGTTGGTTGGTTTAACTGGAAGCGAATGAGCAGGATACTCTGTGATTGAAAAATCGGAGAAGGGCTGAAAAGAAAGATGTACAAAAGTGTAGTGAGACCTGCATTGGTGGGAGAGTAAGCTTAGCTTAATAAACAAGACATACCTTTTCAACTGCTGTATCTCCTTGATCGCAAATACAAACATCTCCACAGGTACAGGATTTAACTGGTGCTGATTTTGTCTGTTCTTTTTCATCACACTTGCATGGTTTTTCGCAGACACATTCCTTTTGTTGTTTTTCTGTGATTTGTTCTAATTTTATCTCTTTTTTTTCGTCACATTTACAGGGATCGTCACAGATACATACAGATTCTTTTTGTTGTTTTTCTTCGCATTGACAAATTGGACAAGTGCATTCTTCGGGAATAAGTTTCTCTGGTGGTTCGCATTTACAAATCTCGCAAATACATCCTTCTGAATGCTTTGGTTGCTCTTCAGGTTTACATATGCAGATTGGGCAAATACATCCTTCTGGGTGCGGTGGTTGCTCTTCAGATCCGCATCTGCAGACATCGCAAATACATTCCTTTGGGTGCGGTGGCTGTTCATCTGGTTCGCATTTGCAGATATCGCAAATACATTCTTTCGGGTGCTCAGGTTCGGGTTCACATTTGCAGACATCACAAATACACCCTTCGGGGTGTGTAGATTCTTCATCACCACATCTGCATTCATCACAGATACAGCCTTCTGGGTGCTGAGGTCCTTCGGCGAATTTTGGAAAACCGTCCCCTAAATTCAAACGAGATTTTTAATTTTGCAATTGATTTATAAAAATTTATATTACCTTCACCACATTTACAAATAGGGCAGATACATTCAGATGCTTTTACAATTACGGCTTTTTCTTCATCACATTTACAAACCTCGCATGTACAATCGTCTGGATGAGCATGTTTCGGGATTTCTTCAAAGCATTTACATACACTACAAGTGCATTTATCGGAATCTGATTTCTTAAGAACTGTAGAAAGAAAAACCATATTAAATGAGAAAAAATATTGTACATAGTAAGTACCTATCTAATAATATTTTTTAACATCCAATGTTTATGGCAATCTGCCCCATTACAAAAAATAAGCAATATATATTAATTTGTAACATAACATAGTGGGAAATAGTCTAATCCAAGTAACACATTTATATAGTAAGTATAACTATAATCTACCAGTATCAATTAGTTTATAAACATAACAAATCTGATTTATTACAGATAAACAGTATGTGCTACAAATATGCGTACCTATTCTTCTTCTTCCTATGCCGTCCCCATTAACGGAGGTTGGCGACCACATTTTTAAATGCTTCTCTGTCTTTTGCAACGTGGAATAATTCGTCTACAGTCATGTTTGTCCAGTCTCTAATATTTCGCAGCCATGACTTCCTCTTTCTACCTATTCCCTTTTTGCCCTCGACTCTACCCTACGTGATGACCTGCAGAAGACTATATTTATCATTTCTTAATATGTGTCTAAGGTATGCAGTCTTGCGTACTTTTATTGTTCTCAACAATTTTTTTTCTTGACTCATCCTTCTCAGCACTTGTTCATTGGTGACCCTGGCAGTCCATGGAATTCTCAACATTCTCCTGTATATCCAAAGTTCGAAGGCTTTAAGCTTCTTAACTATTTGCACTTTTAATGTCCATGTTTCTACGCCATACAATAGTTGCGACCAGACCATTCAACAAACCTCAGTCTCAGCGCAGTTTTCAGATTTTTGTCACATAACAATTACTTGAATTTTAAGAACGCTGCCCTTGCCATTTCTGTTCGTACCCTGATCTCTTGGTCTGGATCTAATTCTGTATTGATGTAAGCTCCCAGATATTTATATTTTGTCACTCTCTATTTGCTCTCCACCAAGAGTTAGTTGTTCATTATTTATTGGACTCCTTGATACTATCATAAATTTGGTCTTATCTGTGTTGATGTCAAGTCCCATTTGAATGCATTCACTATTTATTGCATCTAGTAAAGTTTGTAGGTCTTCTATACTCTCAGCCATAATTACCGTGTCATCTGCAAATCTCATGGTGTTTATGATTTCTCCACCAATTTTTATTCCCTCTTTTTTTCCCATAAGGCTTTTCTGAATATGACCTGTGAGTACACGTTGAAAAGCGTCGGAGACAAGACGCATCCTTGCCTAACCCCTCTCGCAATCGGTATATTATTTGTTTCTATATCGTTCACCTTTACTACTGCTTTCTGGTTCCAGTATATAGCCTTAATAAACTCAATCTCTTTTTTGTCTAAATTCATGTTTTTTAATTCATCTATTAACTTCATATGCTACACTCGGTCAAAGGCCTTCCTAAAGTCTATGAAGCATACATATGCACTCTTGTTATATTCCCGACATTTCTGCAAGAGTACCGTCAACGCAAATAATGCCTCTCTTGTACCCATGCCTCTTCTGAAGCCAAACTGCGTTTCTTATATCTGATCCTCACATTTCTTATAAATTCGGTTTTGAACAATTTTGGATCTCCATACTCCGTTTTCGTTAATAGGTCCAAATATCTTTCTTAGGACATTTCTTTCAAAGACTTCCAGCATTCGTTTTGTGTCTTCTGTCATCCATCACCCATGTCTCGCATCCATAACATACTATTGATCTGATAATAGTTTTGTAGACCCTGATTTTCGATCTCCAGTGTGTGTTTTTGGAGCAGAACACATGGGCGAGGGAAAAGTAAGCTTGTTTTCCTTTACTGTTATTCTTTGAATTTCTGGTTCTTCTCTTCCATCCGTATTTAATGTAACTCCCAAATATGTGAAACTTTTGCAGTTTTAATATCGTCCTCTTATTTAACTGCGCGTATGTTTCCCCTAGCTCTTGTCTGTGTTAGCTATTTTGTCTTTTGAATATGTATTTCTAGTCTCTTCTGCCTCTTCTGCCGGTCTCTTCTGCCCCTGTTTTTAATTGTGAATATATTTCTGCCCCCTTTTTTGTTCTACGAGACATGATGCTAATGTCATCGGCATAGGCGGCAATCTGTATTGATTTATTTGTTAGAAGATTACCTCTTCCTATATTCAGTTGTCTTATCACATATTCAAGAGTCAGGTTGAATAGTATCGATGTCAGCCCGTTTCCTTTGATCCTTTACTATTAAAAATTGTTTCTTTTTTATAGTTGGATGTATTTTTGGGGATGTTAAAGCTATTCAATATTTTATATAATTTTTGTCTATTTTTACTTATATACTAAATAAACGACTCCAACAAATAACTGAAAATATTGTCGGGGAATATCAAACCGGTTTCCGACAAGGAACATCTAAAACTGACCAGCAGCTATTCACAGTGAAACAAATTCTAAACAAATCGTGGGAATACGACATTGACGTCCACAACATATTTATAGATTTCAAACAGACCTATGACTCAATTAATAGACAAAATAAATGACACCACAATTTTTTCATCTATAATTGGGTATCATATGCAGCAACTTCAACTAGTTCTTAAGGTTTTTTTTATGGAATTTGCAATTTATTTATGTAATAATATTTATATTCAGTAAATTGTAATGTTGAGAGAATGAATGAGGTGGAGCCGCCAAAACATATTTATAAACAAAGAATAGATGGATAAAAAAGAAGAAAATAGCATGGAAAAAATACCTCGAAACGGGATTAGAAGAAGATAAAGAAAAATACTATAGGCAGAGACGATTGGCAAAAAAGACAGTCACACAAGCAAAAACAAAAACATGGAAAGAATTTGGAGAAGAACTTCAGGAAGAATATATAACAAATAATAGAAACTATTGGACGACAATACGACACATAAGGCAGGGAAAACGAAAGGAAATAAACGCAGTAAGAGATACTTCAAACCAAATACAAATAAGCCCAGAACAAATAGCTAGGGTATGGAAAGAATATTATGAGAAAAAATTTGATACTGAAGTGATAAAGGAAGACAATATAATCAATGAAGGCGAAGAAAACATAGAGCCAGAGCAAATAAGTAGAGAAGAAGTAATAGAAGGATTATCAAATATAAAAATAGGCAAGGCAGGTGGAGATGATGAAATTGAACCGGAAATGGTAAAATACATGGGAGAAGAAGGAATAAACTGGCTATGGAAAATATATAAAGAGGCGTGGGAAAAACAAACAATCCCTAAAGACTGGCAGAACAATATCATCGTGCCAATATACAAAAAAGGAGAACATGTAAACTGCGACAACTATAGGGCAATATGCCTGTCATCGGTGTGCTTTAAAATATATACGAAAATAATAGAGAAGAGACTAAGACAAGAAGTAGAAATGGTATTGGGAGACGAACAAATGGCATTTAGACCGGGAAGACAGACAAATGACAACATATATATCATTAGAAACCTAATAGAAAGAAGCATAGATACGGGGAAAAAACTAGTATTAGCATTCATAGACCTAAGAGCAGCATTTGACACGATAGAAAGACATATTATAGGGAAATGCTTGAGGAAAATTAACGTACCTAATGCATTGATAAAAATTATAGAAAGTACTTACAAAGAGGTAAAAGGAAGGGTACAAATAACAGGGGAAAGATCGGAAGCATTTAATTGGAAGAGAGGTATTAAACAAGGAGATAGTCTCAGCCCTTTGCTATTCATAATAGTAATGAACGAATTGATAAGAAACACTAGAGTCAGAACTAATCAACTACAGACAATAATAGGTTACCGCAGATTACAACCGGTAACAATAGAGTCCTTAATGTATGCAGACGACATAGTACTAATAGCAGATTCCGAGAATAAAATGCAGAAACTAATGGATATATGGGTAGAACAAATAGAAGAACTTAAAATGGAGATAAACGAGGAAAAAAGTAAGATAATGATAATCAGCGGCAAAGGAGATAAGGAAGATAATCAAATAAAGATAAAATGTAAAAACTCAGAATTGGAAATAGTAACAACTTACGAATACCTGGGAAGTATAATAACTAATGATGGAAAAATAGACTGGGAAATAACAAATAGAGCAAAGAAATCAAACAAGTTATATTATGCGTTAGCCCCAATAATGGGAAAAAGAGAACTTGCACGAGAAACAAGAATAAAAATATATAACACAATAGTGATACCGACTGTGCTCTATACAAGTGAAAACTGGACAATTCTGGAAAAACATAAGAGCAGGATAAACGCAATGGAGATGAGACATCTAAGAAGGATAGTTGGAAAGACAAAATGGGATAGATTAAGCAACGAGACTATTAGGAGAATGGCAAACCAGGAACCGATAATGAACAAAATAGCAAAGAGACAAATGAACTGGTATGGGCATCTGATGAGGATGCAATCCAATAGAATAACAAGAAAAATTTATGAAGCAAAAAACATCGGAAAAAGAAAAAGAGGC
Source organism: Diabrotica undecimpunctata (assembly GCF_040954645.1). NCBI lineage: Eukaryota > Metazoa > Arthropoda > Insecta > Coleoptera > Chrysomelidae > Diabrotica > Diabrotica undecimpunctata. Next base: position 93,309,730 of record NC_092805.1, on the reverse strand, counting down.
AGACCAAGAAAAAAATGGATACAGCAAGTAGTAGAGGCGGGAAAACTTCACTCGAGGAATTAAAAATAATGGCAGGAAACAGAAAAGAATGGAAGAGGTGGGTAAATGGAAATTAAAATAGCTAGCCCAAATCCGACACCCTATTAGGGTAAAAGGAAGGGGAGAAAGAAAGAAAGAAAGAATAGATGGAGTGAGAAGGAGAGGCAGACCCAGAGCACGATTTAAGGATCAGGTGGAGGAAGACTTGAGAATGTTGGGAGTGCGAAACTGGAAAGCCAAGGCGAAGAATAGGAGAGAATGGAGACTTCTGGTTCTTCTGTGAAGGACAAGACCCACCATGGGTTGTGGAGCCAATGATGATGATGAAATTGTAAATGTTATTGGTTTCTGACTTTTTGTAAGCTTTGTCCATAAAATTGTACAATTTTCGGTGACAATAAAGCATATTTTTACAACAAAATTTAAAAGCATGAAAAATTTTTTCTTAACATTCAAAATTAAACATGAAATATCATATCAGTTTAAAAATAAAACTGATTTGGGAATATATTGTTTTGAATAGTATTATTCAAAAAAAGTAAATTAAAAAAATTATGTAAAATTTACCTTGCGTAGGATCCATCAAGTTCTTTCGTGGATCGGAACATGGGCTGCATATGCATTCATCAGTGGGGCATTCACAAGTGGGCATCGGTCCTTTTGGACATAGGCAAGTAGGCTTACAGGTACAACCTGACATCGGGTCTTTTTTATCAGCAGTGGGTCTTCCTGGACACAGGCAAAAATCTCCACAGTTACACATCTTCCCGTCGCCTACCTGAATAACAAATACATGAATATTCAGTGATTTTCTGTCTTGATGATCAGATGTTTACATGTTGCTTTTATAGAAAACTGGTAAATATGTAGTGATTTATTGTTTTGATAATCAGATGATTTCATTTTGTTTTTGTTATTTCGCATAGAGCTAAAACAAGCCCACGTTGAAATCTTAAACCATATGTTGTTTTTCGTAATAATGGTCGCTGGAATAAATTTTTAAAAATTTACAATTTACAGTCCCGCTAAATTCAGTTTTTATTGGTAGTAACGAGTTTCGTGGTAAAATAAGTTTTTTGGTAGAGTATCTGCATATTATAGATTTGAAGTAAAATTTGCTCTATCAGTAAGGACTAGAATTTTGTTCTGTAGACAATTTTATAAATCTTTCGCAGTTTTCACCGATTAACTTGACAAACTTCTCTCTCTGTTGCTTGTAGCGTTTTTAAATTTTATACGATACAAGGTTTTAATTTACATATTTCAAATTCTATCCTGTATAAGGTTTCAATTTACGTTTTAAAAATCCTTCGAACCAAAACATTTTAGTGTTATTTCTAAAGAGTATAAATAAAATTTAAATGTTTATTTTCAAATTGGCTTAGGTAAAACGCTTTTTCAGTTATACTTGCGTCTTAAAAACATCGATTGGAATAAACAAAATTGGATCATTTCTATTGGAAACTGAAGCTAAGACATTTAAAACTGGTTGTAGGCATTTGTGAGATGCCCTCTGCCAGATTTTCTCTTAGCGCAAATCAATCGCTCGCTAGGGTATAAATGATGAGACTTATAAGGGGGGGCTTAAGATCTAAAGTTATGTCATCGGATTGACAATTTTTTTTAATTGATTCAATTTCCAGTTTAGCCCATTAAAATCCAAGTAAAAATTTTTGTATTCGTTCGCCTGTCAGAGATAAAGGATAAGTTTTTTGTAATTTCATTGTTGAGAAACCTATTATGGTTTTGTTAACATTTCCACCTGCCTGCTTATGGGAGTAGAGGTGAAGCACTGTCCGTAATTTATCAACTTGTTCGATGCACAGCAAGCAGTTTTTCTTTTGTTAAAAGAACCCGCGAAGTCTTAGAGTTAAAACCTTGTATATATAGGTTTTAACTTCCGGGTAATGACTTTCGACTGATTTAGAACGATAATAAAATAACATTACAGGAGACGAGGTCCATCTGGGCACCATGTAGGTCAAAGACTATCGCCGATATTATATTCGTGTTCAGCGACCTCGAAACCTCCGAATAACAACATTGACCTCATTCCTCTCAATATTTTCTGAGCTGCAAATGTTTTATTTTCTATGTACTTTGGAAATGTATTTTTCTTATGCATTTGATATTATCACCATGCATTTTGTTCACAAACTTTCCTGATACTATCCCGAATCGCATCTTGCTACGGAAAATTGGTAGACTTAGTGCTTCGTTACCTAGATCGTTACCTCAGCTAGATGCTGCCTATTAGATACAACTACCTATTAAATATACGTCAAATATATTTAAAAAATTATCAAGAGTAATCCGCATTATGATTTTAAAAAAATAGCCTCGATATTTGCTTAAAAATAAGTGTTACAGTATTACTCACTGTTGCTGCAAGGGGGCATTTGCAAAGGTCACAATCACAATCTACTGGATGTCCGGGAGTTTTAGGCTGATCCTGAAATAAAATTAATTAATTTCTTTAGTATCATCCATTTTATTCAGATAGAAAGGGATATTGAATTAATGAAAAAACGACGCTACTTAACGGAGAACTGTAGTTATTAATTAACAAGATATTAGAAAGATTTAATCAAGAAAATGACATGAATATAACATTATAATATATAGATTAGTAGAACATAAATGAACTTCATAATATAATTATCCAACCAATAACACCTTCGCAAAGATCTGCTCACAGATTAAATAATAAAAGGATCAAATTAAATCCCAGTATGTACTTATAATTGATGAAAGAAATGAAAAAAAGACAGAAAAACATCAGCAGAATTTCTAGTACTAAAAATACGGTGAAAAATAAGTCAGAAACTGGAAAAAAACTATCATACTAAAATAACAAAAGACACTATCTAAAATAATTGTAGAATGAAAGTGCTAATATAAAAATTGTTTTCAGGAAGAACAAAGATAAAAAATGAGATACGAATAAAACGTACTGGTAATGTACAAGAACAAAATTTTAAGAGCATCGAAAAATTTAGGAAAGAACCAGAAGAGAATAATAAACGTGAGATAGAAAGACCTTCTAGAGATTGTCATAGATGAAATAAGACTAATCAAGCATATTAGGTATATAGGAGGAGACCAAACTACAAGAAATTCTAAAATTCAGGGCACAATACTGAAAAGTTCGGTCAGATAGTCAGTCCGACCAAGCGGCTAAATCGCACCCACTTCACTGTGAATGATATAGCTAATAGTGCCTGCATTTGCCAGAAAACAATAACGTACTAGTTTCAAATTCTAAATGAAAAGATAAAACACTAGAAAAGATAAAGAAGAATTAGTTATACTATTATAAAAAAGGTTATAAGTAAAAAAACCGAAAATTATAAATCTATAACAGTTTTATCTCATTTTTGTAAGTTATTTAATAAAATTAGACATCGCCTAAAAAGGATTCAAAACATAGATGTAAGTGGCAAAAATGACGGGCTGTTGGGGCGGCACGTGGTAAAACAATCTAAAAATAGATGAATACTATCAAAAAGAGATAGTAATAGGTACCAGAAAAGGTAAGTATAGTTAGTACAGTATAAAACACGATACACATCATAGTAAGTGACGTCAAATGATACCAACACAATATATTTAAGTCGTAGGTCTGTTCCTTATTAGAATCTCTTAGCCAACTATACTGGACTTACAGACACTAGACATATTTTATTATATGTGCGTAGCAATTATATTTCTATTAATGTAAACTCAAAGAAATACATCATAACTTGTTTCATTTAATTTGTATAAGTGGATTATAAAGCGTTTTTATGACGCACACAGTATATTAAACTAAACAGATGTGTTTAATACAATCAAATTTAATTATTTTCAGAAGAACATGTGACTTTGATTTATGGATTCAATTGACGGAAAAAGAACTGTTTAGTGCTTGTCGTATGCCACTAAGATTGTACTGAGAGATATTGGTTTTAAGTGGCTAAAAGACAATCCAAGGCGGGAACTGATGGAACAGTCTCATATTGCTGCAAAGAAAGCAAAATTTTTGAGATTATATCAAAAATATAAACATAAAGAAATATACAAGTTTGTTGTTATAGATGAAACTTGGATTTCTAATAATCGATCTATATGTTGCTTATGGCAAAATGAGAATAAAATAAGTATAAAATCTATTAAAACTGATGGAAAACGTAATAAGGTACACCTGGGGAAGTGTGATTGTGCGGCAAGCGTTACTATACTATCTAAAATTTTCTACAATTTAGGGATGCCAGCGGCATCTTGTGAGTAGAAACTTAAGTTCTTGAAACAGCGATCTATGCGCAGTTTTATAGAAAAAAAGTAATTTGATATTTGACCGTTGGCATATGTTAGTACGAATTAACTTGTTTTGATGTTAGTGCGCAGACTTTATTTACAAATTTACAATCTTTCATAGGCGTCAACATGGTGTAATAATCAGAAAAATGTAATTATCATTATATTAAAAATTTTAGAATTATATTGATTAAATAACCAAAAACATTTGTTATTATTAATAATATAAATTTTATGAAATAACTCTTCAAGTCTAATATTGCACAAAATAATAATTTTAATTAAATAGATTAGATAATTGTACGCAACTGATACCGGAATACTTAAAATTTTATTGACAGTTCAGCGTGTGGCAAAAGTGTATAAAGTGTTGCCGTTTTTTTAGAGTAAGAATTATGTTTTGATTTATTGCACAATTTGGTCATAATATAATATATATTAATACATTATATTTATAAATACATATTAAATTTAGACTAATAGCTTTAAAAACTAATTATTGGTGTGTATTGTGGTTGTACTATGTCAAAACAAATAAATAGTCTGTAGAAAGCTGATAAGCTTTCATATAAGATAGATAATTTTGAACAAGAAATAATGGCGGGACCTCTTTACTATTACAGCCCCAAAAGAGGTAAGTTTAAAATTTAGAATATATAATATTGTATTAAAATGTTTTCTTATGTATTCTAGTGTGTTGCAGTAGTCTTAAAACTAAGTGTATTTACTTTTAATATAATAGTTTGACAAATAGTTGACATTTTAAAAATTCCTCACTTACTAACTATTCTGATGTTTTGGCAACGCTGTGGGGTTCTGACGTCGTAAATCTTGAATGACGTGCAAGCATTTTCATGTGAAAAATGCTATAAGTAAATATTTTATGGTATGCAGGATTATTTAACAACTATATTACGTTGTATGTATACTTAGGTCACACTTACCTCGTTTATATTACCTACTGGAGTAAATGTGACCACGTGTAGTGGGGCAATTGTGAACTTGCAAAACTATCTTTTAATTTTTAATTCTAGTTTGAACATGGTGAGAAACTATAAACGAAAGTCGGATAGAGCAACCAAATATACCCAAGATGATTTAAATCACGCAATGTCAGAGATAAAAAGAGGGGTTTGTTCGATATACCGGGCACATAAATTGTATAATATTCTTAAAACAACATTATTCTACCACGTGACTGGTGCTGGAGGAGTTAAAAGCAAATCGCAAGGGAGGGCTCCAGCGATTCCACTTCAAGATGAGACTAGATTGGCCCAAGGACTAAAAACTATGGAGCAGTGGGGATTTGGAATATCCAGATTGGAACTACTAGAGATTGTTCGCGAATTTGTTACCAAAAATGACATAAAAATTCCATTTAAGGATAACACTCCTGGGATGAGTGGTTTGGGAGTTTTAAAAGACGTCACCAACTTAGCATAAAAAACCCCTAGCTGTGGAGTAGTCAAGAAAAAAAATGACAGATCCTTTCATCATCCAAAAATATTTTGATATTCTCATAAAAACTTTAGTTCAGCTAAAATTAGAGGACAAAACGCAACTCGTGTGGAATATGGACGAAACATCCATTTCTCACGACCCCAAAAAAAACCAAAGTCGTGGGAGCTAAAGGTAAACCAAGTTCCAGAACTATCTGCATCAGGGAAGAAGGCGGCACCACTAATCGTATTTAAGGGAAAAAATATTTGTGATTCCTGGCTACCAGATAACAAGAACTCATTTCCGGGAACTGTTTATGCAGCCAGTCCCAATCGATAGATGGAGAGTGACGTATTTTTTAATTACAAAAAAAAAACGTTTATTTCCGCATTAGGATAAAATAGGCCGGTACTGTTGATATATGACGGTCATAGTACTAATATTAGTATTGAACTAGTTGAATTAACACGACAGAATAATATCACAATCATCAAACTTCCTCCTCATACCAGCCATTTTCTGCAGTCATACCGGAGGAAAAATACCACCCTGAAAGCCTAAAAAGATGGAAAGAACAGAAGAGTTTAGAAGACCAAACAGTAGTTGTAGCTGAAACCGCAAATACTAATATGAATTCTATTACCGCCGGCAATAGATTGAAGAATATAAAAGAAATCGAAAAACAAACAAAAGAAGAAGAACGCAGAAATAAAAAAAAGCAAAAATTCAAAAACCGAAGAGGATTAAGAAACGAGAAGAAATTTTCAGTAGCTCAGAATTGGAAGAAGATTTGGTAGAATATGTTGACTCTGAAGATGATTTAGATCCTGAAATATTTGAAGAAAACGAGCAAATAATGGAGAAAGAAGTGCCAACAGTAAGAAAGTTGGGAAAGACCCAAATCGCGCTGGGTATTTGGGTTGTTGTAGAGTACATATCTAAAAACATATTAAACATTTTATTGGGAGAATTGATAACAAGATTGAAGATGAATGGAAAATTTGCTTATATAAAAAGAGTAGTAACACCTTTTTTTGGCCTGATATAGAAGACACGGATATGAGAGTTGAAGACGATATCGTAAAAACTTTAGCAGAACCCGTTAAAGACAGAAGGGATCATTTTATTTTTGACGTAAATTTTGTCGGGTTGAACCTTTAAATCTTGCTTGCTAAATCTAAGTTTGTAACTTGCTTAAAAATAAATAAATTAAAATTTTTTAAACACTAAAAAATTCGTTTCTTCTTGCAATTTTATATTATTTACACTTGCCCCAAAAATAACACACGCTGTTGTAAAGGCGGAAATACACCATTCAATTCGGTTGAACAATGTGGATGATTCAATTACATTGTTCTATCAAATTAAAAAGCATACATATACGCTTCAATTATTCTTTTTATTTTAAAATGTCGGCAAATGAAGTCGTGCGTGTCGGTGTGCTAATTATTTGCGCACATTTACTTGAAGTGTGTAAAAAAGATCTGAAAAATAAGCAGAAAATACTACAAAGAAGACGTCGACGTTGGTGGACTACACTATGGGTGATGCGGCGAAATGAGAAAGGGGAATCACAAACGTTAATGCTGGAAATTGCAACGGAAGATCCAGAAACTTATAGGAATCATCTGAGTATGTCCGAAAACCAATTTGAAGAACTATATGAGAAAGTTAAATTAAAAATTCAAAAACAATACCATTATGAGGGAAGCACTTCCAGCAAAATTGAAATTACAAATTACTTTGTGATATCTTGCAACGGGTGATTTCTTTGGAACATTGGAATAATAGATTCTTTATTATGGAATCTATGGAAATTAACAAATTAAAAAACAAAGACATAATTCTGAATGACCCACTTAAAACAAACAGTTCTCCCCTTCTCAACTTATTTCGTTAAAGACTTCAAATTGTAAACACATTCAAAAATAGATCACTTGAGAAAGGCACTCTGCCGAAACAGCTGTAGTGAAAAAATATTATAATAAATTTTGTGGAACTATTTTGTTTTATTCTTATATATAATATAAAGTATATCTATGTATAACTTAATAACGTAATAAAGCACGTATTGTACGTACGAAACGTATTATATCACAAGTCAAAATGAAATAAACGGTTGAATCGAACACAATCGACAAAACTTGTCGACTACTACTATAGACGCGTCAATGTGGATGAATCATGCCAGTTGTACAACGAAGTTGAACAAAAGTAGAAATTGTCTCGACTCATTTCAACGTTCAATTTCGTTGAACGCTTTTATTGAATTGCAAAATACATGGTTCATTTTGGTTGAATCATCCACATTGTTCAACCAAATTGAATGGTGTATTTCCCCTTTAAGCTAAAGTCCATTATCACTCTTACCCCAAATTGACGGGAAAGTGTGAACCATGAATACTTAAAAAAAATTTTAACATAATTTCCACATCTGATGTTACGAACGTGTCTAAACTTAAGTATATGTAGTAAAGTCCGTAAGCATTCTAGGAAAAAAATATCATCACTCAAAACATCTCCTAAATCATGCAAAATATGTCATAAAAATCATCTAACTGAAAACTAGTTCACACTTCAACAGGTTCACCTTATATTTAGTTATATTGAAAAAATACAGGTGTTGAAATTTTTTTTTGAAGGTACATCATTCTTCATGCAGGTAATGAAAATGGCTTCATTAAGGGTGCAGAGGCCATATTTTCCTCTAAATCGGCTTTAATGGACTACCACGGGGAACTGAATTAAGCAAATTTTTTATCGTAGTGTAAAAATCAACTACTATTAAAAAGCTTGTCTGAACTATCTCTAATTATAACGGATAATGCTCCATACCATAGCATGTTGTTAGAGAAAGCACCAAATATGTCTTCAACCAAGACTAAAATAAAAGATTGGTTAACTAAGAATAAACGACAATGTTGAATAACGAGCTTTTGCAGATTGTTGCGCAGTAAGTAAGCCTAGTGAGAGTTTAGTTCAGCTTATCAATATTAATTTTTAGAAACAAGCCACCTCCAAAATACATTGAAGATGATTTAGCAGAACAATACGGCCACAAAGTATGTGGAAAGAAGCTCTACAAACTGTTACTCATCAGATATGGCAAAATTCTATTAGTCACACAGAAAATGTAATTAAAAAGTGATAAGACCGAGAGCATATACTAGATAGACAATGAATTCTACTTATTATAATTAATATAAACGGTGACAATGATTCCAATAGCCGCTTTGACATAGATAGTGATTAGTAAGTAAAGCATCTTATGGCCATTTGAGCAATATAATTAAGCTTCATTTTTTATAGGTTTAAACTGATGACGAAACAAAGTTTTTCTTAAAAAAGAGCCTGGCAATTGGGGAGTGTCGACAGAAGTGAATACTTCTTATAGCGTGATAATACTATAATGTAGGATAATGAAATATTGATACCTGCTTATTACTGAATTATTAATATTTTTTATTATAACACTACACATTTAAATTCTTTAAAATTTAAAAAATATCAATTTTTTTCTTTAAAAATTTTGTTTAATGATTGTAGAAATTTTCAAAATTTGTTAAATATAATATACAATTTATACATTTTCATTATTATCTTGGATTTATGCTCAAATATTTCATTTTGATTATCATTATATTCCAAAAAAATCATGAATAATAGGAGGGTCTATTAATTAATTTTCGTTAAAAACTTTCCATTTGTATATACTTATCTATAAACGATTGTAAAATTTCTAAAATAATTTTTTGTTTATTTTAATTAGTTTTATTTAATATTATATAGTTTTATTTCATTTTATTTAATTTTTATAATTATTTATAATTTTTAATTTTTATTTAATTTTTTATTATTTATAATTTTTTATCATTTTATTTAATCGTATTTGATTTTATTTTATTTTATTTTGTTTATTTTACTTAATTTTACTTAAATGTTTTTATTTTTATTTAATTTTGTTCGACATTTTTGTTTATTTTTGTTTAATTTTATGTAATTGTATTTAATTTTATTTGGCGTATATTGTATGGCGTATTTGGCGTAATAGAATTGGGAAGGTCGGGGCTCTTTTATAGGGCTGTAGCACCAATGATGATGGAAAAAAAGTTTCATTAACATTTGAAAATTTAATTGTAACAAAACATTTCAAAGTAAATAAGTAATGTATATTAATATACGATTATTACTTAATTCTTGTTTTCTGTTTCTAATGTTTTTTATTTATTAACATTGAATAATAATTTATTTTGTTTTATAATCCACTTCTACAAATAATTCCGTGATATGTGTATTTGATTTATAAGGAATTTAGTAATTTTTTGTAATTTGGCAACAATGCCAACTTAGATCTCTGACGTAGATAATGACGTGCATTCGGATTTATATTGTACCAACTGTAGATGGTTTCTGAACTACTCTAGAAAAGCAATGGGCACGTAAAACACATAAAAAAGATCAGTGGAAAAACTTGGCTGATACGCCTTTTAATAATCTTGAATTAAAAAATTGTTAATAAAATAGTATACCTTTAGTGGACTTAACGGACACCGGCAAGTGTCACAGTCACAGTCATCGGGATGTCCGGTTGGTTGGGACGAAGATAATTTATCTTTATTCGGACCTTCAGGGCACAGACAGACGGTACAATCGCAATCTGCGTTTTGGTCTCCTTGAGGAGATTGAGCTGCTGCTATTTTTGCAGTTTCTTCTTTTCCTGGTGCCAAAGGACATTTACACAATTCGCAATCACATCCTTCCGGGTGCGTGGTATCTTGGGCGATAGTATCTTGGGCGATAGTAGGTGTGGTAGCCTTTAGACTATAAATTTCTTGTTCCAATTTTTTAATTTGCTTTTTTATTTCTTCAACTTGACAAAACTCACATACGCATCCAGGACGACAGCAACACATAGGCACTACAAATAAATAAAACGTAAATGGGCGAAATCTTTATCGGTACGAAAATCATTTTTCTGAGCAAATTTTTATTTTGCAACCAAAGTTGTGACGAGACATTTTTTTAAAAATATTTTTGCACGGTGATCACGAATCTGTTGTCAGAATAACTCTATCTACAATCGTTCATGAGTTATAAGGTTTTTATTAAATGTCTCCAAACCGGAAGTGAGTATTTCTGTTCTGACAATTTTTACCGTAATAATTTTAAGTACTGAATCGGAATAGTCGTAATTTTTTAATCTATTACAATTTTTTCAATCTAAGACTGGGCAGACGGATAATATATAGGATCAAAATTTTATTTTCGTATTATTATTTCTATCCAATAACTAAAAGAAATTATTTATATTTAAAATATCTTGCTATAATTAGTAGTTAAACAAATATTATTTTTCTTTGTTAAGGGTAGACAAATTGGTTGATTAATTTGTACGCAGATATTACCTTTACAAATACGTACCATTTACAAAATACATACAACACCGTACACGGTATACAGTAATCTCTGTACGTCTAAGCAAACCCACGCAACCTAAACTTTATATAAGTCTATGTTGCAATTAATGTACCTAACATGCTTTATTAGTCGTCAAATTCAGTTTTAATTCTTAAAAATATTTCGAATTAAATTTTTAAATAGACACTTCATATTTATGGAAGCAGTGGCCACGTCCAAGTTTCGTCGATATAAATTGACAAATATTCTGATTTTCGAATTCAGTTGTGTTTGAACCAACAAGGCGTTGGTAAGTATTGTTTTTATATTCTTTTTGTAGTAATAATGAGTTTTGTTTTTCTCTTATAGAAAAACGCAGCTTTCTATATTGCTTTATTAATTTAAAGGTGTTAACCAGGAAGCAAGAAAAATGGGACCTGCCACGTTATTTTCGGAAAATGAAGATGATTTGCTGGTTAAGTGGATAATTAACATGTCTAAATGTGGTTTTCCGATTTCCAAAGAAATTTTTTTATCGAGTGCCTCGAAATTAGGGAAGGAACTCAACAAATCATTTAAGAATGATGTACCAGGAAGAAAATGGTATGAAAGTTTTTTACGGAGACATCCAGAAATAAGCCTTAGCACTCCACAAAACTTAACAATGAGTAGATCTTCTATTACAAAAATACAACTAGGGAGGTGCGACGAAGTATACGATTTCTTACAAACAAACGACTTAACAAACGTATTGAAAGATCCAACTCGTAATTTAATGCTGACGAGTCGGCATTTTTTTTAAACCCAAAGGGCAATAAAGTTTTGGCTATGAAGGGTAGTAAGACTGTTTACTCAACAGTAAATAGCAATGAAAAGGAGTGCCTCACTATGCTACTCAATGACAATGCCGCAGGAAGTTTAGCCCCACCAATAATAATTTTTCGGTACAAAAGAATACTTTCAGATCTTTCGGAAAGCATTCCGAAGCATTGGGGAATTGGTGTGTCTAAAAACGGGTGGATGACATCCCATACTTTTTATGCTTACATGGCCATTGTGTTTTATCCGTGGTCAATACAACATGTTTCATTTCCTATTATATTTTTTGTCGATGGGCATGCTTCCCATTTATCCTTTCATCTCAGTAAATTTTGCTCAAAAAATATAATTATGATTGCTTTGTATCTGAACGCTACCCATTTACTACAGCCTATGGACGTAGACGTGTTTCGCATGTTAAAATCTGGTTGGAAGGAGCAAGTACACGAGTCATTAAGAAGACGGAATTTCGCTCCACTATTAGATGCGGCAATAAAAGATCGCATAACTCCGAAAATTCTAGAAAATGGATTTAAAAATGCGGTATTTTAGTGGAATTCCAAAGTTCTTCCCCAGCAATGAAGATCACACTTATTTACATGAACAGCAAAGTCAAAAAAAACTGAAAACGCCGAATACAGAAAAAAAATCTTGCTTTTATTGAATCTTTTTCTATAGAGACAGATAAACTTAATCAATTTGAAAATGCACTACATAAGATAAAGTGTAGGTTAATAGAAAATACGTCATTATTTGAAGTTTGGAAAAAAATTAAACACAGCGAAATTAACTTAACTGCACAAAATCTTAAAAAACTTTATTGAAGAGGCTGAAATTGTTTTTGAAGATACAGATCTTAACTTTGATCTTGTTGATTCTGTAGAAAATTTAACGGATGCTATTGAATTCCTTGATAATGATTCAAGTCTTGTTTCAAATTTAACAACTTCTCCTATCAAGAAAATTAATGTATTAAGTGTAACAGATGTAACGCCTCAAAATATCAATTTAAAATTGTCAGACCCCCCAGATATAGTAAAATTAAATCTGGATTTGCCACAACATATAACACCTATCAAAGACACTGTAAAAGATGCAACACCTCAAAATACCAATCTAGAATTGTCAGAAAACCCAAATATAAGGATCACCAGTCCACCAAAAGAGTATCTGGATTTGCCATAACATGTAACGCCTACCTTCTAAAAATACTGAGATTTCCCAAAATCTTTTGAAGTCGAATCTAGAGATCTCAGAAGAAAAAGTTTTATTAAATAATTATCATATAAATGTACACAGTACAAAAACTGATCCAAACGTTACTAGTCCATTTAAGCGAGCACTCTGCTGGCCAGAGCGAAAACCAGAATTAAGAAAAAGTAAAGGAAAAATACCATATGTAGTGACAAGTCAAATGTGGCGGGAGTATTCTCAGAAAAAAAAAGTTAAAATTGAAGTTGAAAAAACTAGAAAGAAACAGAAACCAAGAAAAAAGACAGAGAAGCCAATAAAAAAAAATTGGTAGAAAAACGAAATAAATAATTCATCTAGAAAAAAGCCTAAACTTAACGATTACGTGGTGGTAGAGTATGATGGTAAATATTTTCTGGATAAAGTTACAGCAGCCAGAAAACAGCAGCATTTTGTTTTCGCAATGACTCAAAGTGGTAGAACAGGATGGCACTGGCCAGATACAAAAGGCCAAATATGGTATGATGAAAAAGACATATGGTATGGCGTTATAATTATAGATTCACCGAAGGTTAAAAATTCCAAAGGTATATTCCACATAGAAGACATGAATACGTTTACCGAATTCACCGAAAATTAATTTTCTCTGATTAACATTTAAATTTCAGTTTTTGTCTACAATAATTTCTTCAATTTGTTGTATTATGTTTGTAATAAAATATATTTTTTAAAACTTCGACACATTATTCATAATATACTAATTTTACTTTTAATTTGTTATCTTTTCCGCATCTTCAACAGTTAGTACAAGTGGGTCAGGTATAAGTACAACGGGGGTCACACTTAAGTACACTTCCAAAGTTTGAGGTCAGGCATTGGACCAATTTCATGTGTTCAGAAAACTTAATATAATTTCGCCTAATTATATAATACTAAAGTGTCAGGTACCGGTGCATTTACCTTACTTGCCAATGACTTGGTTGGTCAAAGCTTCTATTATTGTATTATATATATATATATATATATATATATATATATATATATATATATACATGCCATTACTTTTTACTTTTATATATATATATATATATATATATATATATATATATATATATATATATATATATATATATATATATATATGTTAAAAATTGTAGGTGGTAGACCACATCCCTGTTTGAGACCTTTTTCGCGGTGATTGTTTTGATTTCATTCACTTCTGTTTTTTTTTTAAATAGTCTCAGTGTTATATTCACCTATTTCTCTCAAACGTGCATTTTTCTCATTGCTTCCCATGGTGGTTTGCTGGGCACGCTATTGTATGCTTTCTCCAAGTCAATGAAGGTCATATGTGTTTCAATATTTCTCTCTTTGTTCTTTTCTATCACCTGCATCATGTTGAATATATTATCTAGACACGATCTGACTTTTCGCAATCCGGCTTGTTCTTCGCCTTGATGGTCCATGTGTTGTTCAATTTTTAAGAGTTTTTTATTTTTACAGTATGGCTGGTAAACCATTAAATTCTCAAGCACAACATCTTGTTTTAATTGTGTTAAAGTATTTCCAATTAGAACAATTGAATTGGGGGCCTTTGGAGCAATTTGCGTCTGTCCAAAAGCTATTATATTGAAATGTGTGTTCGTTTATTAAAATACATATCATTGAGCAATTCTTTATTTAAAAGAATAGCTGCTGCATTAAAAATATCACGACGAAAAGTATGTACAATTATAAAAAAGAAAGAAAATACTGATATTCTTTCAAAGCCAGGCAAAAGTAGACCTGGTCCGAAAAAAAAGACAACCGATCTATCTGAGTTATATTTTCCCCTTTCATTTGCTATATCGTATGTGAGGATTCGTTTAGTTGTTTATTTTGTATTCAGCCAGAGGTCTTCTTTAAGTCAATAAATCAAAATGTGTCTTTTAGTTAAAATATTTTTATGCATAATGCCCTATAAGATCTCGTATATAATTATAACTATACGTTAATTAATAATAAAGACACTGTGTAGTGCCTGTTTGGTCTGGAATATATCTTAATATATTCGTGATATCCTTCCCTTTCATTAAACGTATCACACGCTCCAATCAGACCAAACACATAGGAGATATGATGTAATGCCTTCTTAGAAATGCCGTAATATGTGTTTTTTCTGTCTCAACATATTTGCTACTGCCTTTCCTTTCCAATGATGTATCATACGTCACGATCTGACGAAATATTCTACTCCGACCACAAAACGCTCAAAAAATGATTTAATTCCTCATAATTCTGTTTACCTTGATTTAATTTTATTTAGTTTTTATTTTATTTTATTTTATTTTCTTAAAGCGTTGACGTTTTTTAAACGTCATTTTATTTTTATACTAAGTGTATGTTTTTCTTACCCAGCCACATATAATAAATATACATTATACGTCATTGATCTTACCTTACAATTACAGTAACCTAATTTTTAGCAATTTTCGAAAAAAATAATTAGTTCAGATTTCTTTGTTAAGATGGCGTTAGGATTTTATATCTAAACTAACATAAAACTTTAAATCATTTTGCATTGAAAACAAAATATGATTGAAATGTCAAATTTTGGTAGTTCATATTTCTTTCTTAGATAGCGTCGTTAGTTTACTGGACAAACGGTGTAACGGTGTTATCCTATCTTAACCTAAAATAATAAATTACGTACACTTCGTTCGCTGTATCTTTGCACATGTATGAAATTATTCACGAACTATTTTTAAATTTTGTCTCATTTCTACTCACATGATATAAAATGTTGAAATGAAGCCGCTTGTCCAACATTTAATAATACATCAGACAAAGACAGTAATATAACAACAGTCTGTGATAAATTCTCATATTTAATCTGCTTATTGTCAACTTCACAGCGTTGTGATGTTTACAAAAATTATATTCATATTGTTTAATTTTCCATTACATTTTCGTGCCTTGAGTTTATAAATTTTCTCAAAAAGAGTTGTTATAACGACTAACTGTTCACTTAGTGTTGGATTTCTTGATGTAAGTATAAATTTTGCAGTTAAATTTTAAATTTTAAAGGTTTTTATTTTTAGAATATGCCTGGAAATACATTAAATTCTCAATCCCAGCAACTCGTGCTGAATTTGTATGAATATTTTGAGTTGGAAAAAGGAACGAAGGACCCTTATTGGCACCTTTGGCTTGTGTTCAAGAGGTATTGTAATGAATTGTATGTTGTTTAATAATTTACCAGTCATGAAATTGTTTTTAATTTAAGAGGGTAGCTGCTGCCTTGAAAAAAATATCACGGCGTACAGTATGTACAATTAAAAAACGAAAAGAAAGCAATCCCGTCCTTTCAAGTCCAGGCAAAAGTAGACGTCGTCGTAAAAGCAAGACAACTGATCTGACTGTAGGAACTAAAATGACAATACGAAACACTGTGTACAATATGTACCTACAACGTAAGTATAAGTTGATCTTGTACAAAATAAAAACGATCTGGCTTATACCCCAGCCAATAGATGTTTCACATCAAAATTAACACTTCTAAAATAAAGTTTCACTATTATTACTAGTTTTTATTTTTTTGTTTTTGGAAAAGCATGTTAGTCTACAAAGTTTGAAATGTGAATTAGAGAAAAAAGACGTTGTTACTATAGGAAAAACATCCTTGAGCATTGTACTGAGAAATATAGGATTTAAATATACAAAGGATGACAACCGAAGATCATTATTCGAACTAACCAATATTGCTGCTTTAAGAGCAAAATTCTTTCGTAAGTATGTACTTTGAAAACCTGAAAAGTGTGCATCCAAGAGAACTTGTTTTTTGGATTAAACATGGATTTATTCAAAACGAAATAAAACAACTTCCTGGCAAGACACTAGTAGCAAAAGTGTACGTAAACCAGAAGGTTTTGATGGTAAACGTTTCATAATTGTTCACTCTGGTTTTTCTAAAGGATTTGTTTCTGAAGCAAGTTTATTGTTTTGTTTTAAGTCTAAACATATTGATTACCATGGAGAAATGAACAACGACATTTTTACTAAGTGGATAAGGACACAAGTCATTCCCAATTTAGAAGAACCATCGTTGATTGTAATGGATAATGCTCCATATCATAGTGTTCTTTTAGAAAAGCAACCTACCACTGCTTCAAAGAAAGATGAAATTGTTACCTGGCTGACAATAAATAACATCCAATTTGACCCAAAATTTACAATACCTGAATTATTACAAGTTGCAAAAATGAATAAAAAAGAAAATGTGTATGTTATTGATGAGTTACTAAGAGAGCATGGTCATAAAGTGTTGAGACTACCTCCTTATCATTGCGAAATCAACTCTATTGAATTAATTTGGGCAAATTGCAAGTCATATTACAATAAGCGTATTGGTAGGGATGGCTATTCTGATAGTGCTGTCATCAAGTGCCACCAATCACGCACTTCGATGTTCATCGCCCTTCCTTCTGGAACAAATAATTAAATCTAATTGGTCGAGAAACGAAAAAGTTTCATATAAAAGTTAATTTATCTTTAAATATGGGACATTTTCGGATCTCAAGGCAGTCAAGACAGTCAAGTACAGTCAAGTGTTAGTGTGTGTTTTACCCGTGTAGGGTAGCTCCCTAGAGCACTTTGCTCGAAGGGCTCTGTTTCTTTCTAAGACTCTGAAGCTGAGTTTTTTTCTTCTTAGAAAGATTGTGTTTTATTTACCACCTTTATAAAACCACAAGGGCATTGACCTCCTCAAGGTCATGCCACAATAAGAGCGTACCGGCCAACTACGCAATATTACACCATATTGCGCAATAGTTGGACAGATTAATAAACATGGAAACTTGCACCAAGTTGCAATCAGATTTTCATATGTTTATTAATTACACCGGAGACGACATGGCGCCCAACCCTTAACGAACTCTACCACGACTCCGAGATGTCAGAGTTCTCATGCTCCGCGATCGAAAATCGCAAATAGTTCCAACACGATGCCTGCATCAAAATCACTCAAGAAAACAGCGGGGAGAAGCATCGGATGTTAGTATACCAAAGTAACATGCCGATATCCACCTTCTGCAGCCCTGAAACCGTCGATGTGCCACATCTCCGACGAGCCAGCCTACTTGATGCTAAGTACCTGATGCAATGGATGTCTCCGCAGTAGCCAGTCACTGCCTGCCCTACCATTATGTGGTCCAGAGCACCACGGAGGCTCAGGCAAACGCACCGGTGACATGCAGATGGGAAATGTACAGCTAGAGAGGACGAAGCCGCCGTAGAACGAGCACGTCGTCGAGGATGGACCTGCAGATGCTGTCCACAACACCGATCACCGCCTGTGAGTGTTTTTGTGCAGTGTAAGTGCGCGCTACGCGAGTGGACGCGAGTGTTAGAGGACTTGTAAGTAATTTGACAATATAGACATATTCATTTTGTATATTTCATGTTATATTTGATATATTTTATGCATTTTTTTTCTTTTCTACATGTGATTTGTAAAAAAAATTGTTTTCTTAAGTTTTTTAATAAAATCATCTTTTTTTATCAGCCTCAGAGTCTCCAAAGCAGGGGGGATGTCATCAAGTGCCACCAATCACGCACTTCGATGTTCATCGCCCTTCCTTCTGGAACAAATAATTAAATCTAATTGGTCGAGAAACGAAAAAGTTTCATATAAAAGTTAATTTATCTTTAAATATGGGACATTTTCGGATCTCAAGGCAGTCAAGACAGTCAAGTACAGTCAAGTGTTAGTGTGTGTTTTACCCGTGTAGGGTAGCTCCCTAGAGCACTTTGCTCGAAGGGCTCTGTTTCTTTCTAAGACTCTGAAGCTGAGTTTTTTTCTTCTTAGAAAGATTGTGTTTTATTTACCACCTTTATAAAACCACAAGGGCATTGACCTCCTCAAGGTCATGCCACAATAAGAGCGTACCGGCCAACTACGCAATATTACACCATATTGCGCAATAGTTGGACAGATTAATAAACATGGAAACTTGCACCAAGTTGCAATCAGATTTTCATATGTTTATTAATTACACCGGAGACGACAGTGCTGTTATAAATATGAATAGAGGCGCTTAATCAATGTAATGGAGACATTTGGGAAAAATGTGTAAAACATACTCATGAAATTATTCAAAAGTGGTGTGTCCGAGAGCAAAATATAGTTGATATTGATATTCAACCCATCATAATAAATCCTGGAGATAGCTCGGATTCTGAAAGTAAAGGAAATATATAATTTTGATATTTTGTTTTTTTTTTTTCAATTTATTTTAATAATTTAACCATTTAGTCATATTTGTGGAAATAGGTTGTAACAAAGTAATTGATCCATTCTTTAGGCTAAAACAATGAAACCTTTTACACATAACTTTCCACACTTTTTTTGGAAACTACAGAGAAGTTCAATACACAAGTAAAAAAAAATTGATAAAAACCAGCTAATATAAAAAATTAATACTAAGTCTCTAGGTATGCGACATAAGGAAAGTCGTATTATTTTAGCCTAACAGATTGAGCACTAATTTGTTACACCCTTTAAGTTTTCTACAAATTAATGTATTTTCGAAATTTTTCTTTTTCCACTGTTTTTATTGTTTTGTTTTGTAAAGTTTAATTATTTTTTTTGTGTTAGTAACTTAGTTCGAAAAGCATGCACAAGAGATTTTTATCTTTTAGGGCATTTTCTTATGCTTAAGATTAAAAATTGAATGTCATATGTATACGATGTAAATGTTAAATATTGTATTTTGAATAAAAACTCTTTTTTCATCCAGTAACTGGCTTCGGCTGTTGGATGCTTTGGTGTATAAATAAATAATTAATATGAGAGTTTAAGCTGTTTGATCTTGGATTCATCTTTCTCGACTACAGTATTTCAAATAGAGCATTTATTCCAATAATCATAATAACGTTGAATATGTATAAAACTCAAAATTACGTTCAAAACAATTCTATAATGAGTTTTTAACATCCAGTACAATAAATAAACAAAAACAGTCACTATAAATACGTTTAACGGGATATTAAACATTTCCAAATTATTTCATGAATCTAGAAAAGACTTACGTTTGATTTAAACTCTTTGATTTAATTCGTACAACTATGATATGCAAAGATACAGCGAACGGAGTGTACATATTTACCAATTATTTTCCTATATTAACAACTACATATGTACAAAAATGAAAAGGCGTCTGACAAAAACTAACCATACATACCGAATTTACTAAAAGTAAATAAAAAACTAGGATTATAGTTAAGTATTCATTTACCTTGATCACCAGAGGGTAGATCACAAGTGACGTCGTCGCGGACGGGTGGAGCAGGTTTATTGTAACACACTTCGCAGTTGCAAGGATCACAGTCACATAAAGCTTTTAATTGTTCTGGAGTCATTTTCATGACTTCATCCATCGTTGGCAGTATCAGAGCACCTTCTGTTCACACAAAAAATTATATATTCTTTTTAAAGTTTGTAGACTTAAATTGCAATATAAAGTGGTTGTTTAAAGAAAAAGTTTAGTAAAAGATATTCATCTCTAACCATAGTCGGTCCAAGACACGCTCGTCTTATATTACTTAATAATAATTAAATGTAAAAACTGTTGTAGCATAACAAGATATAAATATTTAATTAGGAGTATACAGATTGAGTCACGCGGTTAATTTACGATTCCTGTATAAGTTCATAGAGACACATCAACAAATTATCATATATTTATGGCCCATGATATATTCCTATGTGTATCAATTAACTGATTTCTTCTTATTTCTGTGTATAAATGACTGTCTATTTTTCAGTGTCCCTTCAGTAAGTTGATCGTTATTCCATCGTTTACGTGGTCTTTCCTCTGATCTTCTTCCTATTGGGGAACCGTCTCTTGCCGTCTTTACTTCGCTATTTATTGTCAATCGGCTTATATGATTGTTCTATTCTACTCTTCTCATTCTTACCCAGTCCTTAATGGTCTTCACTTTGAATCTCCGTCGTATATCTATACTTCTAGCTCTGTCCCATAGTGTCTTACCGTAGATTTTTCTACGAGTTTTTATATCTTATGTTTCTAGCTTTCTTTTTGTATTATCTGTGTCGGGTCGTGTATGTGATTAATGGTCTAATGACAGTTTTGTTCTATTAACTGACCCTCCAGCTCTTATTTACATCTTAGTAGATTTGCTGTTATAACCACGCATTTTGTCTTTTTTGGGTAAATTTTCATATTAAATATTTTGGCGGTTATATTAAATTGATGTAGTATACGTTGTAAATTATCTTCAGTTTGAGATATTAGTATTGAGTCGTCTACATAGCAAATTATTTTAAGTTGGGTTTCTTTCACTTGCTATTCTTTTTCCGTTCCTATTTTTTTATTATTTCATCCATGATTAGGTTAAACAATAGGGCTCGAAATTCCTGTGTCTTATATGATTGCTAGCCTTAATTTGACCAGTTAGTTCTTTTTTACTTGTACTTATATTGTGTTGTTCTTGTATATATTTTCGACCGTTTTGATTATTCCTGGAAGCTTTATTGCGAACAATACGTACGTCCTTTAATTTAACCCGGTCAAATGCCTTCTTAAGGTCCACGAAACAAATATGCCGGTTTGTTGTATTGTAGTGATTTCTCTAAATTGGTTCTAATTGCCTCAAGCATGCAAGATGCGTCTCAAATAGCCTCACCTACTCAAATACCAGCCATACCTTCACATTGGTGAACTCTGTTATCACAAACAAAGCTTGACGACCGAGTATAAGCAGAATAATTGTAACACTTGGAATTAAGGAAATGTAATTCCATCAAGATTAAGACAAATAACTCCATATAACAACATATAATATCCGTTCTATAACAAAAGTTAAAAAATTCTATGAACTAGAAGAGGAATTGGGGAACATGAATTGGGACATAATTGGACTATCAGATGTAAAAAAAACAGCATATGGACTTACATTCAGGCAATAGGCTCCACTATAAATAAAAGAAAGACTATAAATATGGTGAAGTTAGTTTTTTAATTAATCAGGAGGATATCACAAATTCAATAGTATCTCGGATAATGTTACATACATGATCTTAAAACTAAATTTACAAACCAGAATAAAGATTGTGCAGGTTTATGCTCCAACTGAAAAAGCGACTAATGACGAAATAAATACTTTTTACGAAGACCTTAAAAAGGTAACGACGACAACAAAGAACCTAAAATAATAATACTGGAAGATTTTAACACCAAAATTGTACGAAACAATGAAGACTCTGGAAACAAGATTGGAGATTTTGGATTCAGCACAAGAAACACAAGAGTAGAAAAATGTATGATATTCCTAGAATAGAAAAACATGTATGCTATGAATTCTTTTACAAAAAGAAATTTTACAGACAGTGTAAATGGATCGCACCAAAGGATACTATAAAAAAAAACAGACTATTTTTCTCAAACAACAAAAGTATACCAGTATATGGGAAATAAATCAATAATCACAATATCTCACTCACAACAAAAGAATATTTGAAGACAATTTGAATACTTGAAGATAACGTTACAGTTACCATCGTATATTTAAGGCGAAAATAAATATTAATACGAGAAAAGAAAGAAAAGAGATCTTTAAAAAACAACGCACCTAGATGTATTCAGGTAACAACAAATGGAGAAGAATTAAGACATGTCTTAGCTAGTAAGTTCGAATCAGATCTTTCACATGATCAGGAGCAAATTCACGATGTTAACAAAAACATGAATAAAAACCTTCTCGAAACCGGCCTACTGGTAGCAAACAACGATAACGAGAATTAAAGAAGACAAAATAAGTAACGAAACTAAGCAAGACTAATTTTCGAAACCAAATTCAAGAATTCCGCTTTAATCTGTGCCTTCTAAGAATTGCAATTCAAAAACAGACGTTGATAAAGGTGTTAAGAGAGACATGGGGAATCTAAAACTTGCATTCCACAACATATCTTTTCAACTAAGCAAAATTCTTAGCGAATTAGTTTCTAGTACTCGTACAGAGTATATCGAAATAACAAGGAAAAGACAGTTAAGATTTTATTTCACGTGAAATAAAATTTCGTGAAATAAAATCTTAACTGTCTTTTCCTTGTTATTTCGATATACTCTGTACGAGTACTAGAAACCAATTCGCTAAGAATTTTGCTTAGTTGAAAAGATATGTTGTGGAATGCAAGTTTTAGATTCCCCATGTCTCTCTTAACACCTTTATCAACGTCTGTTTTTGCCTTGCAATTCTTAGAAGGCACAGATTAAAGCGGAATTCTTGAATTTGGTTTCGAAAATTAGTCTACGATTTTATTATCAGATGTCGCTACATTGCGTCTATACGAAGCCATGTTATAGTTGCTTCCTAAGACAGAGAAGAATTATTTCACGTTCAGAGCGCTTGCGAAAGCCGTTCTGATGATGCCTATTGGGCTGAAATACGTATAAACGGATGCGCAAGCTCCCTATACGTGAAATAAAATCTTAACTGTCTTTTCCTTGAAACTAAGCAACTAATGAAGGAAAGGAGACATCTCCTATAGGAAAACAAACGCCATACGTGACATTAAAAAATGGAACAAGAACTTAATAGAACAAGTCATAGAAAGCAACAAAATAACAAAGATAGTGAAGACTTCTACAAAACCTTGTACAGCTTGTAAAGCCAGCCTAATGAACCAACAAATGAGAATAATGAAAAGAAAAATAATAATCGCGGGATTAGACTTACTACAAAATATAGAGCGATTAGACTTACTACAAAATACAGAGCGACTAGAAATAAAAGAAGCTTTAAAATAGCTGAAAATAATAAAGCTCAAGGACACTACGGTATAATTTCCGAGATTTTGAAAACAAGTAAGACAGTAACAATCCGAATATTAACAGAGCTACTTGATAGATGTTTCCATAATATCAAAATTCTATACTGAAACGAGAGTATAGTAATACTCCTACACAAAAAATGAAAGAATGTGATCTAAAGAATTATAGATCTATATTGTTGCTCAGTCATGTGTACAAACTGTTAATGAGAATTATTAACAACCGGTTAACTTAGAAAATGGATAATTACCAGCCGATAGAATAGACTGGCTTCCGCAAAGGATCAATTATTAATATTTTGATAAAAATAAGACAAATATCTGTATTCTATATTCTGATATTTTAGGAGAAAAATAATAAAAACTAAATTATTACTTAATACTTACTTTCATCAACTTTTACTGTACCAGCAGCATCTTTTTTAGTGTCACTACAAGGTTGACATTCACATGGGTCACAAGTACAGACTACTGCGGTAGATCTTACTTTTGGTACGGCTGGATTAGTGGATACGGGAATTTTGGATATTTTTTTGCTTGTATTTGGACAAAAACATTTGATGTTTGAGACCTGGTATATTTGCTTGGTGTCCCGGACTTTAAAGAATTCTCGAGTCGTAGATAGAGCTCGGATCATTGGCGAACATAGACAGTCTACACATTCGCAATCGGCCCCATGTCTAAAAAATGAAAGATTTGAATTAAAATTACTAACATAAAAACATTGCTAACATAAAATCTGATCGATGATACTATAAAATGTGACAGTGTAATTCCTAACATATTATACATCTCGAATGAAAAACGTACATAATAACAGTGAAATTTATTTGGACTAGTTCTTACTTATATTAACACTAACATCACTAGCTAAAATAAATAAAGTCATTACCAAAAAATCAGCCTCAGCCCAAAAAGTATTTAAAGTGCGTCTACTTAAAGAGATGATGATAACATATTTATAACAGAGCAGATTAAATGAACACCATAAAGAGTTCGACAGTTACAAGAAGCAATGATATTAACGAGAAATAGTAAAATATCAAAATTTACATACACAATTCGGCAAAGGAAGCAATCGGGAAAAGAGGAAATACGCGACAACAATAGATTGCGATAGAGGAATAAAGAATTACGAACAGCTATTGAAGAGAAACATAATGCATAAATTAATATAATAAATAATTACATACACATATTTAGACGAGAATGGCAACAGTCGATAAGTCGATGAACAAAATACAAATCATGAAAAAATCAGGCATGAAAAGTAAAAACGGTACAGGAATTGTGCAGATAAATAAAGAATTAATTAAATATGCAAGAACTTTCTGTCGTTTAAGCTTCCTATCTCCTTAAGATTTTAAATAACAACTTGTACAGCACAACAACTTGCTTAAGTACTTGCACAAGAGGAACAAAATGGATTAAAATTGCAACTAAAATATTAAAACATTAGCATCATTATATATGAAAACTAAATCACCTATTAGCATTATGGAAAGCTCAAATGTAGTTTATAGAATACCATGCGAAAATTGTGATAAGTCATACATCAGACACACATCTAGAAATATAATAGACAGACTAACATCTCATAAAAGTGACCTTAGAAATAATAAAAATACTTGTGCATTAATAGATCATGCAATTAATAAAAATCATTCATTTAATTTCAATGAAACTAAGATATTAAGATGTGAAAACCAATTAAATAAAAGAGAATTCTTAGAAACGGTATGCATAAATAAATATCAATGAGTTAATAAAAAAACTGATATTGATAAACTAAGCAATATCCATAATTACATTCTGTCTTACGAAAATTAATACTATAATTATCTAATATTAAATTTGCTGACTAAATTAAAAAAATTTAAATATTCATATTTGGTGCCACTTTGTACGCAACCATATAACAATCGAAAACTAGCTATCAACAACAAAAAATATAATAAACAGAAACGAGTGTCTTTCTGACATAAATCAAACATCAAAATAATAATTATTGTCAATCATGATTCCTACAGATTCCTACAAATATTGTAATTATATATATATATATATATATATATATATATATATATATATATATATATATATATATATGTATATATATATATATATATGTATATATATATATATATATATATATATATATATATATATATATACACTTCAAATAAGTTAAGTTTTAATTTAAGTAAAGTGGACATCATTTTCCAGCGCTATCTCTAATACGTTCGGCGAGTTATTGTAAGATCCGTGTCCGTCGAGCAGTAATAGCCATGTACCAGCTGCCTTCCTTGGAATAAAGTGGTTTTACAGCCAATTTTTAAAGAGGTCTTCATTTATGTAGGCTAATTTTCCACCCATCACCACTTCAGAACCGTTAGGCTTATTATCGAGCCACACTTGTTTGTATACATCTTTGAACCCTACATAGGGAGGTAAAAAAACTTCGTTCTACATTACAACAGGTAACAACTATCACTGTCTCTCCTTGTTCTTTTGATTGCCGCACTTGAACTGCCTTGCTGTCTTTGGCCGCTTTAACTTCTTGCGGAGGGTTGTTCAATTGCAAACCTGACTCATCTACATTGTAAATATTTCCGGGTTTGTTCAAAGGTTTAACGATTCTAAGGTCTTTTTAAACAAATTGAAATAATCATTCACTTCTTCCTTTACCATGCCATCCGCGCGGGCCATAGACACTCCTTGGGCCTTTCGAATCGCCAATGATGGCTTCCGTTTGAGAAATGCGTTAAGCCATCCCCTTCCTGCTTTGCGTTTCTCTACATTGAAATGGCCGTAGGAAACTCGGCCCATTTGTTCAGCCAGGTTGAAAACCATTCGGCAAAGTGCATCCCTTGTTGGCGCGTACCCTAAGGCCTGTAATCTCTTGATATAAAACACTAATTTTTGTTCTGCGCCCAGGCCAAGGGCAGAAGCTTACCTTTAATGCTGTTCTTTGTTTTGAGTCGGAATCGTAGGGTTTTTTCCGGTATATCATATTTTTTTAGCTGCACCCCTAACTGAAGAGCCGTCTGCATTATCCTTGAAAGCAGCACGAAGATTATCTTTAGTCCAGCAGCCCCGCATGTTCTTACACTTGGAGCTAGGCATATATTAAAAATTAGAAATGTTTTATTTATGTGGGGGATATGACGCGCGTCATATCCACTACAACAACAAAGCGTCATATCTCCGACTCGACGCCATTTTAAGTAAAAAAATGCAAATAGTAAACAAGAAAGGCTATGTATCTAAATAAGTCATGTTCTTAAGTTTAAAGAATGCGCAACAATGTAGAATACACTAAAGCAACAAAAAATTAAAAAAACGACAAATTACAAAACTTTGAAATTACTAAGATAAAATTTTTATGGTGTTTACCTGCTAAAGTGTACACATCACCAAAGCTCACTCCAAGACGGATCACTATACACTAACTTAGACATGCTTCATCTGGTGGCAAAGGTGGGTACTACCGTTTCCCAAAACCTTTCCCGCGCGAGCATGCAGAATTTGAAAGATATTGAAAACGCATCATATCATCAAACGCGCATATCCCTCAACTTTACTTTATATATATATATATATATATATATATATATATATATATATATATATATATATATATATATATATATATATATATATATATATATATATATATATTTAAACCTCGAGCTAAGATAATTATTATTACAAGAATTAATATTAAACTGAACAGTCTTCCAGGCTGAACTGCCACGATTATCATTGCGCCAAGCTTTCGACATCCTCTTCGATGTCTTGTTCGGGGCTTCCGAGGTCTCAGACACTACTACACTGATCACTAATAAATGCATTACTGGTACTAGAAACAGAGGACGGTTCATTTATACCGTGACGTGCTTTGTGTGGTGGTTGGCGTGGAGGTTAGCGTGAGGATTGGCGCGAAAATTAACACGAGGGTTGACGCGATTATTTCTGACAGTAGGATTTTGATTGACGGGTGTCAACTAGACCCACTGAGCTCTCTAGTTTAAAACAAGCCCTCATCCAAAACGGTTACCGTGAAAATCACATCGATAGGAGCATCCACAGACATTAATCTCCCACTCAATCTCATCCCAAAGACTCAGATCCTCATCATACGAAAGCTTTCCTTTCTTACATCAAAGGTGTCACTGACAAAATCGACAAAATTCCTAAACCAAGAGAAATAAAGACAATATACCCTCCAACAAAATTTTTCATCTCTTGTCCGATCAATCAAAGACATCATTCCAAATAAACAACACGGAGTTTATGAAATTCCTTCAGCAGACTGCCCCGATCCTATATAGGCCAAACAAATCGTAGAATCCAAAATAGGATTTATGAAAATTCCATTTCTGTTCGCAATTCCAACTCAATTTCAGCTCTAGGTCAACATAATCTTCATATAGGTCACAAAATTGATTTTGAAAACTCCAGAACAGAGACTTTGTTTTGGTCTAAAAAGTGTTCAAGATTTTAATATTTTTAGTGGAAGTCCTAATTTCTGTATTTTGCTTAAACAATTTAACTAATTTTGGTGTTAAAGTTAGTATATATGGTACAGAAAAATAACATAGGATATTTAAACCCTCTATCTCCTCTACTAGTTGTATATCATTCAAATTAACATCAAATAATTATTTCGTCAAAGTTATAATTATAGTCATTCGTCAGAATGTTTATCGAAGTTAACGTATCATTTAGTAACCACGAGTTTAATTTTTTGATTATTAGTTTTATCTAAATGTAAACTTTCACTTTTAGATTGTCTTAAGAAAAGAAATATAATTTCCGAAAGGTTGACTATGCTCAAAGAGTTTTAGTTTTAGCCCAAAATAAATTGGCTGCATTCCCCAAGAATAAAAATAGTTTGTATATATATATAGTTTGTATGTATATATATATATATATATATATATATATATATATATATATATATATATATATATAAATTCATGGACAAAAATATCTAATATTTTGGAATTTTTAAATTTTTTTTGTAATCACTGATATTACTCATATAGTAGACTCAATTGGCTTGAAATATTTTGCGTTTGTTTAGTGTTTAGCGTCATTCTTGCATTTTATCATAAAAAACCTTCTTCACGTAAATAAACAATATTGAATAATTGTGTACGAGGAAGAATATACACAAAAGATATCGCACGACGTCTCAGGGAAGTCAATTTACAGTTTCGAATACTTTAAAAAAATATCACGAGACAGGAAACAAAAATAGTTAGACGAAGATTAAAATAAACAAACTGAAAACCTAGACGCCATACCAAAGTTCCACGTCTTCTCCAAATCATTAAGCTCGTTGTTTAGAATTTGCAAGAACACATATTCAGTGTAATTATCGGCAACTGGAAAAATGTTCTTTTCACTGATGAGACCAGAATCCTATTATGGAAGCCAAATGGTCGAAACCACATCAACAGAAAAGTTGGAGAACGATTCGCCACCTGCAATCTCTCCCAGACCGTTAGTTTTGGAGATGATGCCATAATGCTTTGGCGAGGTATTAGTTAGGAAGGACGCACCGCACTTGTGGAAGTGATTGGACTGATGACTGGTGACACATTCAAAACATCCTGCAAGATCATGTTCAATTTGAAGATGGGATTCGCCACCATTTTGCCCGAATTTAAATCGAATAGAGCACATGTGGGATCAGCTAAAACGCCACATACGACGAAAAATGATAGAGCAGCTTTGGTTTGCTGCACAGGATGAATAGAATACAATTCCACAAGAATGTGTCCGAAATTGACTTGCAAGCATGGCGAGAAGGATGCAAGCAGTAATAAGAACTAGAGGGGGAATACTCGTTACTAATCATGCACCTGTTTCAGTTAAAAAGAATTATAAGCAATTTAAATTAGCATTTAAGTTTAGAGTAAAATAGCCTTATTTTCTCTGCACAAAAACTTAAAATTGTTCATTAAATATTGTTAAAATAATTCTTCTTCACAATAAACTAATTTTTCACAATAAACTCTATTTCAAAATGATTAAAGCAATAAGGATCATATACGATTTACCCAAGCCAAGACAGACACCGCCTGGTCTAATTGTGATCGTAAACATAATACAATAAACTCAAAATTAATTAGCCTGGATCTTTGTCATTTCGTCGATGTTAACTCATAGAGCTTTAGCACTCGAATATTTAACAGTTTAAAATGGTATAAAACACGATTTGACAATATTCAACATATCGTTTTAAGTTTGTGAATCTCTTTAAGTTTATTAAAAAAAATAAATACAAAATTATAGAAAATGCGAAATTAGCTCATATGTCTTACCTTTTTTTGAAAACTCCTTTTTTTAAAGGCTTTTCAACATCACGTTTGTATGTGCTAGGATTAAATACGTCATCGATGCTTATTTTTGATCTTTGCTTTACTCCTTTTTCCAAATTAAATTGCTGTCTTGGTTTATTGCATGGAGGACCTCCCACAAAGGTTTCACATTTTCGTTTAGGATGTAGAAGAGGAGGCTGATACAGGTTATTAGGATAAGCAGTGTGTTGAGGAGAAAGTTGGGTTAGAGTTTTATTTCCCGTTCCTCTGCAATAGCAAGTTTTACTTTCTTTAGTTTTAGATTCTTTTTTAGGTGGTTTACTTGCTCGTTTTTCCATAATTTCTGATGAACATAAAATACACGTGCAGGAACTATGACAAGTGCACACTTTAATATCGGTTTTAGACGAACGCTTTTTTCTGGGCCTTTTACTATCAGTTACCTCAAGCGGAGGAGGTATGTCTTTATAAGATAGTTTTGATACAAAGTCAGGTACTTCCGACGAGTGTCTTTTATCGCTTTTGCTTAGTTTATCTCTACCATTACCGACCTTTTCAGTTTGGCTTTTTTTATCAATGCTGTCAAATTCTATAATCGGTTTATCTACATATATGGCTTCACCTACGTCGTCTAAATGTTTAACTCTTTCACTCAAAACAGTTTCACCTAGTTCTGTATCAATTAGTCTAATAAGCTGTTCAGAACTACTTGATACACCTCCATCTATAGGACGTACAACATGAGGTGGATAAACACCAATTTCTCCTGTTTTCGTAAAAGTTCCAGCTGGGGAAGCAGTTATCAGTTTTACACTTTCTTCTTCTAGCTGTATGTCTCCACTTGGAGCTATTACACTAGTTTTTTCAGTTATGGTGGAATCTTCAGGCACAATTGAAGAAATGGGAATATTCTCATGTGTAACTTGAGTTTTAATTAACGGCTCACTTATTTCAGCAACTTTTTCTTGATCATTTAATATTTGATATTCACCAATGTCTAATGCGTGCAATGAATAATATTTTTCACCTGTTTCCGTTGTTTTAATTGTATCACTAGGTTTAGACATATCATCCTTTACAGTTGGAACGTCTGCTTCAAAGGTTTTCAAAACTATTTCGTCAATTTTTTCAACAGATTTAACGGCTGACGTTTCTGCGGTAATTGGAGGCATGGGAAGACTGTCAGATATAAATTTACCCTCAAGTTGTTGCCCACTTGCTGTGACAGATTTTTCTTTTTCCTGTAATATTTGATCTAGTTCATCATTATCTATTGTACTGGATATTGGATATTGTTGTTCATTTGCCGTTGGAGTTGTTTCACTAGGTTCAAACTTTCTTAAAACCGTTTCTTCAGTTTTTATAACAGATCCATCAGGCGTAAAAGTCTTCACTTTTTCTGTGCTAATTGCACTTTCAGGCATAATTTCAGGTTTGGATAGATCTTCACTTGTTTTTATTGCTGATTTAATAACAGATCCATTGGTGCCTAGAATAATATCTTTTTCTCTGATAATGGCACCTTTAGCAGTAATTAACGGTGTAGAAATATCATCTGTAATTTGACTTTTAATTGGTAGTTCACTTATTTGAGCAGCTTTATCGCTATCCTTCAATACGTCATCTGCTCCATCTTTAGCTATTATGCCAGATGGTGGATAATATTCTCCATTTGTTATTACAAGTTCTTCACTAAGTTGAGATATATCTTGATCAGAAATACTTGAAATTTTTCGTGTAATTATGATACTTTCAGGTGTAATTGCAACTGTGGGAAGACTATCAGGTGTATCTTTGCTTTTAATTGGTAAGTCACTTAATGTAGCAGCTTTTTCTTTATCCTTTAGTACTTCATCTGCTCCATCTTTAGCTATTACGCTGGATAATGGATATGGCCCATTTACGGTTGTACCCGCCTCACTAGGTTGGGACATAACTTTATCGGTCTTTATAGTGGCAGCATCCGTTTCCGAATAACTTAATATTTTTTGTTTCATAGTGACACTTTCACGTGCAATTAATCGTATGGGTAAACTATCACTTGTAACTCGTTTTTTAATTGGTAGCCTATTTAATGAACCAGATTTTTTTTGTTTCATAATGACACTTTCAGGTGTAATTGTTGGTGTGGGAAAACTATCACTTGTAGCTCGAGTTTTAATTGGTAGCCCATTGGAAGCACCTTTTTCTTTATCCTTTAATGCGTCATCTAGTCCATCTTTATCTGGTATTCCAGGTACTGATCTGGGTTGAGATTTTATTTCATCAGTTTTTATAGTATCAGCGTTTGTTTCTGAATAAGTTTTTCGTGTGATAATGTCACTTTCAGGAGTAATTGAAGATATGGGAAGACTGTCAGGTGTAATTTGCCTTTGAATCGGTAACTCACTTACTGTAGCAGCTTCTTCTCTGTCGGTTAATACTTCATTTTCTTTATCTTTAGCTATTAAACCTGGTATTTGATAATGTTGTCCATTTTTAGTTGTAACTGTCTCAGTAATTTCAGACACACCCACACTGATCTTCGTAGTTAAAGCATCCTCTAGTGTAACGCTTCCTTTAGCAGTAATTTTATCTAGTTGCATATCAGTGTTATCATTTTCTGGTACACCATCTTGAGGTGTGCTTATATCTTTTTTTATATCAATATCAAGAAGATTATCACTTTTATCTACTACTATAATTGGTTTATCTTTTTGTGTTATATTGGTATCGGATCTTTCATCTAAATCATTACTTCTAGTTAAAACCCCTTCTATTTGTTGAGATATTTTTTGTGTTCCTATATCAATTTCATGTGGACTTTCTCTACTTTTAAATTTAGTTTTAAGTTGATTTGTGTAACTGTATATATCGTTTTGTTCTGGAATGATCTCTTCTGATTTTACAATTGCTTTTTCTAAAATTTTATCCTTATCAACAAGTGTTTCATCTTGTTTTATTGACTTACTATCAGGTAATAAAATGGTACCGCCTGGAGAAAGTCTACTTCCCGTTGGATAAATACTACCGTCTGGTCCTACGACGGTACCATCTTCTTGGACAACTGTACCGTCAGGCAACATAAAGCTTTGGTTTAATTCTATTGATTTTTTAAGAGGAAGAACCTGCCCGTCGAAAGATTTGACAGTTCCGTTAGGGTAAACAATGTTTCCGTCTGGTCTTAAAATAGTTCCATCTGATAATAATTTGCTACCCAAGGGTTGTATACTTCCACCTGACTCTATAATGTATCCTTCAGGTAGTTGATGTTTTTGACCTGACTTATCATCGGGTAATAAAATGGTACCGCCTGGAGAAAGTCTACTTCCCGTTGGATAAATACTACCATCTGGTCCTACGATGGTACCATCTTCTTGGACAATTGTACCGTCAGGCAACATAAAGCTTTGGCTTAATTCTATTGATTTTTTAAGAGGAAGAACCTGCCCGTCGAAAGATTTGACAGTTCCGTCAGGGTAAACAATGTTTCCGTCTGGTCTTAAAATAGTTCCATCTGATAATAATTTGCTACCCAAGGGTTGTATACTTCCACCTGGCTCTATAATGTATCCTTCAGGTAGTTGATGTTTTTGACCTGACTTACCATCGGGTAATAAAATGGTACCGCCTGGAGAAAGTCTACTTCCCTTTGGATAAATACTACCATCTGGTCCTACGATGGTACCATCTTCTTGGACAATTGTACCGTCGGGCAACATAAAGCTTTGGCTTAATTCTATTGATTTTTTAAGAGGAAGAACGTGCCCATCGAAAGATTTGACAGTTCCGTCAGGGTAAACAATGTTTCCATCTGGTCTTAAAATAGTTCCATCTGATAATAATTTGCTACCCAAGGGTTGTATACTGCCATCTGGCTCTATAATGTATCCTTCAGGTAGTTGATGTTTTTTTGTCTGTTTACTTAAATCAGTTTGTATAGTACTTCCGTTTAACGGAAACGGACGAAAAGTAGTCGTTAATGGCTGAATATCCCCATCATGTGTTATAATAGTTCCATCTGGCCTTTGAATATTTCCGTTAGATAATACACGACTTCCATCAGGAAGTACAACTCCTCTTGGAATTATTTCCTTATCTTGAGCTACTCTTTTTTTATCTAAACGAAGGAGCATTCCATGTTTTATTGCGATATCTTGAGCATCAAGGACTATTCTGTCTTTTGTAGAACCATTTTCTCGAAAAACACCATCTAGAGTTATAATTTCGTCCGAAGCAGAATGGTATTCGTCATCTAAAACCAAATGTGTGTTAGATTTATAGCAATTAGGTATATATAATGGTGATAATAAATTGTAATCTTAAATAAAGATGATAGACGTTTAAAATTTTAGTATCCAAAACATTGTTAAAGTAAAAAATGTATAGAAATGTAGAAAATGTAGCAGGATTTTTTTACAAATACATTGTGAACAAGATAGGTAAAAACATCTATAAACTGTTTAAAAAAATAATAATCAGAAGGCCGATATCATCGATCAAAAAAGGACGAATCAGATTTTCCTAATCGGAATTTTTACTATCAAATCAACTTTTAGCAATATTTGTCATTTGGATCTATTTATTTATTTAAAACTCGGCAACAACTTCCAACTTCACAAGAAAATTAAGCAAATTGCTGGGATCTTAAAAAAAAAACAAGTTAATGGTATATATGATGACCAAGACGAACTAGTAATGTACCCTCTCGATATAGTTAGTATTTTAAATGTACGCAGCTAATTTGTTTAACGATAAACAAAGGGTCAGGCTATCGCGTTGTGGTGTGCACATTCTAAAAAAAAAATGAATGACGTGCACTTTATGCTTCATGCTATGGCATACTGGACGAGCCATATAGTCTATAGTTAACACCTTGAGGTATAAGCGGTAACACAAAGTATATTAATACTCTCACGTTTATGAAACGCACCTGGTGAATCATAAGGATCTTCACATTTTACTCTGTTTCAACTTCTGTTGAGTGAAATGTCTTTAATCTTTCCTATCGGCCACTCTTGGGTCACTATATTTCTTCCTACTATATACTCATTCACCGAGTGATTCCCGATATAAGCAATCCTTTACTAATTGACCAACGGCTTCGGGTGGATGTGTTAGTAAGTGGTAGGGTAGTTTTTTGTGCTGCGGTTGAGAAATTGAGAAACATTATATTAAAGATCGTCAGATTTTCCTAGAACAATAACCATTCAAAATACGGTCAATCATCATTGCGATGATTGGGCTGGAGACGGGCTCGCACCGACACTATTCAACCTGACTCGTGATAAGACAACTGAATATAGGAAAAGGTAATCTCAATCACTAAATCAATACAGATTGTCGCCTATGCCGATGACATTAGCAGACCGAACTAGAAATAAATATTCAAAAGACAAAAATGTAACCAGAAAAGAGCTAGGGGAAACAGAGGCACAGTTGAATTAGAGGACGATATTGAAACTGTAGAAAGTTCACATATCTGGGAGTCACATAAAATACGGATGGAACAGAAGAACCAGAAATTCAAAGAACAATAGTAAAGGGAAACAAAGCTTACTTTTCACTCCAATGTGTTCACTGTCCATGTGTTCCACTCCACAAACACACCCCGGAGATCAAAAATCAGGGTCTACAAAACTATTATCAGTCCAATAGTATGTTATGATGCGAGACATGGGTTATAACAGAAGACACAAAACGAAAGCTGGAAATCTTTGAAAGAAAAGTCCTAAGAAAGATATTTGGACCTATTAACGAAAACGGAGTATGGAGATCCAGATACAACCATGAACTTTACCAACTGTTTTTATTTTCATAGACTTCGATGGGCTGGTCATGTAGTGAGAATGGGGACTAAAAAATTGCCAAAAAGAGCCCCAGACAATAAAATGCAGGTCGCAAAACCAAAACGAAGGCCACGGAAAAGGTGTGAAATGAAGTGGCCGCGGAAGCGCAAAATTTGCTAGACGTGAGAACCTAGAGATGATCGGCGCGGGACCGGTAAGGTTGGAGGCATAGTTTGGAGGAGGTAAGGCGCGATTTGGGCTGTAGCGCCATTGGAGGGAAAGAGAGAGAGAGAGAAAGTGCGAGACAGATAGTGCGACAATCTTTTCGGAAATGGCTGTATATGCGAATCGGTTTAATGTATTATATCATCACTATGGAGTTAGAAATGAGAGATAAGAAATCTTGGTTAACTTACTACAAGCCCACAAATACTATGCAATGAACACATTCTATAAGAAAAAACCTCAAAGAAAGTGGACGTGGCTATCCCCAGACGGAAAATCTCAGAACGAAATAGATTACATACTGTGTAACAAAACAGATATCATACAGGACGTAACAGTAATAAATACGGTGTCAGTAAGTAGCGATCACCGAATGGTTAGAGCTAAATTAGAGATAAAACATAATAAAAATAGAAATAAATTACAAAAAAACTTGGAATATAGACACAGATAAACTAAAATCTAATACAGAACAATATAAAAGCAAGTTAAAATCTGCGAAAGTATCAAATCTAGATAGACTTAGTTTAAATAAAATCAATGAAGTCATAACAAAAGAACTATTAAATGCAAGCTCAGAAGTGGCAACCGCTAACAGAAAACGAAAATCCAAAATAAGTGTAGAATCATAAAACATGCTGAAACAAAGAAAAGATCTTCCGAGATAAAACAAAAGAGACACTGCAGAATTTAAAGAGCTTATTCGAGTAATAAGAAAACAGATAAAAGAGGACATTAAAAAACATCAAGAATACCGTATAAAACAAGTCATAGAGAAAAACTGAAGTCTCAAATGCACCAAACCGAAACTAGGAAAGAAAAACATAATAACCATTAAAAATGAACAAGGACAACTAGAAAAAAGTAAATCTGATATAGCAAACTCAATTGAAAAGTTCTAACTCTAACTCTTTTAATGTCAACTTAGAAGTGATGCCCGAAATAAACCACGAAGAAATAGAGAGCAGCAAAAGAAATAAAAAGGAATGAAGCTCATGGAAGCGATGGAATCCTAGTAGAAATGCTGAATGAAGGCGGAGAAGAAGCCATCACATATCTAAAAATACTATTCAATAAATGTCTAGTCGAAGGAAACATACCCGAACAATGGAATACTACTAAAACAATACTAATTCACAAAAAGGGAGACACCACAGACCTGATAAATTATCGACCAATTTCACTTCTTTCACAACTTTACAAAACCTTTATAAAGATTATTACAAACAGATTGTGGGAGAACAGTGATACCAAGCCAACCCCGGTGATTAGTAAAATTCTAAACCCAGAAAAAGACTTCACTGTCCCACAGTTCCTTGCGATTTTTACTTCTTCGCTTGAAGACCCTTCGATTTAGTGGACCACCCAGAGTTTCAGTAATTACGACCAACTGATAATGTTAACGAATCACTAGGTACCCTGAGAAACCCTGTATTATTGAATATAAATTTTTATATTCTAATAGGACAACCTGTAAATCCAACAACAAACTATGTCTAGAAATAAAATCCAATAAATTATGAAAGTCGGTTTAATATAAAATAATATAACAAATTCTTGTGTAGCTTAGGTAAAATGACATAATGTATTTTAATCATTAAATACCTACATAAAGAAATAAACATTTACATACCCTAAGGATTGGTACCAACCTATTTATACGATAGGACTGGACAATTCTATCCTATCCTTAAACCCTAAAGGTTTTAGTTAGGTTAATTATAGTTGAATTTTAATGTTAATACTAACTTATTTACTGAATACTATTTTTAAATGCAATATTAGAACTTAGTAAAATCCAATCTGTATAAACGATTTATTGCAAAAATGATTGAATAAAACTACTAAAAAACTGCGGATTGGTGAGAAATTTGTTCAGTCATATTGTATATTTTTTATTTTCTTAAAGGCCTTAGCGCGTTACCGAAACCTAGGTTTTTAAAGAAAAAGAAAGCACAATAGTCTACTTATTGATGTTCTTCGGACTCTTATTAGGTGTCGAATTATTCGTTGGCCTAGATTTCAGCTATGCCCTATGCTGCATTTTATATTGGGTAAAATTTACCTTGCTTTTCCAAAAGTTGTTGTAAAACCATCTACCATTTCACCTTCAGCACTTTAACTTTTTACACAGAACGTACATACTAAGTTCGTTACACTAGAACTAACATTAACGATTATTAGAAGTAATTTTTAACTGCCGGAATTGCGGCATAATCCATTTCATCAACATGACAACATTTCACTTTCCCAGTCTTCTCTCCAATGTCTTTTTGTTTTTCATTTCTTGCTATTAAGTAACCTTGGACGAACCCATCCATATTTTTGTATAGGCTGCAAAACTAGTTCTGATATTTGGGCGAGACATGTCCATCTCGCTTTAATTCGTATCATACGCAATAGATAACTATTCTTACACTTTAGAAAAAGACCCCTTGATATGACCACAGAAATAATTCCTTTATTAACATTTGAACAGCGGCGTGCTTTATTTTTTTTTTATTAATATTATATTTTATTTAAAAATGTTATCGTTACAGAACCGTAACATTTTTCCCCCGGCTTGGGAAATTCCCAAGACCCAATTTCGGGAGAAATTTTTGTTCCCCTCGGAACCTCAGGCCGTAACCTTTTCCAAGTTAATGTTACATTTTCCCTTTAAGTCTACTATTTTAGTCATATTTACTAGACTTTCCTTCTCGAAAGCCAGCATCTCCTTTTCTAAAGGTAGAATACATAATTTAGTAATGGGTCTGGTATATATACCAGTAGATGTCCTTACTTCCACATTTCGCACCTTACCGTCCGAACCCGGATGTATTTTTATTACTCTTGCCAATTTCCATTTCATTGGTGGCAAATTATCGTCTTTTAGTAAGACTAGGTCATTTAATTTCAAATTGTCCCGCTCTAAATACCACTTATTACGGGCCTGGAGTTCAGATAAATAGTCTAAACTCCAGCGTTTCCAAAAGGTTTGTTGAATTCGAGTTAACTTTTCGTATACAGACAGTCTGTTTTCATTAACATTTAAAATATCCCTTTCAGGTAAATTCACTAGACTTTCTCCTATTAGAAAATGTCCGGGGGTGAGACTACTTAAGTCATTTGCATCGTTGGAGATGGGTGTCAGAGGGCGAGAGTTCATCACGGCCTCTATTTGGGTTAACACCGTATAGAATTGTTCGAAAGTTAATTTAGTATCACCTAACATCCTATAAATGTGATATTTGGCCCTTTTTACGCCAGCTTCATGCAAGCCACCCTGATGGGGTGCTTGAGGTGTTAAAAATTTAAATTCTATGAAATTATTTAAACAATAATTCTTTATTTCCGCCTTTACCTCCGACTTCTGGAAAAAAGTTTTTAATTCTTTATATTTGTTTCGACATCCCCAAAAACACGTACCGTTATCTGACAAAATAGATTTCGGCAACCCCCTTCTACTTACAAAACGTTTTAGTGCCATTATATATGCCTCTGTAGACAAATCGGAAACTAATTCCAAATGAACGGCTTTTGTAACCGTGCATACAAAAACTGCCATGTAACATTTAACTAATGAGGCCTTTCGCAATGTAGAAGTTTTAATCTGAAAATATCCCCCATAGTCTACCATTACATTTGTAAAGGCTCGGTTGGGCGTTACCCTATTGGCAGGTAATTCTGCCATCAACTGCTCGGCATTTCTCTGCTTATACCTAAAGCATACGTGACAAGATCTAACAATCTTTTTTATCATTTTTAAACCGTTCATAGGCCAGTACCTAGTACGGAAATTTCCTAACACTGTTTGAGCACCTGCGTGGTGCAAACGAATGTGTTCTCTTTTTAACAATAGATAAACAATTTTATAATTACTGGGTAACAAAATAGGGTGTTTTTGATCGTAATTTAAATAAGTATTACCTAAACGGCCTCCCACTCTTATAAGTTTTAAGTGTGGGTCCACAAAAGGACACAATTTCTGTATAGATTTATTTTTTACAAAGTTATTTTTTGTTAACTCCTGAAATTCTAAATTTAAATTTTGTTTTTGAATATTTTTTACAATTAAAATCTCTGCTCGGTCTAATTCCTCGACAGTAATTTTACCCGTCTGGGTTTGCAATTTATTGCGTGAATTTTTTAAATTATTCACAAACCTATTTACAAAGGCTATAGTATACAAGAGTTTAGTAAACGTTGACGTTTTATTAAATAATTCGGAAAATATATCTTTTGTTTCGACATGTCTTACCACTAAGGCTACCTTTTGCTTCTTAAGCTCCGTGTCAGTGTTATAATCAACATTCAATTTAAATTGTGTAT
This sequence comes from Diabrotica undecimpunctata, assembly GCF_040954645.1. Taxonomy (NCBI): domain Eukaryota; kingdom Metazoa; phylum Arthropoda; class Insecta; order Coleoptera; family Chrysomelidae; genus Diabrotica; species Diabrotica undecimpunctata. The sequence continues at coordinate 93,269,081 of NC_092805.1, read as the reverse complement.
AATCAATATTTTTATTTAACAAGAATTCAGGTCCGTTCCACCATAATTTATTATCAATTAATTGAGCAATTTTAATTTTACGCGTAGGAATATCCGCGACGTTCAATTTAGTGGGTATGTGATGCAATATGATATTTTTTGATATGTTTTGGAATTTTTTTACCCTGTTTGCCACAAAAACATTCCAATTTGTTTCTGGGGACTTTACCCAATATATTGCTATCTCTGAATCGCACCATAAGTGTATCTGTTTTACTTCCAAAACGGAGGACAAGGTTTCATATACCTTTTGGGAGAGTTCTGCACTCAGTAACAGAGCAGATAACTCTAATCGTGGTATCGTGGTGACCTTCAACGGAGCAACCCTAGTTTTAGCGGTTAGCAACCGGCTAGTTACAGTATCATCTTGATACACTGCCCGCACATAAATACAACAATAGAAACAAGTGGCGCTTGCGTCACTAAATGAATGTATTTCTATGGATTTTATTACTTTATTTATTTCAAAAAGACACCTAGGAATTTTTAAATTTTCTATAAGAGGCAATTCTTTTAATAATTGCTCCCATTCATGCAATATTTCAGGATCTTTCAAATTTTCATCCCAACCTAATTTAAGGCTCCATAATTTTTGTATTATTAATTTCCCCTGTACTATCACCGGAGCTAATAACCCAAATATATCGTACCATTTAGCTACAGTAGCTAAAATGCCTCTCTTTGTGAGGTTTTTCTCTGAATTTTCCAGAGAAAATGTGTACATAAATTCGTCGCGTGGAGCGCACCATTTGGTACCTAAAACTTTATTCACTTGTTCTATATTTTCCTCCGTATGTAAGTGATATTCTTTTATCGGAGTTGTACAAATTTCATTTATGAACTCTTGATCATTCGATCCCCATTTATGAAGGTTAAAACCGGCTTTATTTAATATTTCGTTAAGACCGGTATATATATTTTTTAAATCCTCTTTATGTTGACATCCTGTAAGTATATCGTCAACCCAAGTCTGGTTAAGCAGGCTAATCGAGGCTCCTTTATGTTTATCTTTGTTAATCTCCGCGATTTGATTTAAAACCCTAGTGGACAACCAGGGTGAACAGGTCAGACCGAAAGGAAGCCTATTCATTTGATAGTGTTCAAAATTATCTGTGGGGTTTTCTCTCCACAAAAAATTTAATAAATACAGTTGATTAGGATCGACACGGACTTGTCTAAACATTTTTTCTATATCCGCCATTAAAATATAACTAAATGTACGGAACCTTAATAGTATTTCATACAAATTGGGTTGTACTTGCATTCCTTTGTATAGGACATCATTCAAGGACAAACCAGTATTCGTTTTTGCTGAACAGTCAAAAACGACGCGCACTTTCGTAGAGGAGCTTTCTGTTTTTATTACCGCAAAATGTGGCATATAGTATTTTTGTACATTATGTACATTTTTATACTCCTGCGAATTTTCTACCTTTTCAACATGTCCGCTGTCTATATACTCCTGTATAACTTGTTTATATTCCAGGAACGCTTCTGGAGCAGTTCTAAATTTATTTTCCAATGCACGAAACCTCTTTTCTGCCTGGTATCTTGAACTTCCTAAATCTTTTATTTGATCATTTTCTGGTAGAGTAACTTGATAGGCACCATCCTGTAGTATTATTGTATTTTTCTGAAAGTGCTCCTCCAGTACTTCATCCTGCGTCCGGTCCATCATCACTTCAGGGATGCTCTCCAATTCCCAGAACTTCTTTACATATTTTTCTAATGAAGATTCCGTATTCGAATGGAGTGAAAATGTAGAGTGAACATTATTTACACAAGCTACAAAAGAATTCGCATCCGTCAGTGCATATCGAGGAACCGAACCACACAAGATATGTCCGAATTTGGAATTTTGTAATATCGGTAAATTTTTACCAAGTCTTACAATGCCTTCTAGCAATATATCATAAGCATAATCGGCTCCGAGCAAGATATCGACCCTCCCCGGTATATTAAATTCTATATCTGCCAGGCTACAGTTTTCCGGCAATCGCAACTTATCTTTATTTATACGTAACTGTGGCAAATCGCCAGTGATTTTTGGCAAAATATGACATTTAATATTAAATTTATTTTTATTATTCAAAGTTGTCAAACGTAATTTTAACATTTTATTTGACACCGAAGCCTTTTCCGCGATGCCCCTTATCTGCAGCTTAGCATCTATAGGTTTCAAATTCAATTGTTCAGCAAATTGCTCTGTGCAGAAAGAAGTCTGGCTGCCTTGATCGAGCAGGATTCTGGCGACCTTTTTCTGACCCTTTACATTATATACGTACGCTTGGATAGTACCAAGCAACACAACTGTTGATTGATTACTAGAAGCATTATTAGAACAGTTGTATTTGCGGACGTACTTGCCTCATTGTCATTGACATCCGTTTTACTGTTTGTTTTATTTTTATAGCCATTATTGGCACTATTTTTATTTTTATTATTAGTAAAATTATTTTTTGAATCTTTTTTCACGTTTATATTTGAAGAACTCTCAGTTTTAGTTCTGAAATGCATTTGACTATGATGGTCTTTTGCGCAATATTTACATTTTATATCGCTTCTACAACTATCTGTATGTCCTTTTAGACATTTAATACAAAGCTTATGCTCTTTAACATATTGATATTTTTGATCGTTAAGAAGATTATTAAATTTATAGCAGTTGGTAATTTTATGGTTATTTAATTTACAATAAGTACATTCCTCGGCTTTGCTATCGTTGGAAATATGGAAACTAGCTCTCCTCTTTATTTCTAAAGACGGTCCTGTCTTTTTGAAATGGTTCAAATTTTCTAAATGTTCACAGTGTACTTTTACACTGTCTAAAAACTCCTCAAAAGTCTGTATTTCTTCGGCATGCGACCCAAATTCGAGTGCCCTTTTTGTACCATAATCCAATCGTTGCTCAACCATATTGATCATAAAAATATCCAATATTTGTTGGGGTGTTAAATTTAAATTTTTTAGTTTGTTCCAACTATTATAAGTGTTGGTATACATTTCCCGTAGGTCATTCGTTAAATTGTTTGAATGCTGTATAGGTTTATTATTTAAAAGGGTTTTAATTATATTTTTTATTAATTGCGCTTTATTTGCATATCGTGAATCTAACACCTCCCATGCTAGCCTTAGGTTTTCACCACTTACGGGTATGTTTTCTAGTAGTTTAAAAGCCTCGCCTTTTACAGACGTTTTTAAATATAGCAGCTTTTGTACTTCCGGTATTGATTCGTTCTCCATGATGAGTGACTTGAATAATTCTTTAAATGGACCATATTCTTCATTTCCATGTGAAAACACAGGTATGTTTATTTTAGGAAGAGTGACATTCACTTTCGCTTCCATCGCCATTGGCTGCCGCGTCGGTTCAGCTTCACTTGGTTGGCTGTTCAACCTCCGCATTGTCCCTTTTATTAATTTTATAGCTTCATAATAAATTTGGTCCACCATTTCATTGTCTTTATCATCTGTGAACCTTTCATCTTCTAGCAACATGAAATATGCTTCATTATATTTTTCATAATACGTCCTCAATTTTCCTAAAATCTCTTAATATCGTAAATATCTAGATCAACCTCTACGATAGAATTTTTTACTTGATTTAGGATTTGACTAATTTTTCCTTTATAAGCTGCACGGGTGGCTTTGTGGTTAGACATTTTATTTTAATATATTAATTTAAATAGGGTATTATCAAATGGTTTTTATTTTTTAAATAAAATGTTTTATATTTGTTTCAAATTATTTTATAAATTTTGAATATTCTTTCTTTCTAAAGTTTATTTCTAAAGAATTATTGCAAAAACTTTATCTTTCCTACAAAAGAACTTTATTTTGAATTTATCTTTTTAAACTTTATTTATTTTTGAAAATTGATTTCAACGTTTTAGGTATATAGAACGTTTTATAAACTCATGTATAATATGTATTATTTAAATACTGAAAAACTTCTAATTTTGGTTTTTTAAGGACTTGACATCCCTTGGTCTGTTGTAAGCAAACAAAGGGTTTGATGCAGATCAAATCTGCTTTAGAAATTATTAAGTACCTTACATAACCTAATGTTTCTTTTAGACAAAAGAATTCTATAGTTTTTATTAACTAATAGAAACATAAATAAATTTGTTGTACTCTTTTTAGTACTAATATTTTTTTTTTACTGTTTTTCTATTTGGAAAATTATTTCTGTTGCCATATTAGCTCTTTTACCATTTTTCTAGACTGTCTGCTGTTGGTTTATTCGGTCGTATACTTTTTACTTTCTTTGCTTTTCGTTTTATTAATTTTTATATTAACATTAATGTGCCCAGATTAAAGGAACAACAGATCCGTGGCTCTTTGTGCCCTAAAATTGAGGATCCGCGGTCGAAGAACCATACAAATGTGGGAGAACAGTGATACCAAGCCAACCCCGGTGATTAGTAAAATTCTAAACCCAGAAAAAGACTTCACTGTCCCACAGTTCCTTGCGATTTTTACTTCTTCGCTTGAAGACCCTTCGATTTAGTGGACCACCCAGAGTTTCAGTAATTACGACCAACTGATAATGTTAACGAATCACTAGGTACCCTGAGAAACCCTGTATTATTGAATATAAATTTTTATATTCTAATAGGACAACCTGTAAATCCAACAACAAACTATGTCTAGAAATAAAATCCAATAAATTATGAAAGTCGGTTTAATATAAAATAATATAACAAATTCTTGTGTAGCTTAGGTAAAATGACATAATGTATTTTAATCATTAAATACCTACATAAAGAAATAAACATTTACATACCCTAAGGATTGGTACCAACCTATTTATACGATAGGACTGGACAATTCTATCCTATCCTTAAACCCTAAAGGTTTTAGTTAGGTTAATTATAGTTGAATTTTAATGTTAATACTAACTTATTTACTGAATACTATTTTTAAATGCAATATTAGAACTTAGTAAAATCCAATCTGTATAAACGATTTATTGCAAAAATGATTGAATAAAACTACTAAAAAACTGCGGATTGGTGAGAAATTTGTTCAGTCATATTGTATATTTTTTATTTTCTTAAAGGCCTTAGCGCGTTACCGAAACCTAGGTTTTTAAAGAAAAAGAAAGCACAATAGTCTACTTATTGATGTTCTTCGGACTCTTATTAGGTGTCGAATTATTCGTTGGCCTAGATTTCAGCTATGCCCTATGCTGCATTTTATATTGGGTAAAATTTACCTTGCTTTTCCAAAAGTTGTTGTAAAACCATCTACCATTTCACCTTCAGCACTTTAACTTTTTACACAGAACGTACATACTAAGTTCGTTACACTAGAACTAACATTAACGATTATTAGAAGTAATTTTTAACTGCCGGAATTGCGGCATAATCCATTTCATCAACATGACAACATTTCACTTTCCCAGTCTTCTCTCCAATGTCTTTTTGTTTTTCATTTCTTGCTATTAAGTAACCTTGGACGAACCCATCCATATTTTTGTATAGGCTGCAAAACTAGTTCTGATATTTGGGCGAGACATGTCCATCTCGCTTTAATTCGTATCATACGCAATAGATAACTATTCTTACACTTTAGAAAAAGACCCCTTGATATGACCACAGAAATAATTCCTTTATTAACATTTGAACAGCGGCGTGCTTTATTTTTTTTTTATTAATATTATATTTTATTTAAAAATGTTATCGTTACAGAACCGTAACACAGATTAACAATTAAATTTGACGCATATCAACCAGTAGAACAAGCCGGATTTAGGGTACAGCACCTGTGATCATCTATATACTTTGAAAATCTTAATAGAAAATACTAACAAATACAATCTCGTATTGTCTGGCTTTTATAGATTATGAAAAAGCTTTTGATAGCGTAGAACTGTATGAAATAGAAGAAGTATTAGTCAACAACCGGATCGACTCCAGGTACAGAATATTAATACATAATATTTACGAACAAGTTGAAATGATAGTGACGTTGGGTAATGGAATCGAAACAAGACCAGTAAAAATCAACCGAGGCGTAAGACAAGGAAACAAAATATCTCCAAAATTATTTACAACTGCCCTAGAAGATATCTTTAAGTCAATAGATTGGGAGAATAGGTGAATCCCTATTAACGGAAGATACTTGAACCATCTTAGATACGCAGATGACCTAGTACTAATAGCCGACACATGGAATGATTGAGGATCTGAATACGATGATTGAGGAGCTATACACAGAATCCCTAAAAAAAGGATTGAAAATGAATTTCAGCAAAACTAAACTAATGTCAAACAAAGATGACAAACCTATGATAAACATCCAAGGGACAGAGATAGAACACGTAGACGAATATACATATCTAGATCAAAATGTCAAGGTAAGCAAAGAAAATCAGACTACCGAAATAAGCAGACGTGTAAAAATGGGATGGGCAGCATTCGGAAGACACTCATACGTACTTGAAAATAAAAATATATCTCAAAGACTACGAACCAAAGTGTTTAATTCCTGTATCCTACCTGTACTTACATATGGAGCACAAACCTGGACATTTACTAAAATAAACATGGAGAAAATCATAAAAACTCACAGAGCTATGAAACGACAGATGCTGAGTATCTCACTCAAAGACCATAAAACCAATGAAGACATTCGTAATAGAACAAAAGTAAAAGATGCTGTCGAACAGGCAACTAAACTGAAATGGAAATTGGCTGGACATAACGAACGTCTTAAGGATGGCCGATTGGAATAAAGAAATCGGAAATTGGCGGCCATATGAAGCCAAAAGACCACGAGGAAGACCGCAAGTGCGCTGGAGTGACGATAATAAAAGAACTGCAGGACCAATGTGGAAACGTCTTACAAACAACAGAGATGAATGGCGAGAATTAGAAGAGGCCTTAATAGAGAGAAGGGCTTAAAAAAATCCTCACGTATCTTATTGGGGTAATCGCTGTGTTTTCCACACATATCTTTTGGTGCTGGAATATTATCTTTCAAGTGCTTGATAAGTTCTACTCTTTTCTTACTAGGGTCATATAATGAATCAAAACTATTTCTACAAACCCTGTTTAAAGTTTATGCCGAGTTTTATATTGTATTCACAGAAACAAGAACGTTTTAGCACTCCACCTACTTTAGATCTAGATCTGGTAACCTTTTTTATAGCTATTTGCCCCCCTTCCTTAAGAAATATGACCTGTTTTTCTTTATTAGAAATATCATTAAATATTGCTAAAAGTCCGGCTTAAAAATTTCCTTAATTTTTTTTAGAAACATTTAAATTTACAGTTATAGTTTTTGCCAGTGTTCTTTTACCTTTCAGACATTTATTTTTATTTTTAATACCGATAAAAGAGCTTTCCTTCAGATTTCCATTTATTAGCAATATTTTTATTTCACTTACACATCTACTACTTCACACTACTTTTATTTCACATCTCTTGCTGGCTTCTTGTCTACTTGTTTTTCTTTATAACTGTTTGTTTCTATTCACCGTCATCACTACTACCAGTGATAAAATTTCAGTACTTAAATTAAACACAGAAAATCGTCTATGACTAGGTCCGGGGTCATCTGGAGAAAAATCGGGATCTCTGTCCGGATCGTCAAATTGTTTGTGTGAACTATTACTACTTGACACTTTGCCGTTATTTAACAAATTCTTAAAATATCATAAAATGCACAGAATACCGACGTAAATTAAAGACGAATAACAACTTACCAAACGCGGCATCTCGGCAACGAGGTCACGGCGGCGTCTTCCACATTTGAAGATGCTGCATCCAATAGGTAGAGATCTGAATATTTATTATATTTGCCTAACGAGTTACCGAAGCTGCCTCGTTTTTGTACCAATCGATAGAGCGCCTTTGAATGAACGTACATTGATTGAAAACGAAAAATCGTAAAAATATGGAGCTGCCTTCTTTTTGCACAGATGCCTTTAATTTTTGAGATAAAACCATGTTTGATTTCTTCTTAAGGTGCCCTCTCCATTACTGAAGGTTGGCTATAACTACAACAAATTGCTCTCTATCTTGAGCTCTTCTTAGTATCGAATGTGTGTTCATGCCTATCCAGTCTCTTATATTTTTCAGCCAGGAGCATTTTCTCCTTCCTGGACCTGTTTTTCCTTCCACTTTCCCTTCGATTATCAGTCGTAGGAAGTTTATTTTTCTCCTCTGTAAATATGTCCTAGACAACTCGTTTTTCTGGTTTTAACAATATTTAGGAGTTCTCTCTGCCTTCTCAGCACCTCTTTGTTGGTTACGTGCTCTGTCCCAAGAAATCTTCAGCATCCTTCGAAAAATACACATCTCAAAGACTTCTACACATCTCATACGAGAGTCCGGGAGTCCATGTTTTCACTCCGTATAGCAATATGGAATAAATGACTGTTTTTACAAATTGGTATCGGATATCCAACGATAAGGTAGAGTTTATTAGGAATTTTTTCATTCTTTGAAAAGCGGACCTAGCATAGTCTATACGAGCACATATTTCAACCTTGTAGTCAAGATCGTTTGTTATCCAGCAACCAAGATACTGGAATTTTTGTACGCGTTCTATCTGTTTGTTGTAGATACGAATATTAATGTCGGCATTTGGTGCACGTGTAACGACCATTACTTTTGTTTTATTTGTGTTTATATTTATCTCCAAGCTATCTTCCTCTCTCGTTATGGCATTCAAAAGTCGTTGCAAACCCTCAGCATTGTCCGAAATAATGACGGTGTCGTCTGCGTATCTTAAGTTGTTTACATATTTTTCGTTGATTTTTATTCCTCCTGCAATATTTTCGAGGGCATTTTGGAAGATCTTTTCGAAGTATATAATAAACAATAGTGGAGAAAGTACACAGCCCTGGCGAACTCCTCTTTTTATTGACATTTCTGCTGTCATAGATTATCTATTTTAATCGACGCCATTTCAATTTTGCCAAGAACAGAATATTACTATTATGAATACATGGTTCAAATTACCTGCGTGCAGACTATATACATGAAAATCGCCAAAAGGCAATGATAAAAATTGCGTCAGAAACCAAATAGATTATATTATAATCAACCAGAGATACCGAATAGCATACAAAGCGCAAAAACTTACCCCAGTGCAGATGTTCCTTCCGACCATACCTTGCTCGTCGCCAAATTCAAAAACACGTTGAAAAGCATAAAAAGAAAGAAAAGAGAACATAAATCAGACATGAGCTTACTCAAGTATATAGAAACGAGACAGAAGATATCACAATAACTTAACCACGAATATCGAGAACTTAAAAACAAACAAAAGGAAAATGATGTACCAGAAGAATCCGACGACTTAAACCAAATAATATGGAAAGAACTTAAGACTGTATTTCTAAAAGCTGAAAACCACCTTAAATACACGAATCAAAGAAACAAGAAACCATTGATAACTAATGAAATATTAGAAATGATGAATGTGAGACGGCAACACAAGAACAAAGACTTTAATAAATATAAAGAAATACAAAGACTAATAAGAAAAAAGATAGTGGAAGCAAAAGCACAGTGACTTGTAGAAACTTGCGAAGAGATAGAAGACCTACAAAATAAACATGATGATAGACTTCTCCATAAGAAACTTAAAGAAATGTGTGGGATCAGAAACGCTAGGCAGTGTGGCACAATAACAAGCACGGATGATAGAGTCCTGACCACAATAGAAGAAATAAGCGTTGAATGGTGAACATACGTACAAAACCTATTCTCAGACAATACAACAATAAATATTGATAGACAAAAAAACATCGAAAATAACGACTTGCCCATCTTAACATCAGAAATAAAATACGCCTTAAAAAATATGAAAACCAGAAAAGCCTCTAGACCTGACTACGTTCATAGTGAAATTATACAACTTTTGGAAGAAGACAATTTAGAACTATTATCAAGACTCTTCAACAGTATATACAAGACTGGTATAATTCCACAAGGTGGTTCCACAAACGTCTACGTTTGTGCCTATACCCAAATCAAACTACGCAAAAAAATGTAACGACTTTCGATTAAGTCTCATGCTCCATATTCTGAAGCTATTTCTAAAAATTATCCATAACAGAATTTACAAAAAATGCGAACAAGATATGGGTCCGGAACAATTTGGCTTTCGAAACGGTATGGGAACTCGAGAAGCTTTGTTCAGTTTCATTGTTCTCATGCAAAAGTGTCGGGATCAACAAAAAGATGTCTACTTGTACTTTATAGATTACGAAAAGGCTTTTGAAAAAGTCAAACACGATCAGCTAATAGAATGCTTGCAAAAAAAGAACCTCGATCCAAACGAAATTAATACAATACGTGAACTCTACTGGAACCAAAACGCCTCTGTCAGAACTGAAATGGGTGATACTGAAACCATAAACATCCAAAGAGGAGTTAGACAAGGTTGTATACTATCACCATTATTATTCAACTTGTACTCAGAGGACATTTTTGCACATGCTCTAGATGAAGTACAAGAAGGAATAAAAGTCAATGGAAAAATCGTGAACAATATCAGGTATGCCGATGATACAGTACTGATTGCTGGCAGTAAAAAAGAACTACAAATTCTGTTAACCAAAGTAGTGCAAGAAGAAGAACTATACGGCCTTAAGATAAATGTAAAAAAAACCAAAACAATGGTAGTTTCAAAAAAACACACACCAGTTATAAACACACTAGTCAACAATAATCTAGTTGAACAAGTGAAAAAGTTTAAATATCTAGGCTGTTGGATACATGAAACCTTAGACCAAGAACAAGAGGTTAAATGTAGGATAGAACAGGCAAGAAACACCTTCTTAAAGATGCGACAGTTACTCACTACCCGTAATCTTGATTTGTCCCTACGATACCGCATGATAAAGTGTTATGTATATAGTGTACTATTACACTTGGACGTTAACAGTCAGCTCATTATGGCGTTTAGAGAGCTTTGAGATGTGGGTATTTCGTCGTATGCTGAAAATTCCATGGACCGACCGCGTTAGAAATGAAGAAGTTTTAAGGCGTATGAATAGAGAACGTGAACTCACAGAAATTGTCAAGAAGCGTAAAACGTCTTGGACACATATTTAGACACGACAAATATAACTTCCTTCAGCCTATTATAGAAGGGAAAAGAGAAGGCAGACGCGACCCAGGTAGACGACAAATGACCTGGCTGCGCAACATCAAAGATTGGACCGGATTAGACTTTCAAAGTTTAATAAGGAAAGCCCAAAATAGGGAAGGCTTTGCAAAGGTCATCGCCAACCTTCGCTAAGAAGACGGCACCTAAAGAAGAATCGACGCCATTTGATCCCAATATAATTTTTTAATAAGGGCCACCGAGTTATGGTCTATACCATGTTGTGTTAGGGTTTCTATGAGTTCTGTGTGTTTTACTCGATCAAACGCTTTTTCGTAGTCGACAAAATAGAGAAACACGTCTTTTCGTTAATCTCGGTATTTTTGTAGTAATATCTGGAGGCCAAATAATGCCCCCCTCGTACCAAGCTTCATACGAAATCCAAACTGATTGTTGCTCAGATTTCTTTCGCATTCTCTATATATACGTTGATCTCTATATATACGTAATCTGAAGTGTGAGCATCTATTTGCTTTATTTTTCTTGGGTATAGGTATAAATGTCGATTTAAGCCAGTCTTCTAAGAAGATTCCAGTGGTATATATTTTGTTAAATAGTAGTGTTAAGGACAGAAGATTTTCTTTATGGATGTTTTATTATCTTTACATATATCTCATCTAGATCTGAGGCCTTTCGTGAGTTTGCCGTATTAATTGTTTTTGTTACTTTCGATGTTAATATATCAAGTATTGCGTTTTGTACTATATTCAATTGTGGTTCTGTTCTCTCGTCATCGAACAGATCTTCGATGTATTTTTCCCATATATTTACTACATTTTCTGGGCTAGATACTATTTCGTTGTTATCATCTACTAGATTTGTTGTAGTGAATTGTTTCTACATATTTGTGACTCCCTTAATCTTTTTTATGCATTGAAGTAGTCATGTTTCTTTAGTAATTCCCTCAGTTCCTCACATCTGCTGTTCATCCATTCTTCTTTGGCTTTCCTAATTTTATTTCGGACGGTTCTCTGGGTTTCTTTATATTTTACTTCATTACGGTTCATGTAAGATCTTCTTACGTCCATCAGTTCTAGGATTTCTTCTGTCATCCGTGTATTCTTTATTGTTCTTGTGTTGTCTTGTAGTTGTTATGTTTCTCTAGTTGTGATTGTTGCTTTGAAGGTGTGCCAAATAGTTTCTACTGATTCTTCTGCTACCGCGGATGCTTCACTGAATTTTTCTTTGAGTGTATCATTCAGTATTTTCTCTATTTCTGCCTGTACTGCTGGATCTTTAAGTTTTTCGAGGCTAGCTTTGATTGACTGATGTTTGATTTACTTTTTTTAAGATATTTCTACATAAAATGTTGTACCATCGCCTCGATGTATTAGGCATTTTCATATCGAAACCTCCAGGCTGAATGTTTTCTCTAAAAATACTAACAATACAACACTTGTCTGGTCCGAAGTGCACACTAATGTCATTCGAGAAAGTTGCTACAGTTTTTAGCACTCGATCTAGACGATTAAGCTTAACCACTATTTTTTTTATACTAAAACTAGAGTCAATGAAAGATGAGTAATCGGAAGAGAAGATTCAACACTAGACATAACCATACAGGAATTAACGAGTTTTATTGTAGACTACGGTTAATTGGTATTTTTCAGTTTCGATATTATTATCTGTCATTATATCTTAAATTAATTACTACTATATTATTACTACATTACCTACTATTATTGTATTATTATTAGTTTAATACGTATTGTTATTTAAGAATATTATGTTAACTGTTCTATTAAAAATTAACCACAAGTTATAAATTGTGAATACTTTTTGACGTTTTGGCACCAGATCGGAACCGTTTTATATTTCTTTGAAAACAGTTAATTTCCTATAAAAAAAAGTTAATAAAACAAAACAGGCCTCAAAAAAACGGCTTTAGGACAATATTAAGATACTTAAGACATATACAGAACAACAGGAATATCATACTTTCGATTTGTTTAATCTGATGTTTTAAGATATAAGTCATTACCTGCGTCTGGCTGTTTGTCTTGTTTAGTTTGCACGAAAATTTTTTCTTGTAACATAGTTTCCGGAACTTGTGAATATTCTGCGTATCTTGTAGTGGAAACCCCGATTTCCTTACATTCACAACATTGACATGACTGTTCTATAGGAGGAAGTCTAGACTGACATCCGCAGTCATTTTGACTTAAGGTGGCATGATTCGACTCTTGTTTATCTTAAAAAGAGAAGAATTAACAAAAAAGATCTTCATTTAATAAGACATCAGCAAATTCTTATTAAAATAATGGAATGACGTTACAATTAAATCAGAACTGTATTGCATATTTCCAATTTATTTATTTATTTATTTATGAAATTCCGATTTTATAAAAAAAGTTTATTATTGTTTAAATGGACCTAAATTCATTTAAACTTCTGGAAATTAAATAAATTAACGCCATTTTAAATTAACTAGTTAGAAAACTGAAAAAACTTCGTTAAATAAACTAAGTTATAACGAAAAATTTTAAATTGGATTTATACGATTCTATGATAAAGAAATTACCAAAATGCAAGTTTATTGTAAATCCCTAAACATCTCTGCATAAATTATTTTTATAAGGAGTTAGAAATGAAAAGGGTTCACATAAATAACGAATCTAGTGCTAGTCAGGAGTATTTAATGATTACATCTCTGGTACCTGCTGAGTGGACTACGTAGCTCAGTAACTAACAGTGCCGTTTATTAGCCCGAATACAAGAGGAGGTTTACGGCGACAGACTCAGTCACTGCCCTGTGAATAGACATATAATAGAAGATAGCTTGATCGTTGCAATACCAGCCCGTTCCCCCGTGCGACAGAGAAAACTGACGCAAAGGAGTCCCTGCACCTCTTTCTAATTTGCCAGGTTGATCAAACACGTGACCTAAAGCGCCAATGAGAAGGTCACGTGGTCGATAAACCCGGACTATTACACAGGGACGCAGGGACTGCTTTGCGTCAGTTTTCTCTGTCGTACTGAGGAAACACGATTTTATTGCAGCAGTCATTCTATCTTGTATTATGTCTATGGCCCTGTGTAAAAAATATTGCTAAATATTCCATAAAAGCTTCTAAATCCAGATGGATCACGTAGGGTATGGCATAAGGATAGAAAACGAATAACGAATAGTTATTCCGTTAGTCTTCGACCGTGGTTATGTTCAGTTTTATTGTTTTATCACTATCGGCTTACTCAATTGTGTTTGTTTATTATTCTTATTCTTATGTTGTGCTTTGGATACGACTAAACTGGTTGTAAGTTTATACCAGATTTTTTTAATCATTCTTTTGCTTTTTGTTTACCTACTATCACCGACCCAGATAAATATTGCAAATTTAACCTTCGACCATCACCTACATTTGTGAGAACTGCTTTACAGAATTCGCTGAAACCGACAAGTATAATAAATTACGTTGTAGTGGGGAATGTTGCAGATATTTTTGTATGAATTGCTCTGGGCTTAATAAAACGACCACAAAAGCCCCATTGAACCAAATACTTTCCCATCTAAGATTTTTTTGTTCATTATGTGACTCGTCAAGCTTAAAATATTTAAATGAAAAAATATCTAATTTATCAAACAATCAAATACCTTTAGAACACTTTGAAGCCGTAATTCAAGTAACTAAAAAACTAACTGATAAATTGCCTGTTTTCATTGAAACATATACGATTTATTATCAAAAAATGAGGCAAACTGGACTATTTTTCAAAAAAAAAAATTGACTAGATCCATAAAATAAATAACCTGCTAAATCCTAATATTGTTTTAAAATTTATAAGTTAGATGGAATAAGATATTTTCAATATATCGTCAGTTTTTTTCGGCAGTTCTAATTTATATCTACTATACCAACGAAAAAAAAAAAAGAAATATTGAAAGAAAAATACATTTTATGCCACCTGAGGTACCCAAACTGAAGTCTCTCGACATTTCGAATCAAGCGCAGAAATTACAAGAAGATAAATGCCATTATCTAGTTATTACCAACTTAACCCCAATTTACACCCGTATAAAAGTTGTTCAGATTATTAAAGAGAAGCTGGATATAAAAGAATATATTAGATGTTATGCCCTCCTTCAAGATCATAAAATCTAAGATTTCCATTGACTTATTATTTAATAAGGAAATTTGGCCATCTGGTGTAAACATTAAATGGTATATAGAATCTTCAAACCCTGAACCAACAACATCTGAGTCAAATTTAAGTCTGAAGAACATTAGAAAACCTGTTAGCTTGGAAAATCAAATTACCATTTTAAGCAACAACAAAAATGAAGTGAAAATAAAAAAATAGTCACAGACAAGCAGGTCAACCTAAGCATTTGCAAATCTAAGAATGCTTTCCATTCTCATATTAACTTCATTAAGAAGGATACTTTGGAACCATCGATAAATCTGGATCCTTTGACCTCACCAAGAGTTAGATTAACCAATAATTCGAATAGTCGATATCTTCTAGCAAGATTAAGGGAACCGAATATCTTGAAAGCCATTAAGCTACATCTTGCTTTTCTACAAGACCAACCTACACGACCAACCAGATGAATTATTTTTGTTTCTAGAGGAATTAGAATTTCCGCCGACAGTTGCGGTTACCGAGCAATTGATTAAATTCAACGAGCCTGTTTTTGTAGAAATATATACCACAATTGTTAGGTATGATTGTCCAAGTTCAGCTCATGGTGGCACCCTAATTCTTTCTACAAATAATGATTTCTCTTCTATAACAAAATACGACTTTCTGGTCAATGAAGCCTTTTTGAGTTTTCACTGGTTTATAACAAGAATCTTAATATATACAATCTTTGCATTTATGGATCACCTGATTCTTGCACGGAACTATTTTTTCAGAACCTGCTAAATTTGTTAGACGACCTGCCCAATAAAAGCAGAAAAATGATATAAATATTAATTGCGTTGTTGCTTGTGCTACCCAGTTATCCTAGGTCAATATATTCAAATCGATTGGTTTTACAATGCACATTAATTCTCCTATAAGAATTACTAAACATCTACCATAATTGATTATATTTCTCAGCCCTTGAAATACGCTCTTCTTCTTCTGTGATCAATCCATCTCGCTCCTTCCACTTTTCCTTGTATTATAAGGCGGAGTAGATGGTATTTAGGTCCTCTAATTATATGGCCGAAGTATTCTGTTTTTCTCCTCATTATGGTGTTTATGAGCAGGCGTTTTGAATTGATCATTTGAAGAACATCTTGATTGGAAGTGTGCGAAATCCACGATATCTTTAGGATGCGTCTATAGCACCACATTCGAATGCTTCTAACTTGTTTAGCATTGTGGTTTTTAACGTCCATGTCTCACAACCATACAATAGGATGGACCACACATAACATTTCAGGACCTTCTTACGAATATTCATCGACAGGTTTCTGTTGCATAAAACTGGTTTCCAGGTCATAAAAGCCTTACGTGATATTTCGATCCTGGTTATTATCTCTTCATCAGAGTCACAATTTACATTTAACCAGCTGCCAAGGTATTTGAAATGATTTACCCTTTCGATCTCCTCTCCATTAAGAGAAATTAGACCTTGATCTATATTGATCTTTCCAACTGTCATCCACTTTGTCTTTGAAATGTTGATTTTAAGGCCTCTCCGATAACTTGCTTCACTGACTAGATTTATAGAGCACTATAAGCACACAAATAGAAACTAGCGCACAGGCATTGAATAACACATATGTGTCTTGTTTCATAATACTTTTGCTACAAATCTCACCTTAAAGACTCAGCATTTTTACAAAAACATCATCATTGTCCTAATAACCGATATTTTTATAAAGATAGCAAACACACAGGCAATTTAGTTCAGCATAATATTAGTTCGTTAGTAAATCATAATAGTCCATTTGTTCTTCTTTCCTTCTCCCCTTCCTTTTACCCTATCAGGGTGTCAGATTTGGGCTAGCTATTTTAATTTCCATTTACCCATCTCTTCCATTCTTTTCTGTTTCCTGCCATTATTTTCAATTCCTCGAGTGATTTTTGTTTAAGTTTTCCCATCTCTACTACTTGCTGTATCCATTTTTTTCTTGGTCCGCCTCTTTTTCTTTTTCCGATGTTTTTTGCTTCATAAATTTTTCTTGTTATTGTTTATCTTCTCCTAATAGTCTCGTTGCTTAATCTATTCCATTTTGTCTTTCCAACTATATTTCTTAGATGTCTCATCTCCATTGCGTTTATCCTGCTCTTATGTTTTTCCAGAATTGCCCAGTTTTCACTTGCATAGAGAACAGTCGGTATCACTATTGTGTTATATATTTTTATTCTTGTTTCTCGTGCAAGTTCTCTTTTTCCCATTATTGGGGCTAACGCATAATATAACTTGTTTGATTTCTTTGCTCTATTTGTTATTTCCCAGTCTATTTTTCCGTCATTAGTTATTATACTTTCCAGGTATTCGTAAGTTGTTACTATTTCCAATTCTGAGTTTTTACATTTTATCTTTATTTGATTATCTTCCTTATCTTCTTTGCCGCTGATTATCATTATCTTACTTTTTTCCTCGTTTATCTCCATTTTTAGTTCTTCTATTTGTTCTACCCATATATCCATTAGTTTCTGCATTTTATTCTCGGAATCTGCTATTAGTACTATGTCGTCCTCATACATTAAGGACTCTATTGTTACCGGTTGTAATCTGTGGTAACCTATTATTGTCTGCAGTTGATTGGTTCTGACTCCAGTGATTCTTATCAATTCGTTCATTACTATTATGAATAGCAAAGGGCTGAGACTATCTCCTTGTTTAATACCTCTCTTCCAATTAAATGCTTCCGACCTTTCCCCTGTTATTTGTACCCTTTCTTTTACCTCTCTGTAAGTACCTTTTATAATTTTTATCAATGCATTAGGTACGTTTATTTTCCTCAAGCATTTCCCTATAATATGTCTTTTTATCGTGTCAAATGCTGCTCTTAGGTCTATGGATGCTAATACTAGTTTTCCCCCGTATCTATGCTTCTTTCTATTAGGTTTCTAATGATATATATGTTGTCATTTGTCTGTCTTTCCGGTCTAAATGCCGTTTGTTCTTCTTCCAATACCATTTCTACTTCTTGTCTCAGTCCCTTCTCTATTATTTTCGTATATATTTTAAAGCATACCGATGACAGACATATTGCTCTATAGTTGTCGCAGTTTACATGTTCTCCTTTTTTGTATATTGGCACGATGGTATTGCCAGTCTTTAGGAATTATTTGTTTTTCCCACGCCTCTTTATATATTTTCCATAGCCAGTTTATTCCTTCTTCTCTCATGTATTTTATCATTTCCAGTTCAATTTCATCATCTCCACCTGCCTCGCCGATTTTTATATTTGAAAATCCTTCTATTACTTCTTCTTTACTTATTTGCTCTTGCTCTGTGTTTTCTTCGCCTTCATTGATTATATTGTCTTCCTTTATCACTTCGGTATCAAATTTTTTCTCATAATAATTTTTCTATACCCTAGCTATTTGTTCTGGGCTTATTTGTATTTGGTTTGAAGTATCTCTTACTGCGTTTATTTCCTTTCGTTTTCCCTGCCTTATGTGTCGTATTGTCGTCCAAAATGTTCTATTATTTGTTATATACTCTTCCTGAAGTTCTTCTCCAAATTCTTTCCATGTTTTTGCTTTTGCTTGTGTGACTGTCTCTTTTGCCAATCGCCTCTGCCTATAGTATTTTTCTTTATCTTCTTCTATTCCCGTTTCGATGTATTTTTTCCATGCTATTTTCTTCTTTTTTATTTCTGTCTTCACTTCTTTATTCCACCATCTTGTTCTTTTCAACTGTTTATTGTATTTTTTGATTTCACACACTTCATTTGCTGTTGTCTTTAATACTTCACTGTATGTATTCCATCTTTCTTCCATTGTCCATGTTTCTTTTTATCACTCTATTTGTCTCAGTCTTTTGTTAGTTTCCTCCGTGTAAAATTCTCGCACACTTTTTATCTTAAGTTTTTTTACATTTGCCTTCTTGTACTTTCTTCTTTCCACTTTCTCCATTTTTTCATCCTTCAGTTTTGCAGTGACCATCCTGTGTTGTGTAGACAGTTCGGGTTCCTTTTCCGTTAAGATGTTTTTTATATTTGTTCTAGGTTTCTCGTATAGACTATAATATAGTCGATTAAGCTTTTCGCATTTCTCTCTTCAGCCACAAATGAATATTTATCGTTAATGGTTTTTTCACTGAATGTGTTTCTTATTATCAGGTCATTTTTTTGGCAGAATTCCAGCATTTTAATTCCATTTCTATTTAATGTTTCTTCCCCATATTGTCCAATGCATCCCAATCCCCTGTTAATGACCATACCTACTCTTGAATTCCAATCGCCTAAGATTATTGTTTTTTCTCTTGTCTCTATTAATTTGTCTAATGTGTTTTGGAGTTCGTTGTAGAATTCTATCATTATTTTTTCTTCATTACCTTCTGTTGGTCCGTATATTTATATTTTTCCTATCTTGTCTTTTAGTTCAATTTGGGCTGTGATTATTCTAGATGATACTGCTTTGTAGTTTGTTATTCTTGATTCTATTCGTGGTACTCCGGAATAATATAGACTATATTTCTCATTGATATTGATGTGTCCTTCCCTATCTTTTTGTCTCGCTTATTCCCATTATTTGTACCTTCATTTTTTCCATTTCTTCCGTAGCTTCTATTTTCTTGCTGGTCATAAATGTCACATTCCATGTCGCTATTCCTATATGATTTGTCTTGTTAAGATGTATTTCCTTATTATTATATTCTTCTTCTCCATTATTGGTGTTAACGTTGATTTCATGCTCCCTGGTTTTGAATTAACATTATATCCGTTATTTATTTTATTACCGTTTTTATTTTGAATGCTAATATTTAATTTTTCCCTACATTCATTACTAATGCTATGCCCATTTTTGATATTCCCCCTAACTATAATATTATTACTACTGTTAGTATGCCTAATACCCATATTCCTATCACAAGTCATATTTCTAATGGAATACTTATCATTTACATTTCTAATCCTATTCCTATTACTACTTAAAACTAAACATTTATCATCATTGTCCGGTTTATTTTGTAATTCTTCTTTCTCTATTCGTTGCTGACTCATTTTCTGTTATGTTAGCCATTGAAACTTTAAATTTTCCTAGTAATAACTCAAATATATGTCTTTTAAATTTAAAAACTTGTTTATGACCTTTATAAAAACCGAAGAGTTGTTTATTTTTTGTGGGTTAAAGCACATATAGGTCTTAAATACAACGAACATGTTGACCTATTAGCTAAAAAGGCCATTGATACCGGAACGCAAGCTGATCACAAAATCTGTAGACAAGACGCATTAACAATAATTAAAAATAATATCAATAGTAAATGGAAACAATCTTGGCCTTTAATCCCAAGTGATTATTATTTTAAAAATTATTCTGTTCCACGAAGGTATATAACATCCATAATTAGAATAAAATTTGGACACGCCTGCTGTCCTAGTCATCTGTCCAAACTAAAAATCGTAAATTCAAATTTATGTCCAGACTGTCAGAAAGAAGGTGATCTAGATCACATTTTCTTCGAATGTAAAAAATACACAAAACAAACTGAAGATCTAATAAAAAATTTAGTCAACATCAAAATTTTTCCTCCGTACAATATGTGCTATCTGCTATCTCTAAATATAAGAGTTGTAAATGAATGTTTGATGGAATTTATTTGCAAAAGTAAGCTTAATATTTAACTGTAATTAGAATCCTAACCTCTGTTTTACCCCATTTGTTATTACCTTTTATCCGTGACCCAATCTAGTTTGTCTTAAAAGCAATGTCTTGATGGGTCCCTAGACTAGAAACGAGTGTCCATGTTTTATCTCTATTATATCCTTAATAATAATTTTAATGCTTAAAATTTGTAATGCTAATTAAGTTTGAAATTTATATTATCTTTTTATTCTTTCTGGGTAGAAAATTTTCATGTTGTAACTGACTGTATGGCACTTGTCTATGCCATCAAAACAAAAAAAAAAACATTTTATTAAAGCAACTTGGCTTGAATCGTAATATTTTAAAGTGTAGAATCTACTATTTCTTTTTGTACAATTACTTAAGGACCACCCTGTATATATATATATATATATATATATATATATATATATATATATATATATATATATATATATATAGAAAGTAGTTAGGTATTATTGACTGACACGTTATGTAAAATAAAGTTTTATTTACATAACGTAACAGCTTAGAATTTGGAGAAGAACTTCAGGAAGAATATATAACAAATAATAGAAACTTTTGGACGACAATACGACACATAAGGCAGGGAAAACGAAAGGAAATAAACGCAGTAAGAGATACTTCAAACCAAATACAAATAAACCCAGAACAAATAGCTAGGGTATGGAAAAAATATTATGAGAAAAAATTTGCTTGCATCGTTTAAGTTTAAATAACTAGCTACTTTTTGGGCTACTGCGCTGATCGAATGTATTCCCATGACGCTTCGGTAACACTTTCCATTTTGGTACTTGATAACAAATCGGTTTTCTGTGAAATTTTCAGGCCGCAGTGATGCATACTTTTTATACAGTTTAATGTAGTTTTGACCAATTATCGTAAAAGATCTAATTTGTCGTGTTTTACTGTCTGGGATTTTGATAATTATTACATTTTGTTTATCCTCAATGTCCACAGTCTTCATTTTTACCATTTCGTCGCATCGACAGGCGCTGGTAACCCCAATTAACAAAACAATCTGAAATATTTTTATAATTTAGTAAAGTATACTACATGCTTTGCAATATAAATTTTTTTACCTTCAATCGTAAATACAACTTATCTGGCGCGTCAAACAAAAATTTATCAAACTCGTCTTTAGTGAAAACTTTAGACTTCTTTGCAGTATATCCTTCGCTTGTTTTTTTCAGAAAGGCACATAACTTTAAAAATTTGCTTATATCCACATTTTTTCTAGTAACTAACTCGGATTTTATCATAGAGTATCGTGACCACATTGTAGAAGATTTCCATTTATTTTCATTTTCCATTATATTAAAATATGCCAGTAAAACGTCTTCGGTAACTTGCCGTACTCCTCTTGTATCGCACCACTCTTGGAAGTGCTTGTACGCTAACCGATACTTTATTCCGGACTTGGAGGGCCCCAAACGTGCTACTGCATCATTAGCCGCGGACTCAATTTCGTTTAGGTTTTCCATTTTCGCACTAAATTTGCGCTTGCGGTTGCAACAACAATAAGTTGTCTTTAATAATTGCAAACAACTGTAACCAGGGAGACGCAAATCCCACCGACGGCTTAATTATTTTAATTTCTAACATCTAGACGACTTTGATAGTTGTCACAGTTAATTTCGAGTAAAAATAGCGTATGAATTGTACTATTTATTGTTGAAAATTGCTACGTTTGAAGAAAAAATAGTATACTTTATTCGGCAAAGAAGCGACTTTTCTTGACTTGCCCTCTATTACGCGCCTATTACATGCTTCTCCGCCTCATAAAGTAATATACTATTAATTAAAAGAAAAAGCCAAAAAGTGCCCGCTTATAATGAGTGAATAAGAGATAATTATATATATATATATATATATATATATATATATATATATATATATATATATATATATATATATATATATATATATATATATAACGTAAATAAATAACTAAATTGGAAATTTGTAATACCAATCTACAATTCTACCAATTAAACAATTGGGTAGATATTTAATAAAGTGAAAAAGATTGGAGATACAGTTATCAACAAATTAAAATGTTTTAAAAAATACTTATACCTTAAAAGGAGAATATCGATTTTTATATTTACATCTTTAGTCATACGCTAGGAAACCTAAAAAGTTGTTAGAATTTAAAACTAAACGTACCTGCTTTGTGTGGCTTGACTGCAATTGACTTCGCGTATTGACTTGGTTTCTCAAAGCTCGTACCGACGTTCTGAAAATAATTAATAGTAATAATAAAAATAATTAATGATAAAATTCATTGATTTTTTGCCAAAAGAATTGACGTCAATGATAATTTATGTAAATGAGAGTATTTGATATTTAATAAATCAACTGAGAGCTCTTGTTTCACCTAGTATTCTTCTTAATTTTTTATTGTGTCTTTTGTATTTTTGTGTATTTTTTCACAAAAGCGATAGAAAAAAAAACAATAAATAAAGATAGAAGGCAACCGTAAATACGTTTTTCTAACTTTTTGATCTTATTCTTATTGATATTACCACAGAGCTACAGACATCTGATAAAAATCAGATATGTCATGAATTATGTCATTTATTTTTTCTACATGGCCTAGTTATCGTAGTTTGTCTATTTTGAAGGCTTGGGCAATATTACGTTTACTGTAGAGATAATAGAACTCAACTTTGTCGCGTTTGGACCATATTCTGTTCTTATTTATTCTTTCTCTATTATATGCATATATATCATCGTCTTTAGTTTTGATGAACGTGGACGGATTATGAACGAATGACTCATACCGTTAACATCAGAGCGAAGCTGGTCCACAATTTCATAATACCTAATTTAAATTTAAAACAAACGTATATACTTATATTTTATTTTATCCGTTTATTGTCATTGATAATTCCTCTGTACCACTCAAATACTTGTTTGATTGTTTTGATATATACACATTAGTTTATATACACTATGTATTTTACCCTTAGTTTCTTGAGGACTTGAAGATGCTGTAAAAGTTTGTAAACA
Organism: Diabrotica undecimpunctata; assembly: GCF_040954645.1. Classification (NCBI taxonomy): domain Eukaryota; kingdom Metazoa; phylum Arthropoda; class Insecta; order Coleoptera; family Chrysomelidae; genus Diabrotica; species Diabrotica undecimpunctata. The sequence goes on along the minus strand of NC_092805.1, from coordinate 93,245,159 downwards.
GCGTTTAATTCTAAACAAGCTATTTCTATCACTTGTAAAAGAGTTACGTCCCTGGATTATCCAATATGTGACGACATATAGAAAGACTATATATACCAGTGTTTAATTAGATTAAGAGCTTTTTGTTTTGTAGTTGTTACCATACCTGTACGTTCTCAATAAATAAATTTTGTTACGAAAATTAATTTTTTAAAAAACCGTTTTCGGCTTTGACTTTCGTAACTGGCGCAGTCAGTAGGATTTTTCGAAATTGTACAGTGTTCGTGTTAACCTTGCCGAATTTCGTGTGCAATTTTTCTTTTTAAAGATTAACGGAAAAAATCTACATTTCGGGTACGGTAACAGCCAAACGTCCAGGGCTAGGAACAAACATTGTCCACAACTTATTGGAGAAGCCAAGACCAGGGAGAAGGAACCAGCATCGTCCAGAATCCTATTGGTGCAGACGGAAGAACAAAAATAGTCTGAAGTCTATAGAAAATGAAAATATTCATGTAAGTGTTTCCTATTTTACCAAAATCCATATTTTTACCTATATATTATATATTTTTTGATTCACTGTGGAGGACATTTTAGATAATTTAGTAAATTTAACATTTAACGAAATGGCTCAACCTAATTTTCAATTAATTAAATATCAAGCAGATAACATTCCTACTTTTGATGGCAATCCGAAACAATTAAATAGATTTATTAAATCATGTGAAAATTTTTTAAATAATCATAGCAATAGAGATGCAAATAATCCTATAAATGTTTGTCTTTTCGATACTGTTTTAAGTAAGTTAACTGACAGAGCAGCAGACCTTATTGCATCAAGAACAGAACTTGATTCTTGGGCAAAAATTAAAGATTCTCTTATAGTAACATTTTCTGATCAGAGATCAATTGATTGTTTAATACAAGATATAATTTCAATGAAACCAGAAAGAAACGAAAATGCACAAAATTTTGGTTTAAGAATCCAGGATGCTAGAAGAATTCTTTGTTCAAAAATAAATATGTCTAATGACCAGTTAAATGTAAAAATATTAAAAATTCAACAATATGAAGATCTTTGTCTTAAAACTTTTATAAATGGCCTTAATTATCACATGCAGTTAGTAGTCAGATTAAAGAATCCTGATTCAATAGAACAAGCAATGGCTTTCGCTAAAGAAGAAGAAAATTTTATTACTTTCAAAAATCGAAATAATAATACAAGACACTCAAATTTTAATAATTCTCGATCCTATAATAATTACAATAGAAATTCAAATAATAATTCACAACACTCTTCATTTCCAAATAGAAATAATTTTTCTCGAAATCAGAATTTTTCGAATTATAATAATTTTCAAAATCGACATTCTTCCCAAAGTTCTAGTCAATTGAGAAATAATAATTTTTTCAAAAATCCAAATAATAATTTTCAAAATCGTCAAAGTTTTTCGAACAATGGTTTTAATAATAATAATGGTAACCAATTTCAAAGACAATTTCCAAATATACCTAGATATCAGCCATCTATTCATACCCAAAATCAAAGCAGAAATTCAATGCGACCTGAGCCAATGGATACAAGTTCCAATAATTTTAGTTTACGAAGTAATTTTAGAAATGATAGACGTTCTCCAAATCATTTATTTAATCATAAAATAACGAGTAATAATGTAAGAGAAGAAAGATATAACGATAATAGAAGAATATATAATAATTATGATAGAAGATATAATGGGAATAAAAGAAGAATGTATAGAAGATACAATAACAATCAAAGAAGAATATATACAAGATATAATGAAAGAAAAAGATATAATGATGAAACATTTCCAGTTCACACTTCAAGAAACTCAGACTTAATTATAACGACGACGAAGAATACCAAGCCATAAGTAAATTACGTTATAATTAGACAGATATTTTTTATATAGACGGAACGCCCCTTAGTTTTACGAATGAAATAAAGCATAAAATAGATTTAGTTAATGATACTCCAGTTTACACAAGAAATTACAGATATCCGGAAGTTTATAAAAAAGAAGTTAGTAGACAAATAAATGATATGTTAAAAAATGGAATAATACAAGATTTAAACTCGCCTTTTAATTCACCCATCTGGGCAATAGAGAAGAAAATGGACGCAAGTAACCAAAAGAAATACAGAATAGTTATAGATTACCGCAAACTGAATGAAAATACAATAGAAAATAAATTTCCCTTGCCATTAATAGATAATATTCTAGATGGTCTAGGAAGAGCTCAATATTTTACTACTTTAGATTTAGCAAATGGTTTCCACCAGATAGAAATGGAACCAGCCGATGTACCAAAAACAGCATTTTCCACAGAGACAGGACATTATGAATTTTTACGTATGCCGTTTGGATTGAAAAATGCCCCAGCTACTTTTCAAAAAGTTATGAATAATGTATTAAGAGGATATCAGAATGAAATATGCTATATATATTTAGATGATATAATTGTTTTTTCCTCATCATTGCAAGAACATGTTAAAAGACTGAAAGCAATTTTTGAAAGACTAAGAAAATATAATTTAAAAATACAGCTAGATAAATCAGAATTTTTACGAACAGAAGTGGCATATTTAGGTCACGTTATAACAAAAGATGGAGTACGACCAAATCCTGAAAAAATAAATGCAGTCAAAAACTTTCCTATTCCTACTACACAAAAAGAAATAAAGTCATTTTTAGGATTAGCAGGATATTACAGAAGATTTATCCAAAATTTCGCCAAAATAGCTAAACCTTTAACTATGTGTCTAAAGAAACATGCAAAAGTTATACACACTCCAGAATTTAAAAAATCTTTTAATCATCTTAAAGAACTTTTAATTAATGCTCCAATTTTAAAATATCCAGATTTTTCAAAACCATTTATATTAACTACAGACGCTTCAAATATAGCCTTATGTGCAATTTTGTCACAAGGAAAAGTCCCAAATGATTTACCCGTAGCGTATGCCTCAAGAACTCTTAATCAAACAGAGCAAAATTATTCTACGATAGAAAAAGAACTTTTAGCAATTGTATGGGCTTGTAAAACATTTAGACCTTATTTATACGGCAGATCTTTTGAAATTTTATGCGACCATAGACCCCTAATATGGTTATTTAATTTAAAGGAACCAAACTCCAAATTATTACGATGGAGATTAAAATTAGAAGAATTTAACTATACTATAAAATATAAACCCGGTAAAACGAATATTGCCGATTCTTTAAGTCGAATAAATATTAATGCAATTGAAACAGAATCAAATATAAATAATCCCGGTGACATAGATTTTGATATCGACCAATTTTTAGCTGAATTTAATCCAGACATAGTTGATGAAAATGTAATAAATGAAACTTTGCAAATTCTCGATAACAATGAGGTTACAGAAAACCCACAAGTAAATAAAATTATATCAACAGGAAATGAGAACAATGAAAACGTTGAAATGGATACCTCAGACACAGATACAGCCCATAGTGCTGAATCTTCAAATGAAAATAGATTCTCATTGTTGGATGAAATAATAAACAATAAAGCCTATCAACTTATCGTTAAAAGAGCGCCTTTTGCAAATTATTTAAAACGCGAATGCGAGAATTTTGAAGGACATAAAATAATAAGAGCTACTATTTCAGCTGACGAAGAAAGTGTGACACAATTCCTAAAAGAAAATGCGTGCAAAAATACTTTATACATTTATTTCTTATCTCAAGAATTACGACCAATATTTCAGAATGTATGGCGTAAATATTTTACAAAATTAAAATTGATTGAATGTACAAAATTAGTTAACAATGTTTTACCAGAAGAAAGGAATCAACTAATAAAATATAAACACGACGGCAAAACGAATCATCGAGGAATTTCAGAGACTCTTAGAGCTTTAAAAATAAATTACTACTGGAAATCAATGAAGAAGGATATAGAAAAATATATAAACGAATGTGAAATATGCCAAAGATCAAAATATAATAGAAATCCACATAAAGAACCTTTAATATTAACCCACACACCATCCAAGCCTTTTGAAATAATACATATAGATACTTATAAAGTTGGCAATCAAAGATTTTTAACAATTATAGATAAATTTTCAAAATATGGCCAAGCGTTACCATATTTTGGCACAGCGATATCAGCGTGTCAACAATTAGTACATTTCTTTTCATTTTTGGAATACCGAAACAAATTGTTGCAGATAGTGGCGGAGAATTAAAAAATGACGTTGTAGACGAATTACTAAAAACGCATCAAATAAAAATACATTTTACTACTCCATATCATCACGAATCTAATTCCCCGGTAGAAAGATTCCATTCTACCTTAACTGAGCACTTAAGATTACTAAAAGAAAAAGATAAAGATACAGATAATATTTCCATTATGCCTTATGCTCTTATTGCCTATAATAGTACTATACACTCAGCAACTGGCCATACACCTTTCGAATTAGTATCGGGACATACAGACAGTAAAGATCCCATGGGACTTATTCCAGCACAAGCTTATACTCAATATGTTAATGCACATCAAAATAATACTCAAGCTCTATATATAAGTAGACAAGAAGAAAATCAAAAACTTAAAGAGAATATAATTGGAAAAAGAAATAAAGATAGAAACTCAAAAGATCCTCGTTTAGGATCACAAGTTTATAGAAAAACAGAGACTCGCGGAGGAAAATTAAGTAGAAAATATACTGGACCTTATATACTTACACAAATATTAGAAAACGGGAAAATAGAAATTGAAAATCCCAAGAATAAAAAGAAAATAATAGTCCACATAAACGAAACTAAAATAATGCCTAATATTTCAGATTTATCGTCGGAATCTTCGGAGCAGTCAACTTTATCAACGCAAGAGACAACTTAGTCAAGTTTGAAGATGTAACTACATATCCAGGACTCCTACCTTTTAGATTAGGTACCTCCAAAATAATTTCTACACACTGGACATTTATACAAATTTACAATTTAACTTCTGTCATACAAGAATTTTATTTATTGAAAAATGAAGCTCAAAGACTACATACAAGTTTCAAAAATCAAACAAGTTATTATCCAGAATTAGAAAACTCATTTATCCCTTTGATTACGTTACAAAGTAAAATAGAAGAACAAATATATCAAATTAATCCACCTTTGTATAAGGAAGAAAAAAGAATAAAAAGAGGACTTCTAAATCCTCTAGGAACAATAATAAAATGTATTACAGGAAATATGGACCAAGAAGACGCACAAAGAATAGAAAACGAAATAAAACAATTAAAAGATAATCAAAGTAACTTAAAAGTAAATTCCCTAAGACAAATATCTTTATTGCAAGATTCTATAAATACTTTTAATAATGCTATAAATAATATTTCACATAATCAATTGATTTTGAAATCAAAAATTGAAGCTATAGAGAATAAATTAGCTTTATTTGAAAAAAGTATGTATACACATATTCAGTCATTTATAGTGATAAATCAAATTACTTTACTTTATCAAACAATTTATGATATTTTTGAAAAAGTAGAAACTGCAATCTCATTTGCCAAAATAAATACCTTGCACAATTCTATAGTAAATCCAATTGAACTTTTAAATGAAATAAAGAAAGCAAAATCTCAGACAAAGTCAAAATTAATGCCTTTTGATTCTACACTAGGAAAAATAATTCAGTATGAGAAAATAATAAATATTAAGAGCTATTCAGTAAATTCTATAATTACATTTGTATTAGAGATTCCATTAGTTGAATCGGAAATATATGATTATTACCAGCTATTCCCTATTCCTATTCCAATGAACAACTCAAATTATCTTATTCATTTACCTTACAAACCTTTCCTCGCACTTAATGAATTTAGCTATATCTACATCGAAGATATATGCACAGAAATAGACTCAGAAGAGTACATATGTAAAGGAAGTAATAGACTAACGATAACCGAAGAAGCCCCTTGTGCAGTCCAATTAATAAATTTCAAGAAAAAGGCATTGTCATGTGAATATTTCGAAGTAAAGATAAAGAAGATAGAATCAGCGACGGAAAATGGATAGTTACAGTTCCAGAAGAAGAATTAGCAATTATTGAGTGCCCAAACTCAAAAGAAAATTTACCAATACATGGAAGCTACGTTTTAGAATCAGTTCCTGAATGTACCGTGAAAATCAAGAATGAAGTCTTCCAAACAGAAAAAATTAGTAAAAGTCACTTTGCTCATATAAATCTTCCAAAAGTTATTCCTTCTATTAATATTTTTCAAAATGAAAGTTCAAATTTTTCACCAATAAATCTTAATACAATTAACCTTAGAAAGACTAAAGATATTTTAGAAAAGTTAGAAACACAAAAATATAATTTAAAAGATAATAATTCAATTTATTTTAAGCAAACAAGTTTTTGGACAATCTGTATATATATAATAATTTTCATTTTAATTTTATATTATTTAAATAAATATTGTAAAACTGTGCGTCGAGGAAAACAAGAAGAAACAAGAAAAGAAGAAACCCAAGGATTTATTGTGTAAAGAAGCACACCCCAAGGATATGCTTCTTTCTAAGGGAGGAGGAGTTACGTCCCTGGATTATCCAATATGTGACGACATATAGAAAGACTATATATACCAGTGTTTAATTAGATTAAGAGCTTTTTGTTTTGTAGTTGTTACCATACCTGTACGTTCTCAATAAATAAATTTTGTTACGAAAATTAATTTTTTAAAAAACCGTTTTCGGCTTTGACTTTCGTAACTAAAGTGCCAATAATCACAAATAATAACAATTATGACATCTTTATACACGGCTAATAAAATAAAACAATAAATATCATATCTCTCAAAACAAATGCTCTCAAAAAAGTATAACTTTGGGAAAACGGGTTTTTGTGATTTATGCACGACAATACAATACTATTTTATTTTTCGATAAAAAGTGTATTAGCTTCTGTGTATAACTTAATTCTGACGCAATAACCCATTTTATGTACTAAATATGGTGTATATCGAATAGTCTTTTAAAAAAATTGAACATATGCCTCTTGTCACAAACATTTTTTAATGAAGTCTAGGTACAAAACATATCTAGTTATTACTAGTAACTAATTATTGTTATCCTCTTGGTCAGATGCATTTGGCAAAATATCTCGTACACCATCTGTAGTAGGCAAATTTTTATAGGAGTGAAAGGTTTGGTTTATAATGGCAACAACTTCATTAGGTTCTGTTTTTCTTTACTTATCGGATTGGCATTTTTATAAGACATCGGTATGTTAACATAAAACCTTTTTTCCTTTTTTCTAATAGCTTAACGATTGAAATGACTCTTCTTCGCTTAGAGACGTTTATTACAAAATTTTGAACATTGGTATACCGTAGCCATTTAATATCCTTCCAGATAACTTTCTACCAATCTTCGTTAATTTTTCTTTACTGAAAAACTGATTTGAGAAGGGTAGAGTATTCGAAAAATTGGAAATGTCCATTTCAATAACGTCAAAGGGTTTTTTAAAACCACAAAGCCTTACCAGATTCATCCAATCTATTGGATGTTCAATGGGACAAGGATATCGTTTTTCCTTTTTTTTTCAATAATTGAGTGGTCGCTGTCACACTCTATATGAGTGTGACCGGGAATTAAGAATTTATGATCAATGTGTTCAAGACTTTAATATTCTTTTAACGCAAGCATGAACATGACGGATACATAACAATTCTTGTTTTGTCCAGCACGGGTTTAATATCGATTACATGTGGCGCATGTCTTTTTCGGACATAATTTTAATTATTTTAAATATTAAGTTTAATGAATTAATAGCGCGTTCGTAAATAAATCGTGAAACAGGTCGTTTATCAACAGGAATTCATTTTTTATATTCCTGATAAAGTCCAGTAAGCGTATAAGTAGGAGGAAGATATATCATATCTGTATCTTTTTTACAATAGTGACTTTCATAAGAAGGTATTGACTTAATATGTTGCTGTACCAAATTCCCATCCGAATTAGAAATTTTGTTTGATGTTGCTAAGTCTCTTCTGTCGTCATGACAAATTCCAGAACGTGAGGTTACTTTCTTCATTGATGACCTTTGTAATAATTCGACTAGTTTCATTGGAAGTTTTTAAAAAGTACTGCTTGCATACTTTTAAGGATTCGCCATTAGTAATAGGTAAATAAAAAGCATGGGTGACAAATCTGTTCTCTTCTGTTTTGATTCTTCGACTATTTTGCATCTTGAACATTTCTTGAGTTCCGTGGTTATTAAATTTGCAATAAATACAATTCTTTTATTAAAACAACATTGCATTTTCCAATAATCGTTAAACAACATTTGCCTATTTTCATCGTTTGCCCTATTTTTGCAAAATCCTCTTTACATTCTTCTTGAGGTTTGCAAGATCTAGCCTTTACCACCTTACTTACAATTATTGATATCAGCAAACTGCTTAAAATCTGTAAAATGTCTTATTTCCAGAAGTGTATTAACTTTGGGATAGAAAACCCTAATACTATTTGAAAGACAATTGATTTCTTTGTGGCTAAAATTATAAAATATAGGGTTTCATTTAAAATTATTAACTTACTGTGTTTTGAAATTAAAAAAAAATGGCGTATTATTTGTGAACACCCCATACTTAGAAATGCAATTTAGATGTAAATTCCTAAAAGGACGTTACCTACTCTTTGTGTTGCAAAAATTTTAAAGACATTATAATTTTGAGATAAGCTGAGATATTTTGAAAAGTTTGTATCTATAAGACAAAATTTTTGGAAAGACATAAATAACTTAAAAAATATGAAGTTTTGACCTATGGTACCTCATACAAATTTTATCAGGGTATTCTATTTAAAATTACACCGTTGCTGCCTACTTTCGGTATAACCGTAAGTGGTATATCAATAAAAACATTTTCTTTAAGTTAAGTTTAAGTTTGTCATAACTTGTAATTCCAATAAGCCAATTTTCATAATATATCGTGTGAGTAGTTTCGGATATATAGGTAGTGTAAGCTCGTCGTGAAACACCCTGTATAAACAGTATGGATCATCCTACACGCATCGGTCCCTGTAGCGAAGACGACTAATATTCAAAGTTTTTTCCTTTATAGAAATATACAGGACCCTTAAGCTAGCGGGGACACATGAGCGGAATCCAATTTAACCTACGTAATATTTTTTCACCCATTTTTCACTAATTTATTACCACCCTAATAATTTTTCACCACCAAACCAACCTTAAGGGGAGCGATTCTGCTGGCTTAAGGTTCAAGCTAGCAGAATTAAAAAAAAAACTTTTTGTTGATGGCATATTTTTTCACCAATTTTTCACTAATTTATTACCACCCTAATAATTTTTCACCACTAAACCACCCTTAATGGGAGCGATTCTGCTGGCTTAAGGTTCAAGCTAGCAGAATAACAAAATAAAAAATCTTTTTGTTGATGGCATATTTTTTCACCCATTTTTCACTAATTTATTACCACCCTAATATTTCTTCACCACCAAACCACCCTTAATGGGAACTATTCTGCTGGCTTAAGGTTCAAGCTAGCAGAATTAAAAAAAAAAAACTTTTTGTTGATGGCATATTTTTTCAGTAATTTATTACCACCCTAATAATTTTTCACCACCAAACCACCCTTAATAGGAGCGATTCTGTTGGCTTAAGGTTTAAGCTAGCAGAATTTTAAAAAAAACTTTTTGTTGATGGCATATTTTTTCACCCATTTTTCACTAATTTATTACCACCCTAATATTTTTTCACCATCCAACCACCCTTAAGGGGAGCGATTCTGCTGGCTTACGGTTCAAGCTAGCAGAATTAAAAAAAATATTTATGATATACCACAGTGTTCTGCTAGGTTTTTACGAATTTATTACAACTTTAATAATTTTTCACCCCTTACTACCCCTTTAACAAAATTAAATAAATTTGTTTTTTCAAAAATACTTCAATACATTTACACGGTGTGTGTGTGTGCGAGTGTGTGTGTGTGAAAAACACTTCTGTTGCAATAATTGGTATATTTAATTAAAAATTACTACTTACCTATTACTTATTAATTACTTACTAAAAGTACAACAAATTTCACTGAAGATGGACTGATAAGTCCAAAAACGTTTTGAACTTAATCCTTTAGGATTTTTAAAATTTAATTAAATATACCAATTACAACAGTGTTTTACTTCAATGTTCGAGTTTTTTAACTATATGATATACAGCCAACTCACGGCAATGATCCCTTTTTAAGTTGTAAAATTTTGTTAAAAAATAGGCAATGTACAAAACAACAATATTTAGCATATAAAAAAGTTGGTGAAGTTGGTGTTTGTGTAAATTCTAGCATTTAAAGATGTAAACTGCTTTCCTTATTTGAATTTCTAGTATTTATGGGAATTATCTTCCACACTGACACATACGGATTTCAAGATTGGAGGGTTATTGGAAAGCAGATCTACTATTCAACTTTTTTTTGCAGAACATCGGAAGAGATCGTTTTCTTATAATTTTAAGGTGCTTAATCTTCATCCATAATCCAATGAGACCGAATGTTATTCCTGAAGATCGGTTTTATAGAATAAGAACAATTATAGACTTTTTAATAATAAAATGACTGCTCTGCATTATCCAGTTAAAGAATTATCACTAGATGAGTCGATGGTACCGTGGAAAGTTAGACTTAGTTTTAAACAATATACTAAACAAAAGACATAAAAGACGATATCAAGGTTAGAATTATTTCGTAAATTAATTTATAAAAAAGCAAAGAAAGACGGAATATCGCACGCGAACATTTACCTATAAATAATTGCTAATACATCGGACAAACGCGAAACGAAAACGAAAAGATGCAGAGTATGTTCTATCCTAAAAATAAGAAAAAACCCAATTTATGAGTGTGTGGATTGGGCCGAGAAACCAGATCTCTCCGTGGGCGATTCTTTCAAACATTTCCATAAACAAAATAAATAAGTTAATATTTTTTTGTAATAACCTTTAATTTTTACCTATATTTAGCTGACAATGAATGAAAAATCGACAAAGAATTAAAATACAAATATCTTTAAATTTTTAAAATGCTGTTAATATAAATTTATTTTACTACGCAAGTAATCTATATCAGCTGTTCTGACCAACCGTTAATTTCGGTCTCATTTGAATATACCTACTTAAAATATTTATATCCTAAAATGTTTTCCACTATAAATTCTTTATGTTATACACCTAATCTTAAAATTATGTTTTGACCAATCGTTAATACTCTTCTTATTTAAATATTACTAAAATATTAAATACCTAAATTATTTTTCAAATTTTCGTCTACCTAATGAATACAAATCTTTTAACAATAGGTGCGGTGCGCACTGTCCCGACCCTCCTTTACAATCAGTTAAATAATGTAATAGACGTAATAAAATTATTTCAATTTGAATATTTCTTACCTGGTAATTTATTCTGTGAAATATAAAAATTCCATTGTATTTACTAAAACTCAACTTGATTTCAGATATTTTATATTCATAAAAGGGAGTAACGATTCGATTTCGCTTAGCCATGTAATACGACTCGAATCAGAGTCAATTTTTTAAAACAGGTAAAATTTATAGTTTTTGGAATAAAGTGTTTTCATATTTTTAATATTTAAACATTAAAAATATAAATATTAGTTAGTAAAGAATAACATTTAAAAATGTTTTTCAATTAGGGTAGTTGAGAAGAACATGACTAGGCTGGTAAAAATATAGTAAAATTCTAGCAGAGCACTCTTGTGTTTTCAAAAAGATTTTTTATTCACCTAGCGTCAATGTGTATCTTGTTGAATGTTTCCCATTAACTGAGGCTTAGGGGGTCAAAAATTATAAGGGTGGATCAAATTTAGTAAAAACCTGGCAAGCAATTTATATTTTCAGTTACAAGTAGAATACAGTAAAATTATAAAAATAGATTTTTTATCACCTTAAATTTTAACTTAGTAGAATTATTGACTCCTCATAGAGGGTAGTTGAAGGGTGAAAAATTACTATACACGGTTCACAATTTGTTGATAGCTCACTACAAGTTTAACCCTAATTAGAAAACTGAAATACAGAGAGGATAGGTAATACGATATAATAGTAAAAATCAACCTAAAACTGACGGTTTAAGACGTTTTCGACTAACCCACCTTATATCTGAAGGAATACAATACCTTATAATCCTATTACGGGGATATTTTGAATGGTTAGAAATGAACGACCAGTGTCGTAGAGTATATGATTGAAACATTTATTTGAACTAAATAAATATATTTTTTAAATTGTACTTATGTAAATTGTATTTTTTAATAAAACTTATTTATTTTATTCAAAAATAAAAAGTTTCTTGCCATTTGTAACAGATACATTTATTTAATTAAGGAAAAAGGCGCCAAATGTCGCTTGGCAAAATTTCCAATGCGTTTTAAATGTATATCCATTATTTTCGAATCCGGAGAAAACTAATAAATATTTTTGAAAAATTTAAACGCAGAATGAAAGATTACATTATTACTCAGGGCAGAAAGTCCCTGAAAACTTCTACAATGTTTATTTTAATATGTTATGTAACAGGGTTGAAAATAAAAGAGAAAATATAGTATAATTTTTAATTGAAAATATTGCATGCAAAAGAAACTTTTTATTTATTCTAAAAAATATTTCATTCTGCCTTTAAATTTTTCAAAAATGCTTTTTAGTTTTCTCAGGATTTGAAAAAAAAAATGGATACATTTAAAACACATTGAAGATTTTGACAGGCGACATTTTGCGCCTTTCCCCTTTAACACCTTACGATTACAACTACTATTACTTACCTTATATAATTACGATTAGAAAACTATTCAAATTCAAAATAAATAGGATCAACTTCGGAATCCGAGTCGTCTTGAGGGTTAATAATTAGGTTAATAATCTCTACGGTCGCATCAATTATGTTATCAAGATCCCACATTTTTTGTTCTTCTTCTATTACATGTCTTACTGCATCTTTCCTGTTTTGTTTTGTAATATGTTATAATGACTCGTATAACAATAATTCACGTACATCTTGTATTTTATATGACGTATTTTTTCTAGCCACATAAGTTTTCATTTGTGCCCAAATGAGTTCAATTGGATTTATTTCGCAGTGGTAGGGTGGAAGTCTAAAGACTGTGATGTTTCGCCTTTCCGCCATTTTGTCAACTACGTATTTCTTGAACTTAGATTTGTGTTGCCGGGCAATTTTTAAAAGTTCTGCTTTTACCATTCCATCTTCGTAAGGCAGATACTTATTCCGCAGCCAGTCAAGAATATCCTGTTTCTTTCACGCATTCGTTAGAAGTCTTTTTCACTAGTCGTGAATGATAAGGTGCATTATCTAATACTATAATTGAATTTGGTGATATGTGTTCAATCATTTGTTCAAAATACTCTTCGAAAACATCAGCTGTCATCTCCTCGTGATAGTCTTTTGTGCTTTTGGAATGAAATTCCAACAAACCATGCTTAACAAATCCTTTTTCACTGCCAATGTGAGAAATTATTAATCTACTGCCTTTACCAGAAGGTGGGGAGATACCAGTAGACCAACAACCTTCCATAAAGACTTGCCTGGAGCTTAATATATTTTTATCTGACCAAATGTTTTTTAGAGTATGACCTGAGTTTACCCACGTTTCATCCTGGTAGAAGATGGGCCTTTCTTCAGCCCGGAATTTTCGTATGAATCTTCGATAATTTCTTCTCCAATATCATCTTCTCCTCCCGGTCAATCAAAAGTGATTTTCGGTCTGATTTCTCCCACCGGAAATTTAATTCTTTTAAAACTTGCCACAATTTAGTTCGTCCGATATGAGGCAAATCCGGGTCGTCTCTAACTTCTTGTAAAATTTTGTTTAGGTTTAGTATTTCTTTTTTGAAAAAAAATCCATGAATTTTCCTTCGAATACCATTTTTGGCAAATTCATCAATTTCAATAGGCTTTTTCCCTCTCTTTAAGTTTTCGTTTGTGTTTGGGTTAGCTATACCGTGTTTTTTTCTTTCTGATAGGAACCTATATAAAGTTGACTCTCCTACGCCAGTCATGTTGGCACAATTTTCGACTATGTTGCGAACAGTGTTTGTGGGATTCTGAGAAACCAGAGCATCGTGAACATTCACAGACAATAGTCTTCTCTCTTGGTGAATAGACAGACTTACTGACTGTACGCAACAGTACCGGTGTAAAACTTGATGATGAAGCCATCACAAACAATCCAACAAAACGAGCACGAGCGAAAGGTACGTATATGTTCGTAGGTATATGAAATAAAAAATTACTCACACACTGCATATAATTCGCAAAAGAAATATTCGAGACGCTAATTACTGCCGTAGACGCGGAAACACCGACGAGCCGTAAATTACATGCGATCAAAAACGTACTAAACAAAAAAATTGTTTTCGTTCGTAATAACTTCACACTTTCAAGTTAAGTTTCGAATATAATTATATTATTAAAAATCTGGGGAATTCTATCTTAATTATCTTGCAACGAATAGTACATTCGGATATGAATTCCAGGTTTTCTAGTAAAGTGATTAAACGCGAAGATTAGTATTGAAATATCCAAAGAGATAAGGTATTCTCATTTACAAAATTGTTAATGGTTAAATTCTTATTTTTATTAATATAATATAATAACCAACATTAGTCGTGAAAGTTTTAATTGTTTTTTTTGCTAAATATATTAGTATTAAAATATTATCAATATTATATATAACAGTATTAAAACATTATATTATTATTTAATGAATAAACACCTTAGGAACGCTTATGATTTACGACCGTTTTATAAGTTTGAGGCATATTTCGTGCTCTCAACAATTTGTGAACAGAGAATAGGATGGTAATATATACAAATCTAGCATAATACTGTAGTCTCTCATACTTCCGAAAAGATTTGCTTTGCATTCAACCAGCGTAAATGTGTAGATGGTGGAATTGGTGAAGTTGGTTAACATTTAGTAAAAACTAACCAGAGAGTTTCTTATTTTATTTATAAATAGTATTTAGTAAAGTTATAAAACAAAACTTTTTCACCTTTAATTTAAACGTAGCAGAACTATTGACTTCCACTAAGGGTTAGTCGAGGGATACAAAATTACTAAGTTGGTAATAAATTCGTAAAAACTTAGCAAAACACTGTGGTATATCATAAATAATTTTTTTAAATTCCGCTGGCTCGAATATTAAGCTAGCAGGAACGTTTCCAAATAAGATTGGTTTAGAGATGGAAACTTATCAAGGTAAAAATACTTTATTATGTCAGTTATAAGTAGAGGATAGTGAAATTGATGATTTTTTTAACGTTAAATTTTAACCTAACAGAATTATTGACTTTTCACAAGGGGTAGTTAAGGGGTGAAAAATTACTAGGATGTTAATAAATTCGTAAAAACCTAGCAAAACACTGTGGTATATTATAAATATGTTTTTTTAAATTCTGCTAGCTTGAACCGCAACCCAGCAGAAAGGCTCCCCTTAAGGGTGGTTTGATGGTGAAACAATATTAGGGTGGTAATAAATTAGTGAAAAATGGGTGAAAAAATATGCCATTAACAAAAAGTTTTTTTTTTAAATTCTGCCATCTTGAACCTTATGCCAGAAGAACCGCTCCCATTAAGGGTGGTTTGGTGGTGAAAAATTATTAGGGTGGTAATAAATTAGTGAAAAATGGGTGAAAAAATATGTCATCAACAAAAATTTTTTTTTTGAATTCTGCTGGCTTGAACCTTAAGCCAGCAGAATCGCTCCCCTTAAGGTTGGTTTGGTGGTGAAAAATTATTAGGGTGGTAATAAATTAGTGAAAAATTGGTGAAAAAATATGCCATCAACAAAAAGATTTTTTATTTTGTTATTCTACTAGCTTGAACCTTAAGCCAGCAGAATCGCTCCCATTAAGGGTGGTTTAGTGGTGAAAAATTATTAGGGTGGTAATAAATTAGTGAAAAATGGGTGAAAAAATATGCCATCAACAAAAAGTTTCTTTTTTGAATTCTGCTAGCTTGAATCTTAAGCCAGCAGAATCGCTCCCCTTAAGGTTGGTTTGGTGGTGAAAAATTATTAGGGTGGTAATAAATTAGTGAAAAATGGGTGAAAAAATATTACGTAGGTTAAATTGGATTCCGCTCATGTGTCCCCGCTAGCTTAAGGGTCCTGAAATATACATGGCCATTAACACTACAATTTTTAGAATACTGTGAATTATATAAGGTGTTCCCAAAAATAGTTGTGTAACAAAGTTATATTTTTTCTTATAGAGTACCCTATATTTGACGACATTTTAAAATTATCCTTAAAAAATAAAATACTCTTATAGGAGTTACCCATACCTTAATACAGTGTGTTTTGATTTAGTTTAGTTTTTCTATAAAATTTAAGGTTGTAGAAAAAAATTAAATATGGTCAAGTGGGAGTAATTATGAGACATTATTTAAATCTTTTAAAACATATAAAGAACCTTCTCATATGGTCAATTTGCCAATAAAGTATCAACTTTTTTAACAACAATATTTTATTTGTTTACAACATTTATACGTCTCATTTTTCACCCCTCAGAAGGTACAATTATGAGACAAAGGGGCAAATTTAGGAAAATTTTTTTTTATTTCGAAAATATATGTCTCAACAGCTAATAGCCATTGACACAGGTACAATTTATATTCATATTTACATGGTTAATACTTTACACTGGGTACAAATGAGTTACAATACATTTTTTATAATACATTTTGTTTTAAATTAAATTGTATAACTTTGTGTTTTTTAAAAAGTTTAATACACTTTCATAGTTGCTGCTGTTTGAGATAGGTATGTCTTTTAGGTTGTTACCAAGATTGTATTTTCTTCTGGCTGCTAGGTAGTGTTGACGAGAAGTACATGTGTTATGTAAGTCGTGGTGTTGCAGTACTGGCACAAAATCTGATTACTGGAAATCATTA
Source organism: Diabrotica undecimpunctata (assembly GCF_040954645.1). NCBI lineage: Eukaryota > Metazoa > Arthropoda > Insecta > Coleoptera > Chrysomelidae > Diabrotica > Diabrotica undecimpunctata. The sequence continues at coordinate 93,228,183 of NC_092805.1, read as the reverse complement.
GGTGTCCATGTGTAAGGCATGTGTGCCCCATTATCAATCTTCGGATGATAGATTTGTCCTTTCTTGTCATTGGTGGGAGCTGGTGGTAGAAAATGTTTGGTTGTAGAACGCTTAACTTGGTATTGCTTCTTTTCCAATGATCATTCCAAAGGTTCATTATTTTATGTTTGAGTGTTCTTTTTAAATCTGATGATGTTTGAATGTCTGTTGTTACGTTAAGAGAACATGCTTGTTTTGCTGCTTGATCGGCTTTTTCGTTACCTGGAATACCAACGTGTGATGGGACCCACAATATTGTTACTGTAGTTCCATTAGTTTAAAGACGATCTGGATTTCTTGAACTATTGGGTAGATAGAATATACGTTTCTTATGGACTGCAAAGAGGAAAGAGAGACCGTACAGATTGCTATAGTTTTATCATCGTTGAGTGGAGTTTTCACCGGTTGTAGTATTCCATATAGTTCAGCAGTATAAATACTGCAATTGCTGGAGAGTCGAAACAAGTTGACGGTGGTTGTAGTCGTTGTAACAGCACAGCCAACATCTTTTTCAGTCTTAGGTTGATGTAGTATTTCATAGAATCTGGCCCAGTTGTTTATTTTACTTAGCGTGTTTTGTAGTAAAGTATTAGTGATTTCTTCACGCGTTCTACCCCACCATGGGAAGTCGGATTAGAAAGCTTCATTACTACGTATATAGGATCGACCTCGTACGTTTCTGAATTGGAATAATATAAAAATAAATTACTCTTACGCTGAAGATAAGATACTACATGGGAAAAATATCTACCGAATCAACATAAGCAACGTAATATACAATCTTCCTTTTCGTGGAAAATTTTACGAGTATTTAGTTGTCCTCCCTAACATCTGATATATCTAGATCTTGATTTAGTGTTAAATTTTCCGCGTTACTTTCATCTTGATAGATCCATCTATTTTGTGCCTTTTTTGCAGATTTGGAGTCGTTCTTTCCATTCGCGAGTAGAAGTGACTCTAAAGAGATAGGAATTTAATTATTGTCACTTGTGTTGAAAACGGCTGAGGAAGCACTGGATGTACATTCTTACCGATTGTTTTTTAGAGTGTTGTGTGACTATAGTGACACAAAGTAGAGTTAGTAATATTTATACAATTAAGGGACTGCTGGGAAAAAACTTGATTCTCTCAGAAATGTCTAGTTCTGTCACAGGGAAAGAGTACTAGAGAAGGAAGAAATGATTGTTTCCGTATTTATTCTTTCATTTTATAATTCACACAAGTCCGAAAATTCAGATTTCGAAAGCTTTCTTTGATTTTCACGTTGCCAGTAAATTAATTTTTCATTCTAACGTGGAGCTTAGTGGTCCAAAGCAGCATTTGTCCAGAGGTTGTAAAAGGTCCGTGCTGTGTGCTGGAAGTTTCAGTAAAGTTATATTTTCTGCGATTATCCCTTCAATTGTAGTTATGTCCAAATGGGTAATGTGATCATCGAGAATTATAATTAATGGTCTTTGGTTCATTATTTCATAAAATTTTATTAACTACTGCTAGAAAATATTGGTAGTCATCTAACCTTTTTTCGATCATGCATACAAAGTATTTGGTATGTTATGTTGTCCCTTCCAGCTAGACCATAAGTTGGCTTCTTGAAAAATAATTAGTAGTGGTAGTAATTTACCGATAGGTGAAATATATACCATGACAGATATTTTCTTTTCCTGGACCCTGTATATTACTATGAACTTTCTCCCCTTTTTCGGCTATGAGAAGAATCGGAAGAAAAACTGGTTTTATTTATGTTCTAAATAAGCTCTGGTAAATTACTTAGGTTTAATTTATTGGTGGTCTCCTGTACGCGGTCGTAGAATCCATAAAACAAAAATGGATCGCTGCGCTGGTTACCGGTCGTCTATTTAATTCTAATTGCTCTATCCTTTGGCTTAACTTTTGCCTTTTACAAAAATCATGAAATCAGTCGTGTTCTGGTTTGTTGTTTTAAAATTAAGTTGTGCTGTTATTCTCATTTACAAATGATTGGACCGTTTCTAAGATTTCTTGTTTTGTCACAATAAAACTCTATTTGGCCAAAATTCTAGTTTTTTCCGCCAGATCATGCTCAATTTCGGTTTTTCGACCTTCTATTTTATTGTGATTTCCATGGAATTGTCTACTTAACGTGGATTTATCTATTTTAAGCATTTTGATGCCATTCTTAAATTAATCTTACCTTCTTTAATAAGGTTTAATGCTGCCTGAAGGTTTTCATCGTTATATGATTTTAGCTTTTTCACATATCCTCTTGGCATTTTGCTAAAAATTATATAATTATTAGTCTCATTCTTTACCTAACCTTGTCTCATATTTACCCTAAAGAATGTCTCACTTTTACATCTGTTAAACAATTCGACGTAACTTAGACATACTTCAAGACAGACTGTCGCACAAAAGGGCTAACGACTATGGAAGTATTCTCGATAATATCGAGAACACAAGCAAGCAAGCAATATAATTAAACCTAGCCTGTGAGACATGTTCACCCCTAAGAATTACGTTCGGGTGTAACAATTCATTGGAGTGAGCTGTATTGATTCGAGTTATAAACAGGAATCACTCCACCGCGCTCCAATGCTCCAGACTATCCCTTTCCCCCTAGAGCACTCTGATACGCGATAGGGGCACTATCAGCCAAATGCTCTTCATGTGGGAGTCCTGGGTAATAGAACTCCAACATAGTACCCTACCCGATTAAAAATTCAGGCTAGTGTTAGTCGCTTTATTCCTGTTATCTTTATGTGACATCCACGAATCTAAAATTGCTTACTTGGGCCTTAAGTCTCCGCTCTGAGCTAGGCCCCTGAATCTCATCGAGCATATATGGGATAGACTTCAACGAAGAATGGCTCCACGTAAACGTAACATATACATGCCGTTTCGTTTTCGAGGGCGTCTCATAGAAGAATGGGCAAACGCATCTTAACAGGATATCCCGGACAGGATTTTATTATTACCACCCTATTTTGCAATGACCTAAACTTTTGTTAATTGTACTGAAAGGCAATCTCGTTATTTTTGAGATTTCAACAAATTTTGTCGTATGGTAAATACTACTAATCACTACAAATCGATTATTATTTATTTAAAACAATTAAAGAAGAAATTACGTCACCTTCTAAAAATATCCCTAGACTTTTTCGATGAATATATAATGTATACAATATTATATTATGTCTTTTTCATATATTGCTCATCGCGATTAAATTCAGTGGAGAATATTCAACCACTTCAACAATTCTGCAAAAATATATTGAAATTGTTTAATTTATAAATAAAAGTTTACAAAAAATTAAATTTGCACTTTCTATATTCTGTAAGTTCAATAACAGAGCCATAATAAGCTTCAAATCGTACTATTTTACCTCTTTTATATAATCGTAAGTAAAGGTTTCTTGTTCGGTAACTCCTTCAACCACACTACTAGTCGCTATTTGTTTATCAGTTCGAAGGTCTGAAGTGTATTCACCTTTGGATGTCATTTCTATAGGAAGAGTGGAACTGGCAATTGTAGCTCTGGTGTCGTCATCGCCAACCGATTTTCCACTTACTGGTATTTCATGAGTTTGTTGAGGACTGGATACTGTTACATCTTCTAAACTGGTAGGAGTTTCTTTAGTTTCAATTTCAAGCGTTTTAATCTAAAAATATTTGAAAAAAATTTGACAAATTAGTATAGGCATGCGACACATATTTAAAAAAGGATATTTAGTTTGTTATAGCGTTCAAAGCAAATGTAATAAAAATACAATAATGAAGGTAAGCGTTATCGACAAAACAATTTAGCGATTTTAGGGCCTGCGTAGCGCAAGCGGTAGGATGCTTGCCTCGCATGCCGGTGGTTCGGAGTTCGAATCCTACCGCTGACAAGAACAACTAGACATTTTTAAAAATGTCTATAGGCCCCAGGTCGACTCAGCCTGAATAAAAATGAGTACCTTGGGTAAAACCAGGGGTAATAATAGGCGGTTGAAGCGTAGCACTGGCCATGTTACCTTCCTTGCATACCGTAGGCCCTAGATATAGCAGGCTACCCTGCTATACTCCCAAAGCCGCAAAGAGGTATAAAACAGGAGACTATTATTATTACATCAGATAAAAATACCTTCTGTCAATTGCCCTACCAACTTCTTCCAATAGATCTATTTTTGGAGTAATTCCAAACAAAATCCACAAGGAAAATAATTCCTGTAGCTGGCTGTATACCACGTATAACAAAAGAGGTTAGTCTTTGTATGTGGGTATATTTTATTTTTATAAAAACCCTTAAAAGGGCAACATTACAAGCACGAACGTTTTCGGAACAACTGTTCCATCATCAGGTTAAAATGCAGGTTAACATGCCTGAGCCACCAAAATATTTGGGTAACAATATACCCAAATACTTTGGTGGCTCAGGCATGTTAACCTGCATTTTAACCTGATGATGGAACAGTTGTTCCGAAAACGTTCGTGCTTGTAATGTTGCCCTTTTAAGGGTTTTTATAAAAATAAAATATACCCACATACAAAGACTAACCTCTTTTAATTCCAAACAGTTTAAGAAACATAAACTTGCACAGTAAAACGGTAGAGTGTGTGTACACTGTACAGACCAAATCTTTAAATCAAATAATTTGATCACATCGACATCTGATATGAATAACATTGTAACTCTACTTACAATGATTTTCAACTATAGAGTAAATAACATTTATAAAGGATAACCTTTAGTTTGGTATATCTTTTATTCTATCTTATCTTAATATAAATTTATTCAACAAAATAACCTCATTGTGAGTGCACATTTTAAATCACTTGGCGGAAACAACGTTATAACCAATGTTACAACGTTACAATGTTACAATGTTATAGACTATGTCATCATAAAACAAAATACTAATATGCAAGTACAGGACACAAGAGCATACAAAGGAATAACATGTGGTTCAGATCATTATATCGTAAAATCAAAAGTAACCATTTAGATATAAAATAACACATAATCATTGGATAGTTTGACCCAAGAGAATGCAAGAATACTATATCAACAAAGACTGGATGGCAAACTAATGAATATAACTGAAACATCAACAGTAGAGGAGGTATATAAAAACATAGTCGTTAGCGTTAAAAAAGCTGCAGAAGAAGCACTCGGCTCTAACACTCAAAGACAAAGTGAAAAACTATGGTGGAACAAAGAAATAGAAGCACTCGTAGAAGAGAAAAAGCAAGCGTATATCAGATGGCTGAGCAGTAAACAACAAAAAGATAGAGATGAATACCTGGAACTCAAAAGAATAACAAGAAGAACAACAGTAAAATCAAAAAGAGAAATGTGGGATAAGAAGTACCAGGAAATTAATACCTACCTGGGAGGCAGAAAATGTACAGAAACATGGAAGTTCCTTAGTAAAATAAGAACTAACGAAAGGAAGGGCACAAATATTCAACTAATATCCACACAAAAATGAGAAAAGTACTATGGGGAACTACTGACAGAAAATAGGGACGAATACTTAACTCAATCACCAACAGAGGTTAATATTGAAGGAAAAGATATAACAATACAAGTGACAGAAATTAGAAAAGCTATAAAAGAACTGAAAAATGGTAGGTCTCCAGGACCAGGGGATATTCCAGCCGAACTAATAAAATTTGAATCACAAAAATTGTTTGAAACCGTCACTTGGTGCATAAATAAATTTATAAATGGTTCTCCCGTACCCGACGAGTGGAAAATTGCTTATATTTCGTCGATCCATAAGAAAGGAGATAAGCTTAAATGTGAAAACTATAGAGGGATATCAGTCACTATACATTCAGCCGTTTGTATGGACGAATAATTAGAGACCGCATTGAGAAGGAATACAAAGACCAAGAGGAAGAAGAACAATCCGGTTTTCGAACAGGCAGAACCTGTACTGATAATATCTTCTGCCTCAAAGAACTAATAGAAAAAAAATTAAGCACAAATCAAGAAACTCACCTCATGTTTATTGACTTGCAGAAGGCGTACGATACAGTTCTTGTAAACAAACTCTGGAACGTGTTGTGACAGACGAATATTAGTGTCACCTTAATATAAGCCTTAAGAAATTTGTATGAAGGGTCAAAATCACAAATAAAAAATGGAAACAGACTATCGCAAAGCTTCCTGGTTAATAAAGGTCTACGTCAGGGGTGTTGTGTATCACCGACCTTGTTTAAAATATATGTTGCAAAAGCATTGAAAGAGTGGAAACGAAAATGCAGAGGCATGGGCGTAGACCTCGGAGAGATTTGCTTGTATACATTGCAGTTTGCTGATGACCAGGTTGTTATAGCAAACAATAAAGCTGATCTGGAATACATGGCAAGGAAATTACAAGAAGAATATAGAAAGTGGGGACTAGAAATTAATATAGAAAAAACAAAATACCTACCAATACGTACCGAACTATCGAACATCACATTAGAAAATAACGAAATCATCATGCCCTGCGACCATTACACATACCTAGGAATCGTTTTTGACACAACGGAGAAAGATGATGAAGAAATAAAGGGAACAATAACACAATCCAAAAAAACAATAGGTTGTCTAAACAGCGTACTGTGGAGTCATGAAATAGGAAAAAGACAAAAGAAAACACAATATCTACGAATCTCTTATTAAAAGCAGTCTATTGTACGAAGCGGAAACTTGGCGAATAACCGAAAACAACAGAAGAAAACTGGAGGCAGTAGAAATGGACGCTTTTAGAAGATCAGTAGGAGTGTCACGCAGAGACAGAATACGTAATGATGAGATAAGACAGCGAATGGGGGTTGACGGCTCTCTAACAACAGACATAGAAAGAAAACAGCTGATATGGTATGGACACGTCCAGAGGATGGATAACTCAAGACTCCCAAAAATATTTATGCAATGGATACCACCAAACCGTAGAAAAAGAGGAAGACCCAAGAAATCTTGGAGAGAGGGAGTAACGAAGGCGATGAGCGCAAGAGATCTTAGAGAGGGCCAATGGGATGATAGAATGTCATGGAAATTAGGCATCGGACAACGTCGCAAGACGTTTTAAAACCGATTGATAGATAGACCAATGTAACAATATTGAAAAATTTTAATATTGATGAATATTTTTTATAAAAACATTGTAACATTTTATACAATGTTTTTCTCGAAAAATTTATTGAGTAAGTTTTTACAACTTCATTGTGAGTTGTGATACAAGAAAGCAAGGCAGTGCAATATTACTATTAATAACATTTAAGTCAATTTACCAGGCTCTTCTTATCAGGAAGATAACAGCCAAAAGTAAATTCTTTATTATCAACTGCTGAGTATATAGAGCATGTCTTAAACCTTAAAACCTCATGTGAAAATACTAGTTTAGAATTGCAAAAAAAAATAATAACACCAATATCATTTACGACCGAACTAACTTCTGCTGATAAAAATAAAGTAACAAATGTTCACAGTGCACTACATACTCAAGATACATCGACATCGAAAACTTCTACATGCACCAAAGGCACAAGTTCATCATTAAATTCGTCTGTTAAGAAAACAGAATATCCAAAGAAGAAAAATCTGGGAAGGGAGAGACAAAAGGAGTATTTGGAAAATGAATGTCTTCATTAAATTCGTTTGTTAAGAAAACAGAATACCTAAAGAAGAAAAATCTGGGAAGGGAGAGACAAAAGGGGTATTTGGAATATGAATGTCTTAAAGAAACTGTGGAACTCTACTTAAGAATATACTAGTAAAACTAGAAAATTTCCAAAAATGAGCTAATTGGGACCTGAATGTAACAATAAATGTAACAGAAAATGTAAATAGAAATTATTTGAAAATGATAGACTTAATTTATTTAATAATTTGTGGGAAATAGCTGATCATAACAAACAGAGCGAATATTTATGTAGATATGTTCTCAGACAAGAGAGAAAGGGCAATAGAACTCCAGCATGGTACCCTATCCGATTAAAAATTCAGGCTAGTGTTAGTCGCTTTATTCCTGTTATCTTTATGTGACATCCACGAATCTAAAATTGCTTACTTGGGCCTTAAGTCTCCGCTCTGAGCTAGGCACCTGAATCCCATCGAGCATATATGGGATAGACTTCAAGGAAGAATTGCTTTACGTAAAGGTAACATAAACATGGTAACATATACATTTTCGAGGACGTCTCATAGAAGAATGGGCAAACGCACCTTAATAGGATATCCCGGATAGGATTTTATTATTACCACCCTATTTTGCAATGACCTAGACAAGAGAGAAAATTTGTAAAGTTAAGAGAAACCAAAAGAAACTTAACATATGAATATAGTTTGCAGTTAGCAGAACACCGACTCTAAGTTTGTAAATAAAACATTTTTGGGCACTTATAACGTAACAGATATGTGGTTAACTACACTATTCAAAAAAATTAATAGTCAGGAAGGTGGAATCTTTATACCCGGAGATATGCGTGGTCGCCATAAGAAGAGAGCAAATGTTGTACATGAAAATTATAAAAATTCCATTCATGCGCGTATAAACTCTATTTGAGCAAAAGAATCCCAATAAGCAAGAAAAGAACAACAAAGATGTATTTTTATGAGTCTTTAACGTTTACCAAATTGTTTTCACTGTATAATGAATGGATGTTAGAGAATCACCCATCCGATAAGCCAGCCACGAAAAGCACATAACCAATACTGAGTTTAAAATCGGCTTTTTGCACCGAAAAAAAAATCAGTGTCTTACTTGTAATCTACGTAACATTAATGCAAAGAAAGACCAAATAGAAAAGGAATATGCTTTACATATTGCGACAAAAATATTGTAACTTATCGCCGACTGCAATATATACTCGGTTCGCTATTCCCAGTCCGAACTGTCTAGTGAATTTAGTAATTATTTTTTTGCGAAGTTAGTTACTTTTTGACAGACTAAAAGTGGCTGGAAATTACTACATGATATAGCTGAGGTCGTCTTGGTCTTGTGCAATCACTACTTGATCGTCTGCAAAGCTTAACGTATATAGGTATTCGTTCCGTACCAGTACTCCCATGCCTTCGCATTTTCTTTTCCATGTAGTCAAGGCTTTCTCTAAGTATATTTTGAATGGGGTTGGAGATGTGGAACAACCCTGCAGGAGCCCTTTTGTTGTGGTGAAGTCTCCTATGATTCTTGTTCCCATTTTAATGGACATTTTATTTTCTTTATACAGACCTTTTGTAGCTTTTATGAGTTCCGCCTGTATTTCTAATGTTTACATTGCCTTCCATAGTTCTGACCTTGGTACAGAGTCATACGCCTTTCTCAGGTCCACAAATGCCAAATATATATCTCTATTTTTTGTTTTTTTCTTTTCCAACAGTTGTTCCAGTGTGTATATGTGGTCTTTGCATGATCTTCCTGCCGTGAAGCCTGCCTGATCCTCCCCGATTTTGCCTTTTATCGCTTTCTCTATCTTTTCTCGCAGTATCTTCCCATATAATCTTCCTATTAATGATATTACACTTATTCCTCTGTAGTTTTCGCATCGTTTTTTATCTCCTTTCTTAAATATAGATGTCATATATGCCTCCGTCCATTCTTTTGGGAGCTGTTCTTCATTTATGGCTTTCTGAAATATCCATTGTATCATCCGGTGTAAGCTCAGGTGAGATGCCTCCAGGTCGCGGTGCTTTCTTATTTTTGATTGCTTTTATGGCCGTTCTCATTTCCCTATCTCTTATTTCTATTTCTTGTTGTGGGGATCTGCTTTGTCTTCGCCTGTTTTCTTTTCCAATGAATTGTGGTCTTTGTTCTCTTAATAGTTCTTTGTAGTAGTCCTTTCATTCTTTGTCCTGTATATTTCCCAATTTAATTTTTTCTTTTGAGTTTTGTTTCAATCCTCTCACTACTTTCCATGACTCCGAAGTTCTTGTACCTCCTATGTATGTTTCAATATTTAAGCAGGTTCTTTCCTATTCTTCATTCTTTTGTTGTGTTTGTAGTCATCCATTTGTTTTTTCACCTCTCTATCTTTTTCTCTATATTCTTTATAAACTTCATCGTTGTTTGTAGTCAGCCATTTTCTGTATAGTTGCTTTTTTTCTTCAATTATTCGTTTTGTTGGTTCATTTATTTTATAATAGTGCTGTTTATTTGTTATATGTTCTTTTTCTCCAAGGGCTTCGAATGCTGCTTGCTTTATACTCGCCTTTATATGCTCGTATATTTCTTCGATGTTGCCGTATCTAAATTCTATTAATTTTTGGTCTTAACGTTGTTGGTATAGTTCTCTTATTGATTGTTCTTGGAGTAGTTCTATATTATATTGTTTTTCTCATATAGTGTTCAACGGTTTTTCTGTAGAGGGGGTCTTGTTATGTTTCCAATTAATGCCCATTTTTGCTGTCAGTAGTCTGTGGTCCGTTCCACATTCTGCTCCTCTTCTGACTCGCACATCTTTGATCTTTATTGTGGTATCTTGTTTGATTATTATGTAGTATATTATCGATTTCAGCTTTCTTGTTTCTTGTGTCCATGTCTTATTTAAACAAATATAATTTATTATAACAGAATTTTTACAGGGTGGTCCAAATATTAGATTGTTCTAATGTATATTTTATTGTATGTATTTTATTAGTATGTAGTGTGGCAAATTTAATTTTGTGTGGCTTTTAAACTATATCGGAGTTTCCTATACCTATCTATTTTTATTTTTAAATTATATAAAAAGTTTTCTTAATTTGTAAGCTTTAACAATAATTATAATCAAGTATGCCGTGGTTATATACAATACATAAAAAAACATCGCGATATATCTAGAAAAGATACTAAGCCATTTATAAAATTAAAATATGATAATAATAGGGAGTTTTATTATTTTAATTAAATTAGGCCTACATGTGACATTGAATAATATTGTTTTAAATGGTTTACCTGGTATTCTGTATCTTATAATGGAAGACATTTAAATAATCTTCTATTTTATCTATCCATGTAAGTATTCATGATAGCTAAATTCGATGGTCATTCAGTAAATATCTTTACATAAAACAAATTTTTATACTAAACGCTAATTTCCATCAAAGTAGCCATTGATTGTAATTGTATAATGTCATTTTGACACTGCTATCTAGGAAGTTAGACAATAAGTATAAGAAATGATTTTTAAATATGAGAAAATGTGGATGCAGTTGGATAGACCCTCGGCACATTTTCAACTTCGATTACGGCGTCTCTCTCTTTTGTCGTTTCCCCATTACTGAGGATCGTGATTTCTTCCAATATTCCTAACAATTTTTCCTGAAAAATTGTTAGGAACACCGTAGGCTGAGTTCTTAATTTGGTTGGACCATCTAGTTGGTGATCGTCTACTTGATCTTCTCTCTGGAACGTTTTCAGAAACATTTAATCTCTTTAAACTATTGTCACCTCTGCGAACCACGTGACCTAAAAATTGCAGAATATGTTGCAGACATATTGTGGAGAGCCTTTTTTTAAATCTCGAGTTGGTTTAAAATGAAAACGTTTGTCCAAGGTATGTGCAGCATACCACATCTTAAAGGCATCAATTTTTTAACGCTCGCAACTGCGAAAAGTCCAAGTCTCTGCCAGGTTACGGCGTACGGCAACACTATACCCATCGGCGGACACGCTATCGGTATATTTAGTTACACCCTCTTATCCATCCAGCTATTTCAAATTTTATGAGGCAACTTAACATATACCGCATCGGTATATAATTTATTTCGTTGTTAGTGAGACGCTGAAGTAATAGGTGTTAAATTTATGGCATTCCGTGCTGCAGCGCGCCCGATGATATAATTAGCTCTGAATTTTATCTGTTTTTATTACTTTTTATTTATATATTGTGATAAAAGATAGTCTAAGATCTTAGAGGTAGTTGTAGTAAAGTATTAATTGTATAAGAAATGAATCCGAAGACATCCGAAGATATACAAATCCAACGAGGAGTGAGACAGGGTTGCGTCTTATCACCGCTATTGTTTAATTCGTATTCGGAGTCTATATTCAGAGAAGTATTAGACAAGGTCCAAGGCGAAATTAAGATTAACGGAATCAGCATAGACAACATCAGATATGCTAATGATACCGTCTTAATAGCAAGCAATGCACAAGAACTACAAAATATAATAAATGCGGTAGTTCACCACAGCGAAATGTTCGGTTTACATCTAAACGTTTCCAAAACTTAAACTTTAGTATTTTCAAAGACACCAATAAACGTAGATGTGTATGCCAAGGGTCAAATAATAGAACAGGTAAATTCCATAAAATATTTGGGAACAAATATCAATAGTCAGTATAATTCAAAAAAGAAATCCTATCAAGAATCGAACAAGCAAGAAAAGGATTCATGAGCATGAAAACATTTTTTACAAGATCAGACCTTAGTCTGCAGCGTAGATTTCGAATGATCAGATGTTACGTTTTTTCTGTCTTACTGTATGGCTGTGAAAGGTGGACAATGGACTCTGGAATAGAAAAAAGAATAGATGCCTTTGAGATGTATATATACAGACGAATGTTGAGAATTCCATAGGTACAAAGAGTTACTAATGTTGAGGTACTTCGTCGCATGTGTAAAAAAAAATAATTACTAAGCATAATCAAAGAGAGGAAAATGCAATACTTGGGTCATGTGTTGAGAGGCGAACGATACGAATTACTTCAAGTTATACTGGAAGGAAAAGTACAGAGCAAAAGATCAGTAGGAAGACGCCAGAACTCATGGCTGAAAGATCTGAGGAGATGGTTCGACCGCTCATCCGCAGAAATCTTTCGCGCAGCAGTTTCCAAAACTACAATTGCCACTTGGATCGCCAACCTTCGAGAGGAGACGGCATCATGAGAAGAAGAAGAAAGAAATTCTAGGTATAAAAAGTCTAAGAAATATTTGATGACCACAGAGTTACAAGAGTTGGCTGATAATTTGTCACATGTCGAGATTATAGTGGACTTTGGTAATAAAGAGAAATGCGAGGAGGAAGAAATTATACAGCATCGACTCAAAACTATCCCAATACAAAGATTTTCAAAATTTGAGTATTTATTGTACACTGCCAAACATGAAAGTATATGAAAACATTTTGTAAGCAAGAGACATAACATTTAGCTACCAAAATTGTGTACTTACTCAAGTGGGGGAAGACGAATATTAGGAAAAATATTCTTTTTTAGGAATAAGATTTATTATGTTATTATGTTTTAAAATAATATTTTATTTTTGCACTCTTTTGAAATAAATGGTTTAATTTAACTATCTCAAATTTACTATTATTTAGAACTTTATATTAAGATTAAATATGTATCTTTTGAATTTAATCTATACGTTTGTCTGCTTGTAGCATAAAGCACCGCAGCGCACCTACTCTTGTATTTTTAAAAGCGCATCTGCCCGACCGGTGTTTTGGTAATAAATGGACCGAAAGAAGTATTCTACATAAATCGTCTCCAAGATCTTAATATGAGAATATCAGTAGAAAAATCTAAATGTATAGTGATCAGTAAAGAGCCGCGTAGATGCAAACTAGAAATAAACGGCAAAATTGTAGAACAAGTAATAAAATTCAATTACCTAGGAGTAGAGATCACTAGTGACAGGGATATAAGAACAGAGACCACAAGGCAAGCATCAAAAGCGGTAAGGGTAAGTGGTTGCCTCCGAGAAACCATATGGAAAAACAAATATCTGACCATGGAAAGCAAAATGAAAGTATACAAGACAACAGTAAGACCAATCCTAACACATACAGCGGAGACAAGGACCGATACAAGAAAGACGAAACAACCAATCAAGAATATCGAAATAAAAGTATTAAGATCAATAGCGGGCATATCATTAAGAGACAGACAAACCAACAGAAGTATACGCGAACAATGCAAAATTCAAAATATTAACAGGTGGATAAAAACAAGAAAAAAAAACTGGAACGTGTAACGAGTCCGTTACTTTAATAATCCGTAAACATTTTTAAATACAATTTTAAAATCCCAATCCTCTTAATGCTTTTCTGAATTTTGAATTTCTAAGTTGGCTTAAACAGCGACACCTACGATGATGTAGGGCAACATGATCATCCGGCTAGCAATTAGCGCTCATTCTGGTTTTAACCTTTTGGTAGACAACATCGTTTAACAAAAAAAAGGGTAGGCGACAGAAGAAGGCTAAATTTGTTTTAAAGAATATTAATTTCGTTGGGAAGGAAGAATATATACAGTTTTAGTTGTTTCGTAGTGTATACTCGTTGATTTATAAGCCACTTCTAGTCGGTAAGTTGATTCAATTATAAATAACAGTGTAAAAACCATCAGCCATTTTAACTTCTATAATATCGTCATTTTTCCCTTCGTTAGGGATATATCTATCTGTCATTTATCACATTATTTCATTAAGAAACATTCTGGATTTAGATATAGTAATGTTATAAAATCATATCAATTTTCTATTTTACTTCCCGGCCTTAAAAACATATAATTAGGTATCCATTTTTAAAACTATCTATTATCTATTAAGTCTATCTGTAAAAATATTCTGCCTCATATCGTTCTTTTACATTCAAAAATATTTCCGTAGCAAGTTTTCGTTAAAAATTATCTATTTGATCAATTTATTTTACATCAAATATTGTCAGACCATGCGAAGGTCACATTATCTACAAAATCATTACAGCTTTTTTCTTTGATACAAGCTTCCCAGCAACTTTTTGTAATATTTTTCAAGTTATTTCATTTGTTAATAAACCTTGTATTTTTTCCTTCTTTTTATTAAGCGTAAGGAGGAATTGTAACACAACTGTTCTTTTTAGCCTACCCCAAGAAGTTAAATCCAGGATTGAGGATTTTTTTTTTCTCATTTATTTTTGGGGATTTTTTTTACAAGGAGGAAAAGAATTTGCGTTTTTGAATTTGCCCATTTGCCCGTCTGTTCCATCAGAGGTCCAGAGCTCTCTCAGACTACTCTCGGACCACTTCAGGATACCAGCCCGAAAGACCTCCCTTATTTAGAGGGTGGAACATTGTTCATTTTTTTTTATATTTTTTTTTATTCATTAATTGTTAATAATTTTGTTTATAATATTTTGTTTCCAATCTTAAATCATACTGTTTTATTTAATAATAAAGGCCCGTCATTTTTTCTAAATAATTATAATATATATATGCAGTAAAATTGTCACGTCCAGGTCGAGGTTTTAAATCCTCCCATTTAACTCAATTTGTGCGATTTTATGTGTACACATCTAATCAGAGAGTTACTTATTAAGATTTTATTATTATTATATTTTCAAACCTTTGGACATTTATCCCTTCAGGATATTGTCCTCATTACTTTATTACAACCTTCGATTGAAAGCCAAATGACAGAGTTGCATCTCTGAGGCAAGTAATTACCTTTTTAGGTCAATCATTACAATTTTTTCTATATCTTATTATTGGTAAATTTAGATCATCAAGGATCAGTTGCGTACAACTAGGGCATTTATTTTTTTTGTAGATAATTAACTAAGTTGACTGTACATAATTGGTGGTGGGTATTTTAGGGTAAATTTAGATTGTATATATTGGATAGGGATTAAATTTTTGGTGAAAACTAAATATTTCAATTCATACCTGTATCCTTTTTTTTTGTATTTCAGCAAATAGCTTTACAAGATACCTTGGAAAGTTTATGTTAATACTTTCCTGGCGCCCACTCATATTTTGGAGCAACTTCTATAATCATTTTTATTTACCTCAGTTATATACCTATAGATTGTTTATTACCTTGTCATTCCTTTTTTTATTCTACGGTCTCTGTAGGGCATACAAATTTGCCGAATCCTCTTTTGAGTTAGTTAAGTTAAGTTAAGTAGTCACTCTCCGGCACATTTAGCTAGCCAGCTTTAATTTATTTGTTTTGTTACATCCGTCCTCATTTGTTTTTGTTACATTGGCGAGCCCAACGTGGTGCCTATTTTCAGTTCAGACCGTACATTCTGTAGTATATTTCTCTTTGCAAAATATTCTTTATTATTTCTAATTTGTTCCTGTTGCTCTTTGTTCAATTTTTTTAACTTCTTTATTTATTTATTTTTCCTTATAAGATTTACTATTTTAAGGTATACTTGTATTGCTGCAGTTATAGTCATATTTAAACCCTCACCTATTTTGATATCATTGTGTACAGTTGACTAGTTATTTACTATTTTTGTATGATAAAAAATTTAATTATTTAGACATTGCCATTTTTATATATTAGCCAATCTTAGTGTATTTTTGGTATTTAACTGCTGGTTGACCATA
Organism: Diabrotica undecimpunctata; assembly: GCF_040954645.1. Lineage (NCBI taxonomy): Eukaryota > Metazoa > Arthropoda > Insecta > Coleoptera > Chrysomelidae > Diabrotica > Diabrotica undecimpunctata. The sequence goes on along the minus strand of NC_092805.1, from coordinate 93,211,894 downwards.
TATTTGTTGAAACCACTGTATGTGCTTTAGGGATTCAACTTTAAATATTTAACTTAACTTTACTTAATTCTTTTTAAACACTTAATTATATATAGATATATTCTTTTGGATAACTTTAGTTCCTTGATTGATTTTGTGGTGTGTTAGTACATTATTTCTTTTGTCTATCCTTTATATTCATCTATTTTTTTTTTGTTTTCATAATGTCTGCATTTAAGTTAGAACATTTGTTAGTGAAGGAACTGGATTACGAGTTAAGGATTAGGGACATCAATATTGATGAGTCTTCCAATGTTGATCTGAAACGCAAAATATTGCGTGGAGCTTTAAGGCAGGAAGAAGGAAACAGGAGTTTCCGACAGATTTCCGCCTCAAATATTCCTTTTGAGGTCCAACAACAGGAGATTGAAGAGACTGTGGATGATTTGGCGAAAAGGATAGCCGATTTTAGAGGGACTGTCCAAGATAGCCTATATTCCAGGCTAATATCACGCCTAGCTCACATCTCAGGTCGTGTGCATTTATTATCTTGTTCAGATGATGCACAACAAATCTTCCAACGCTCTGTCTCTGTCCGAATCCTAAGTCTAGAGGGCGAACTTGATTCTCGAGTGAGTCCAATAGCAACATCAACTCCAATCTCTTCTGTCCAAGCGGCAAATGCATTTCTACAACCCAAACCTGTTCAGGTTCATAAATGGGGCATTACATTTTCTGGTGAAGGTCATTATGACCAGGGTATTTCCTTTTTGGATCGAGTGGAATGTCTTCGTGTATCGAGAGGAGTGAGTGAAGATGATCTCTTCGCAGCGTCTGCAGAATTGTTTTCAGGTGCAGCTTTTACGTGGTTTATGAATAACCGCAATAATTTTTCAAATTGGTCTGATCTAGCTCAGAAACTTAAGTCTGATTTTCTACCTTATTCTTTTCAAGACGACCTTTTAGATCAAATTAAAAATCGTAAACAGAAGCCACACGAGTCTGTTACGATGTTCATTAATAATATTTTAGGTATGTGTAGTCGCCTTGAAACACCTCTGACAGATTCTGCAAAGATTAAGATCATCCTGAAATGTCTATTGCCATTTTATCATCAGCAGTTGGCTCTTGTAGAGATCACTAGTATAGCTGATATTACGGAGAAGTGTAAACGTTTAGAAGAAACTTTATCGTGGTCTTCTCACCTTCCTTCTACTTCTCGACCCTCTTCTTTTAATTCTTCACGTCACCTAGATACTTTCAAACACCGTTCTTGGCAATCCAAAGGCCATGAACGTAATATATCCGCATTGAGTTCTGTAGTTTGTTGGAATTGTCGTGAGTCTGGTCATACTTTTTATGATTGCGGTATCCCTCGTACCCGTATTTTCTGCCATGGTTGCGGTAAAGAAAATACTCTCAAACGTAATTGTTTTAAGTGTTAAGTCTTAAGTCTGATTTTCTACCTTATTCTTTTCAAGACGACCTTTTAGATCAAATTAAAAATCGTAAACAGAAGCCACACGAGTCTGTTACGATGTTCATTAATAATATTTTAGGTATGTGTAGTCGCCTTGAAACACCTCTGACAGATTCTGCAAAGATTAAGATCATCCTGAAATGTCTATTGCCATTTTATCATCAGCAGTTGGCTCTTGTAGAGATCACTAGTATAGCTGATATTACGGAGAAGTGTAAACGTTTAGAAGAAACTTTATCGTGGTCTTCTCACCTTCCTTCTACTTCTCGACCCTCTTCTTTTAATTCTTCACGTCACCTAGATACTTTCAAACACCGTTCTTGGCAATCCAAAGGCCATGAACGTAATATATCCGCATTGAGTTCTGTAGTTTGTTGGAATTGTCGTGAGTCTGGTCATACTTTTTATGATTGCGGTATCCCTCGTACCCGTATTTTCTGCCATGGTTGCGGTAAAGAAAATACTCTCAAACGTAATTGTTTTAAGTGTTCGGGAAACGAACGATCGGAGGTACGTCCCCTGAGCGTTTCTCCGTCCACACCCCCATCAGGGAGCCAAACCGATCCACCAAACACAGCAACTGTTCCAACCACGTCCAACCATTCAAACCCATCTTCCAGTCGAAAAGGAAAAGGGGTTTACACGAAAAAACCAACACAAACCACACAGAATCACTCAAAAGAGTAACTTCCCAATCTAAAACATTTGATTCGCTTAGATTATCTTCCCCAAATTTTAGTGTTAAACGTGATAGTAGTAGTGTAGTAGTTCCAGTATGCATACCAGAGTCTACCACAGGTCAGGAGGATTCTTTTATTTCTGATTCTTCTTGTTTTCCTATTGCATCCTCTGATTGTGTTGGTAGAGATAATAAATTTAGTTTGGTACCATTTAAAATTTTTGACCAATCAGAAAATGGTTGTTTTGATTTGAATTCCTTATTAGTGAAGAAACATAATGATAATAGACCTTATCTTCCTATTAAGATTTTAGGACAAGCTTATTTAGCTCTTTTAGATAGTGGCTCAAACATTTCTGTGATAGCTTCACATTCATTAGCTTTACTGAAAAATGCTGAAATTTCTATTATCCTTATTTCTTCTCTGCAAGTATCTACTGCAGATGGTACAGTTCAGTCTATTACTAGGCAAATTTGAAACTGAAATCACAGTAGCAGATTTATGTAAGCAAATTACATTCTACATTATTCCCTCAGTTCAGAATTCTATCATTTTAGGTATGGATTTCTTAAATGCTTTTAATAGCACACTAAATTGTTCTAATTTTTCTTTTTATGTTTCTCAATTTAATCTGTCTGTACTTAGTACTATTCAGGACTTTTCGAGTTTATCTAGTCTTGAACAAAGACAATTAGAGAATATGATCTCTAAATTTATAACTCTTTCGCCGAAAGACAAGTTAGGTCGTACATCCTTAATATCTCACACTATCGAGGTGGGAGATACCACACCTTTTCGACAATACCAGTATCCTATTCCTCAGGCTTGGCAAGTTGACTTGGAAAAGGAAATTGATTCCATGTTAGAGTTGAAGATCATTGAACCTTCCACGTCTTCTTACTGTAGTCCTTTGTGGTTAACCAAGAAAAAGGATGGATCTTTTAGGGTTTGCTTCGATGGTCGAAAGTTGAATAATATTACTACAAATCGGGATGCTTATCCTATTCCCCGAATAGACGTCATTCTAAGTAAACTCCAGAATGCTAGGTATATTTCTTCTATCGACCTATCTAAAGCTTTTTTACAAATTCCTTTAAGTGAGGAAAGTAAAAAGTATACAGTTTTTGCAGTTAGTGGAAAAGGATTATTTCAGTTTGTCACTATGACTTTTGGTCTTGTTTCAGCTCCTCAGACAATGTGTCGTCTGATGGACTTAGTCATTGGTCCTCAGTTAGAGCCCTATGTTTTTTATTATTTGGATGACATTTTGGTTGTCACTCCTGATTTTTCTCTTCATATAGAAATTCTGGATAAGTTGTTTTTACGTCTCAAAGAGGCTAATTTAACGATTAATTTAGATAAATGTCAGTTTTGTCGTCCTAGTCTTAAATTTTTAGGATATGTAGTCGATAGTAAAGGTTTAAGGACTGATCCTGATAAAGTTGCTGCTATCAAGGATTTTCCTATACCTAAGACTACTACCCAAGTCCGTAGGATATTAGGCATGTGTGGATATTATCGTCGGTTTGTGCCGTCTTATTCTACTTTGTTGTCCCCACTTACAGATCTCCTTAAAAATAGGAAAAAAGGCCAAACTATTACATGGACTTCAGAAGCCGATGATGCTTTCCGGCGTATAAAAGAAGCTCTTACTAGTGCACCTGTCATGACATCTCCGAATTTTAAAGAGCATTTCTATCTCATGACAGATTGTTCCAACACTGCTTCAGGTGGTGTACTATTTCAAATTAAGGATGGTTCGGAACATCCAATAGCTTATACCAGCAAAAAGCTCAATAAAGCACAGAAAAATTAAAACACCACAGAGAGAGAACTTCTTGCAATTATCCATGGTCTTGATGCCTTTCGGTACTATCTTGAGGGTCGTAAGTTTACTATCATCACAGATCATAGTTCTTTATTATGGTTACATTCCATGAAAAATCCGTCACAACGTTTATCCCGTTGGATTTGTAGGCTTTCTGTCTTTGATTATAATATTGTTCATCGCAAAGCCAATGGTGTTGTGGTTGCAGATGCGTTGTCACGTACATTCGATATCAATCTTTTAGATCTCTCCACTTTATCTCCAGATAATTGGTATCGAACTATGATTCATAATGTCACCCAAGAACCTACTAGATATCCTGATTTCAAGGTAGAGAATAATATCCTTTATAAACATGTAATCAGTCCAGTTGAATCTTTATCGAATATGTCTGATTGGAAAATAGTAGTCCCAACAGCAAATAGGGATGAAGTCTTGAGAACCTTTCATGATGATGTGACATCAGGTCACTTTGGTTTTTATAAAACATTTAGTAAAATAGCTGAGTTATATTACTGGCCTGGTCTGCGCAACTCAGTTAAGAAATACATCTCTAGATGTAGAGTTTGTGCAACATGCAAGCCGAGTAACCTACCTCAAGCTGGATTAATGGGTTCGTTTAGGAACATTAATTTTCCTTGGCAAATGATCTCTTTAGACCTTATTGGACCGTATCCACGTAGTTATTTAGGTAATACATATTGCTTGGTAGTTGTAGATTACTTCACCAAATTTCCTTTAGTTTGTCCTCTTCGTAAGGCTACAACTCCAGCTATTTTGAAGTTCTTAGAGGAGCAAGTGTTCTTACTATTTGGTATTCCCCAAATAGTATCATGTGATAATGGTCCACAATTTATTTCTAGAGCCTTTAAAGATCTTTTAAGTAAATATAAGGTCCAAAAGATATTCTACAATGCAGCTTATCATCCGCAAGCTAACCACACTGAACGTGTAAATCGTAGCATTGTTACTGCTCTTCGATCTTACACTTACACTGATCATAGAGCTTGGGATCAGTACATTCATTCAGTTGCTCAAGCCATTCGAACTTCTGTTCATGAAACCACTCAGTGCTCTCCAGCTTATGTTAATTTTGGTAGGCATGTTCCATTGTCAGGTGATTATTTCGGTTTAATTTCTGAAAATTTAACAACTCTTCCTCAAATTTCTGAGAAACTTCACCGTATGGAAGATCTCCAAAACTTACCTCCAATCTTCGCTGACATTAGGAAGAAGTTGAAAGCTTCTTACCTTAGAAATCAGAGTAAGTATAATTTGAGGAAACGAGACATGCGATTCTTTATTGGCGATCGAGTTTTGAAGCGAAATTTTGTAAAATCAAGTAAGGGTGATGCCATTTCTGCTAAGTTCTGCCAGAAATATATTCCCTGTACTGTCGTTCGAGTAATTTCTCCTTTAGTATATGAATTAAAAGACAATTCGACAAATAGACAAATTGGTCAATTTCATATAAAGGATTTACTTCCAGATAATACAGTGGATGACATAGCATCCTCTTCCTCAGATGAAGATTAACTTAAGTTTGTCTAATAAAGTTAATCTACCATTGTGACTATTATTGTTTTGGCTCGGTTTTGATTACGATTTGGTATTTGCTTGGAACTTTATTACTAATCACCAGACATTGTATAGGTACAGCTTATTCCTTGCTTATTATTTGGTTATATAAGTTAAAATTATTAACCCTTTTCATTCTTATTATTAGGTACACTTATCTTTGTTTACTTTATACTGGTATGGAACTATATTAAATACTACTATTATATATTTTGTTTGTTAATTTGATTATCATCTTTTGTTATTTGGTTGCCATATTGGAAAGAATGTTGTGATTTTTTTTTTGTGTATAGATTTAGTCACTTTATTGGTCATAGTCATGCTTTATTTTAATTAATATCTTCATGTACTATATGGAAGGATTCTAAAATCAGTTACTAGGAATTATTTATATACTTAATTTGTAGGTTTTTGTATAATCTTATATCATATGGACTATTCTGCCTATGCATACTTAATTGAATACGTGGGTTCGAAGTTGTTGTTCAATTAGAGGCCTCAGTTGTTCGATGAGTTTCGGAATTCACCATTTTCATGACAGGTTATGTATATAACTGGGCAGTAAGATGTTTCGTTCATAATTAGTTAACCATCTTCAATTTGAATTCTAATTTGAACATTTTAGTTTTAATCTTGAGTCTTTCCAGACTATGTTCAATCGTAATTACAAAAGATTTCCTTTAGCTGATTTCTTAGTTTCACTTATGTTAAGATATTCTTGACATTGCTACCTTTATGGCTAGCATAGTTAGATTGCTTTCTGAAATTAGTAATTTATATTTTAGTCAACAAATGACCGTTTACAGTTACATTCACTTCTTTCCTTAGGCATTCACTTATTGATTTTGGATTCAGAATTAGAACATATCTTGTTCTTTCGTAGTAATGTCAGAACGAATTAGTAATTTGCAGTTTCTACAGAAATTGGCCTGTTCGTTCTTGATATTTTGTTTGTTGATTACTTACTTATTATTTACTTGATTACTTACTTCTTTAACTATTACTTTTTGGATATGTTAAGTAGTTATTATTGGCTTACTAAATGCCTTGTAACTCACTTATGTCTGATATTCTTATAAATCTGTTGTAGCTACCTGCTATAGTTAGTGAATATCAGCATGAGTTAATTTGTTTGATGTTGATTTAGATTCAATGATTTAGTCTATGAATATTGTGGTGTAGGCACATATTACTGGATGTGGGTATATGTTGACCTAATTTATTTAGATTATTTTGATTATAGTGTGAATTGGTTACCCATTTGCCTGGTTGATTATATCTTTGGATATGCTATTCTATAAATCTGTTGTCCACTGGTTGATCAATTTCGGATTTAGTACCCAATTCAACACTTAAACTGGTCCATACATATTTGGCATTTTTCTTATTGTTACTTTTTGGATTATTTGGTTAGAGTAAGAGATTGGTGACTCATTTGCCTGGTTGATTATATCTTTGGATATGCTATTCTATAAATCTGTTGTCCACTGGTTGATCAATTTCGGATTTAGTGGCCAATTCAATACTTAAATAATTAGTATATATGTTTCGGTTTTTTTTATCGTTACTTATAAATTGTGAATCGGTCCACACCTCTGCCTGATTGATTATCTTTGGATATTCTACTATAAATCTGTTGTCCACCGAATAGTCAATTTTGGAATCAGTGTCCGATTACACATTATTTTGAGATATATGAGTATTTGTCTTTACGACTATTTTAGGCTACATGGAAGCTTAATGTAGTTTATGTACTATTGATAGGATGACTTGTAAGTCACTTAGTAATATTTGGATATCTTTAGATGTCTCCTTCTTTCTACATTATTCATAATCTGTGGTTACTTGTAATCTTGCGAATCGATGTAGATTGTTCGGAAGTTAGTTTTAAGTTAGTGTATTTTAGCTACATTTGGCAAACTAGTGCCATGGCTAAAAATTTAAATTTTAGATTGGTTTGTATCCTTTGCTTCTACTACAGTGATGGAAACTTTGGCTAACAAACAGTTAAGCGTCTGTTCGAGATATTGCCATGACGCACGGTTCATACCTATTCTATGATTGTTGTTAGATATGAAAAAAAAAAAATTTTTCATTTAAAATTTTTTTTTCTCCGAGTAAGAGGGGAATGTAACGAGTCCGTTACTTTAATAATCCGTAAACATTTTTAAATACAATTTTAAAATCCCAATCCTATTAATGCTTTTCTGAATTTTGAATTTCTAAGTTGGCTTAAACAGCGACACCTACGATGATGTAGGGCAACATGATCATCCGGCTAGCAATTAGCGCTCATTCTGGTTTTAACCTTTTGGTAGACAACATCGTTTAACAAAAAAAAAGGGTAGGCGACAGAAGAAGGCTAAATTTGTTTTAAAGAATATTAATTTCGTTGGGAAGGAAGAATATATACAGTTTTAGTTGTTTCTTAGTGTATACTCGTTGATTTATAAGCCACTTCTAGTCGGTAAGTTGATTCAATTATAAATAACAGTGTAAAAACCATCAGCCATTTTAACTTCTATAATATCGTCATTTTTCCCTTCGTTAGGGATATATCTATCTGTCATTTATCACATTATTTCATTAAGAAACATTCTGGATTTAGATATAGTAATGTTATAAAATCATATCAATTTTCTATTTTACTTCCCGGCCTTAAAAACATATAATTAGGTATCCATTTTTAAAACTATCTATTATCTATTAAGTCTATCTGTAAAAATATTCTGCCTCATATCGTTCTTTTACATTCAAAAATATTTCCGTAGCAAGTTTTCGTTAAAAATTATCTATTTGATCAATTTATTTTACATCAAATATTGTCAGACCATGCGAAGGTCACATTATCTACAAAATCATTACAGCTTTTTTCTTTGATACAAGCTTCCCAGCAACTTTTTGTAATATTTTTCAAGTTATTTCATTTGTTAATAAACCTTGTATTTTTCCCTTCTTTTTATTAAGCGTAAGGAGGAATTGTAACATAACTGTTCTTTTTAGCCTACCCCAAGAAGTTAAATCCAGGATCGAGGATTTTTTTTTTCTCATTTATTTTTGGGGATTTTTTTTACAAGGAGGAAAAGAATTTGCGTTTTTGAATTTGCCCATTTGCCCGTCTGTTCCATCAGAGGTCCAGAGCTCTCTCAGACTACTCTCGGACCACTTCAGGATACCAGCCCGAAAGACCTCCCTTATTTAGAGGGTGGAACATTGTTCATTTTTTTTTATATTTTTTTTATTCATTAATTGTTAATAATTTTGTTTATAATATTTTGTTTCCAATCTTAAATCATACTGTTTCATTTATTAATAAAGACCCGTCATTTTTTCTAAATAATTATAATATATATATGCAGTAAAATTGTCACGTCCAGGTCGAGGTTTTAAATCCTCCCATTTAACTCAATTTGTGCGATTTTATGTGTACACATCTAATCAGAGAGTTACTTATTAAGATTTTATTATTATTATATTTTCAAACCTTTGGACATTTATCCCTTCAGGATATTGTCCTCATTACTTTATTACAACCTTCGATTGAAAGCCAAATGACAGAGTTGCATCTCTGAGGCAAGTAATTACCTTTTTAGGTCAATCATTACAATTTTTTCTATATCTTATTAGTGGTAAATTTAGATCATCAAGGATCAGTTGCGTACAACTAGGGCATTTATTTTTTTTGTAGATAATTAACTAAGTTGACTGTACATAATTGGTGGTGGGTATTTTAGGGTAAATTTAGATTGTATATATTGGATAGGAATTAAATTTTTCGTGAAAACTAAATATTTCAATTCATACCTGTATCCTTTTTTTTGTATTTCAGCAAATAGCTTTACAAGATACCTTGGAAAGTTTATGTTAATACTTTCCTGGCGCCCACTCACATTTTGGAGTTACTTCTATAATCATTTTTATTTACCTCAGTTATATACCTATAGATTGTTTATTACCTTGTCATTCATTTTTTTATTCTACGGTCTCTGTAGGGCATGCAAATTTGCCGAATCCTCTTTTGAGTGTTAAGTAGTCACTCTCCGGCACATTCAGCTAGCCAGCTTTAATTTATTTGTTTTGTTACATCCTTCCTCATTTGTTTTTGTTACAAACGAACATGTAAACCGAATGGGCCCAGATAGATTAGCGAACATCTGTAAAAACAACAAGCCGTATAGCAGAAGACCCGTTGGAAGGCCGCCAAAAAGGTGGAAAGATAATGTACAGTCAACAACGACTGAAACAGAATAAGAGGCAGACAAACAGGAGTAATCCTAGTCGCGCGAAGAAGAAGAAGAAGAAGATCTTCGGGCTTGACGTTGATGAAATTTTTTTCTAGGGATACCTACAAAGTATAGTGGATAACATCCCATCCATTACTCCAGAAGATATGAAAGGTAGAATGAGAGCTGTTTTTTAAACAGTAACAGGTGAAAACGTTTTAAATACTAAAACGGCCTTTTTAAAAATGTATTCAATTATATTTATTACAAGATGGGCGTCACTTGAAACAATGTCTTTAATTAATTTCTTTATTATTGAATTTTGTTTGTTTCTTGCGTTTTTCATGTGTCTTTTTTTTATTAGATGTTTTTTAAATAAAATCATTGCCTTCTTTTGAAATTAGTCATTTACTTAACATTAAAAAGTGATGCATATTATGTGAGTGGTAATTTCATTCAATAGCGTATGTATTTTGGTCTACCTACACATTAAATATTTTTATTTTGATTGATATTACACATTTTTGTATGTTTCAGACTGTTTTACCTCTTGAAAGATCTTTCACAGAAAGGCACAAAGATTCAAATAAAAAAATGGTTTTTTAATATTACTTATAGACCGTTGGGTTTAGATATAGAGAACACTTATATAGAATAAAAGATAATTTAAATGTCTTCACGTATAAGGTATAGAATATAGGGGCTCCATATAAAATAAGAATATTTTCAATGTCAGATGTAGGCCCAATTTAAATATAGTTATAAAACAGCTTACTTATTAGGAAATCTTTGAGTATTTTAAAAATGAAAAGAGATGGGTATAGGAAACTTCAATATAGACTACCGAGCATAAAATTAGGGACACCCCGTAATTTGAATTTATTGTGTGTGTGTGTGTAGTTTCATTTTATGACTAGAGACATAATCTATTAGCCTATTATGTTTTGATTTATGAATTAATTTTTTTTTAAACAATTGTTATAGAGAGAACCCGTAACAACAATAAAATCTTATCTTCTATTAACTTATATATAAGTACGTACCTACGTTATTTTTTATTTTTTTTGTTATTATCATTATATTTTTTTTTATTTCTTTTTTGTTTTATTTTTATTTTTTTTTTTATTTTTATTTTTTTTTATTTTTTTTTTATTTTATTTTTTTTTATTTTATTTTTTTTGTTATTATTTTTTTTCTTATTTTTTTTTTTACTGGAAGGGAAAGGAAAATATATGGTTTTGCTGATTTATTACATACGCCTAGGGGTCTATCAAGGCGATTTGCACAACACAAAATTAGACCACGGATAGAAAGGTTAACTACTGGGTTAAAACAAAGGACTTATATAACTAACTTTTTATGTTTGAAATATATACACTGTTACCATAATACATTTAGAAATTCAATTTCATTTCACGTATGTGGCGAAAAATTATTTCATATATATGCAAGTTATTAGTTTTTATTAAATCTGATAAATTAAAAGGTCTTTTAATACTAATTTTTTCCTTATTGATATACTCGTATATTTTTATTATAAATTGGTTTATACATCGTGTATTTAATGAGCAATTTAAAACTAAATGCTCAATTGAGCCTTCTTCACCACATTCGCAAAATGGAGTTTCGGCTAAATTAATTCTAAATTTATGTAACGGAGACAGAGCATGGTTAAATCTTATTCTACATAGTATTCTAATCATATCTTTATTAAAATTTGAGTTTTTGAACCACGTTGAGGACTGTATTTTTGGTTTTATATCTTTATAATATAATCCTTTGTTGGATAAATTGTACATTGTTTGCCATGAATTTAACATTTTTTTCCTTAGATGAGAATTTAGATCTTCCATTACACATTTATATTCTAATTCTTTAGATGGTTCATTACATTTAGCAATTTTATCTACTATTTCATTATTTAATATTTCACAATGAGCTTTTATCCAACAAAATATTACATTAGATCCTCTTAATTTTATTGTACCCACCAGGTTTATAATTTCAGATAACACATAGTTAAATCCAATATTGTTATATTTAGAAATATTTTCAATTTTTTGTATTGAACTTTTACTATCAGAGAATATAACGTAATTAGATTTTGTTCTTGAGAAATTACTAATATATTTAAGTGCTTCTAATATTGCTATTAATTCAGCGGTATATATCGAGGTTTTAATATTTAGATCTACTACTGTACTAAATTTTCGATCTGGATCGTAAAAGGCAGATGTAACCTTTGTGTAAATTCTGAGTAGTCTCTAAGATATCCTACTTTTATGCTGTCCAAGTCTTCTAATTCTATTTTAAAACATGGTAATTCTCTTGAAGTCGAAATGTCCTTACTAAGTTGTATCCTTACGTATTTGTACGATTCAATAATAGGAATTGTAGGCTTTTTTGCCAATAGGTATTCCTTGACTAGATCGTAAATACTGAGCTCAAAGCATTTTTGGACTACCGGACTTTTCTTTGCATACATTTTTAATAAAAACTTCTCCGTTAAGTAATCTCTTCTGAAATTTAGTGGAGGTTCATTGCATTCTACATTTAAATTTGAAATGGGTGTACTCTTAAGTGCACCTATACTTATTCTTAAGACTTTATTTACTAGCCTATCTAATTTCTTCAGGTGAGTCTTCGCTGCTTGACTATAAAAAATTGACCCATAATCTACTATTGAACGAATATAAGCTTTATAAAAGGTAAGCGTAACCTTTGGATCAGCTCCCCAACTTGTATGACACACTGATCTTATTGCATTTAATCCTTTTTCTGTTTTTGTTATTAAGCGGTATATGTGTTCTTTCCACAATAACTTCCTATCTATTACCATACCCAAATAGTTAATGGATGATTGAACCTCAAAATTAACGTTATTGAATACTATAGATTGTGGTAATCTATGTTTTTTGGAGAATATACATGCTTGGGTTTTCTTTGTAGAGATACTGAGTCCTATATTAAAATAATACTCTTCTATTGTCGAAAACATTTTACTCATTATATTGATACCTTGATCGATTTCAACTTTAGGTACATATATACACACATCATCAGCAAACTGTAGAACATTTCCTCTTGTATTCATTTTTTTGTGTAAGTCTGAGGTATAAATGAGATATAGTAAAGGACTAAGGATGCTTCCTTGCGGTAACCCAACATTAGAAATTCTTGGATCCAATAGTTCATTATTGATTTGAAGTTGTAGATTCCTATTTGAATACAATTTTATTATTCTTTTACCAAAGTCACTGGGTAGTCCTATCTTCTCCATTTGTTGATAGAGGATATTTAATTTGATATTATCATATGCACCTTCTACATCTATGAATAGAGATACCAGGGATTTACGTTCAGAAAAGGATATATTAATGTCTAGGATAAGGTTAGCTATATTTTCTGATGTCGATCTTAGTTTACGAAACCCATATTGTGTATCACTAATTTTGTTATTTTTCTCTAACCATAATTCAAGTCTTCTCTTTACCATCCGTTCAAATGTTTTTAAAATACACGATCCTAATGAAATTCCTCTATATGAATTCGCTGAGTCTATATCTTTATTTGGTTTTAAAATCGGTATAATTACATAATCCTTCCATGAATCTGGAAATTCACCTTTCATCCATATTAAATTAATTATATTTAACAATTTTATTTTCTGACACCTTGGTAAGTAATACAGCATAATATAATGGACATTGTCTAAGCCAGGAGCAGTATTTTTATGACACTTTAAACTATATTCTAGTTCTTTTAGAGTAAATTCATATAACAAATAGTTTGAATTATTATTATTCACTTTTTTAGGATGGTTTACATTTAAATTTGGTGAAACCCAGGGCGGAGCCTTATTTAAAAATTCTTCAGTCCAATTATCTTTCTTTACTTGATTTTTTGGGACATTATAAGTATTTTTGATTTTTTTAATATCTTTCCAAATTTCTTGGACCGGAGTATTTTTATTTAATTTATTACAAAATTCTCGCCAAGAAGCTTTCTTACTTTTTAATATTGTTTTTTTCTTAATTGCCTCTGCTTTCTGATATTTTATGTAATTTTCATATGTACTATTTCGTTTAAATTCTAAAAAAGCTTCTTGCTGAAATTTTATAACTTGTGCACATTCTGGGTTCCACCATTTTTTATTAAACTTACTATTGATCGTCATTTTTTTCTTAGGTATTGATAATTCACAAGCATCATTAATTCTATTGATAAATGTATTATATATGTTATTAATATTTTCATCAGTATTTATATCTTTGGTGTCAATAGTTTCAAGAATCGAAGAAAATAACCACCAATCTGCTCTGTTGACGTTCCATCGGGTTCTCTCATTAACTATTGTTATATTATCAACATCGCTTTCAATTATTATTGGAAAGTGATCAGAACCTAGAGATACATTTTTTACGTTCCAATCAAAACAGGAAGATATGTCACTGGAACATATAGTTATGTCCACAGCTGATTTATTTCTAGTGTATAATCTAGGTATTATAGTTTCGGCCCCATTATTTAAAAAACATAACTCACAGTCTTCTATTGCTGTTAATAGACTAAGTCCAGCCATATCATTCTGATCGCAACCCCATGCATTATGGTGACAATTAAAGTCTCCTGCCACCAAAAATGGTGTACTTAAACTATTAAAAAACTTTTTCCATTCACTTTCTGATACGTTTAAATTTGGTTTTGCATACACTGAATATATATTAAGTACTTTATTTGATTTTAATTTGACTGTTATTGATATACTCATAACCTGATTGATTTTATGATGATTTGGATGACCTGTGAACTGAATGTATTTTTTAGTTAAAATAGCTAATCCTCCATAACCATCATCTCTATCTCTCCGAAATATATTATAACCACTGAAATTAATATTATTTTTTTCTTTTAACCACGTTTCACTAATTATAGCTATATCAATATTATTTTCAAAAATAAATTTCTCAAAATGACCTTTATTGTGTACAATGGACCTAGCGTTCCACTGTACAATTTTGAACTTATTCATTATCTGCGAGAATACGACTTAAATTATTTTTAAAATCGTCAAACATTTTTATATTGTCTAAAGTTATTGAGTTATTCTTTAATACATTTTTAAAAGTGCTTATAATCATATCACAAACAGAGTTTATTTTACAGTTTTTATTTGAATTTGAGCTCATTGTTGATTGGGAATAGTTAGGGATATTTCTATAATTTTGATATACCGGTTGACTACTAGTAGATGGAGATGAAAGAATCTCCTTATGCTCGTCAGAATATCCTGAACGGGGATAATTAGGATAACTTTCTAAATTTCGTCTGCGTTTAACTGGTACTGAGTAATGAGTGTTTTTATTTACATTCTTTGTCACCGTTGCGTAACTATTATCATATTTTTCATTAGCCTCACTATAGGATAAATTTTCTGTAGCCATATATGTTTTAATTTGTTTCTGACGATGAAATTCTTCACAATTTTTCCTATCCGTTGCTTCATGATTTCCTTTGCATAAAATACATGATGTTAATTGCGAATTACAAGAATTTGTTTCATGTTCATTGCCGCATTTTCCACATCGAACTTTACCTCTACATTGTGCGCTAACGTGACCGTACCTCATGCATTGTCTGCATTGGATTACTCGTGGAACATATATGTCTACATCGTAAATAATTTTTTTATTACTACCTGTTTAGGTATCATTTGCCCCTTAAAAGTAACAATAACTGCCGTTGTAGGGAGTAACTCACCATTTACCTTTCGTTTTATTCTCCTTACTTCATAAACTTTAAAATTATTTCCATATTTAGGTTTAATTATGTTTAATAAATCATCGTCTTTGATATCCTTGTCAATACTTTTTATTACACCTTTTTTGTATGTAAAGAAAGTGGGTATATAAGCCTCGTAATTTTTTTCCTGAAATACTTTGACCTCGACTAATTTGTTGGCACTATTGAATGAATTTAATTCGACTTTAACTTTATTTCTACCAGTTACAGAAATATTTAAAATGTTATCCCTGATCTCCGGTTCTGCGTTTAAAATTAATCTAGCAGTAGAAATTTTATGAAACTTACCTATGTTTCCTTCTTTACTTTGCACAAATACATAATATGGACCTTGGTCCGTTGGACTATATTTATTTTTTTGTTTTATTATTTTTTCAATACCACCTGTTTCGTCGCTTTTTCCATTTCCGCTAAATTCCATATTCACTTCATCTATAATAATTATACTTTTTCCCCTATCAGGAGGTTCATATCTTCCGTCCGAATCCCCGATCATAACAATCAAAAAACAAATAAACAAACACTTAATGAATACTCGTTCACGCACTGATAAGAACTTTACCTGACCACTGCCAAAAACGAACTGTGAAGAATTTATTTTAGAAATTATTATTCTGTTTTAACTATTTTCGGTTGTAACATAGTTTACTAATGGATTTCTTGAAAAAAAAATTGTTGTCGTTGTTGTTTCGACAAGCGTTTGAGATAAAAAGGGCCCCTTAGCCTAATTCCTAAAAACCGTTATCAGCACAGTTTTTGTTTCTATGGTTTTAACGTCAATTGTAAATTGTTTGTATATCGTTATCACTCTCAGTGTATTGCAATGAGCATAAATTCTGTTGTGTCGGCAAGAATTGTGGCGGCGTTAGAAGATAGCCACGGTCAGCGCGAAACTGCGACAAATGTTGGTGTAAGTCTCTCGAGTGTGCAACGAGTATGGTAACGGTACGAAGAGACCGGTCTGCTTACTCAAAGACCTGATTCAGGTCAAGGCAGGATTACAACAGCTAGAGATGACCGCTTTGTCGTTTCTAGTGCTTTGAGAAACCGAACGGTCACGGCAGTTTCTCTTCGAAATCATCTGCAAGAAGTGAGAAATGTAAACATAAGTGAATGGACAGTTAGGAAACGACTTCATGCTGCTGGTTTATCTTCTCGAACTAGAGTAGCTGGACCGTCGCTTTCCCGTGAACACCGAATTGCCTGATTGGAGTCATGTATTGTCTTCCATTTGGTGGAGGGTCAGTCATGGCATGGGGAGGCATATCGTTTGATGCTTGCACGGAGTTAGTCTTTATCGAGAATGGGACATTGACAGCGCATAGGTACCTGACACAGATTCTGAAAGACCATGTTTTATCGTTTATGGTTATTCTTGGAGACGACGCAACATTTATGCATGATAATGCACGGCCCCACACTGCTGGGATAGTTACTGAGTATCTTGACGAGGTTGAAATCACACGATTTGGTTGGCCTGCTCGCAGTCCAGATATCAATCCCCTAGAACATGTTTGGGATGAGATGAAGAGACGTTTACGGAGTCATGTGCCGGCCCCCAGAAATTCGAGAGAGCTTCGCGACATATTGGTGCAAGAATGGAATAATCTTCCGCAGAATGTGATCCAAAATCTGATCCAAAGCATGCCTCGTCATTTGCAAGCTGTTATCACTGCCAGAGGAGGGAATACTCGCTACTGAAGTTCTTAAAATTTCTTTTTTTCAATAAAAAACAGATCAAATTAAAATTGTCCCTTTTTAATACTTAGTAAATCAAAGGAAAATTCTTCATTTCCATTATTTTTAATAAACTTTAAACGACAAAAACGTTGTTTTCTCTATGCAATCCGTTAGTAAACTATGTTACAACTGAAAATAGTTAAAACAGAATAATAATTTCTAAAATAAATTCAAATTACGGGGTGGCCCTAATTTTATGCTCGGTAGTGTAGTTCAAAAATTAAGTAAATTTGCCATAAAGACAGACCAATAAAATACAGGGTGTTTTATTTAAAATAAGTACGTTATTACAGCGTGAATGTGCTTATATATTACATTATCTTATATATTACAACCCTGTAAATTTTTTTTATAATAAATATCTTTTTAAGTAGGAGAGATAAGGCCCAAAACAATTTGTCCCAGATTCTTAGACTCGTAGATATTTTATTTTCCATACAACCTTTTATTTTTAGAAAAACCAAAATAAACCAAACACCCCCTATTTGGGTAGAGAGAACTCTTCTATATATCGAATATCAATCGTTACTTGCATGGAAGCTCTTATCATCTACCTTCACAGATTAATTCAGTCATTAATACGCTTGTCATCAGATCAATACGCCTTTGCGATAATGCAAGTAGACCCGCTGAGTTCTCTAGTTTAAAACAAGCCCTTATCCAAAAAATTCCTTGTGCAGAATAAACACACAGGACACATTCCTTGTGTCCCCCTATCCTATATAGGTCAAACAAATTGTAAAATCCAAAATGGGATTTATGAACATTCCATTTCTATTCGCAATTCCGACTCAATTTCAGCTCTAGGTCAACACGATCTTCATACAGATCACAAAATTGGGTTTGAAAACTCCAGAACCATAGCCCTCATCCGCTTCTATAAAGATTTCTATGGTTTCTATCTAGAAGCCACAGAAATTGAAAAAAGGCCAAATTAACTCAATAAAAGAGATGGCGGCATACGGTTACCTTTGACTTGGACACCACTCATAAAGAAAATATCCCATTGACTGGGGGCTTGGGAGACTAGGACCTCGGAAGCCCCGAAAAAGACATCGAAGACGATGTGGAAAGCTCAGCGCAATGACAATCGACGCGGTTCAACCCGAAAGACTATTGAGTATAATACTAATTTCTGTTATATATATATATATATATATATATATATATATATATATATATATATATATATATATATAATGACGGGTAGACCCAGAAACTCTCTGATGACGGGTAGACCCAGAAACACGTGTTAGGGAGTGGTAAGAGACTTAAATTAAATCGAAACGCAACCGTCTTCGTATATATATATATATATACGTCGTTTTACATATATATATATATATATATATATATATATATATATATATATATATATATATATATGTAAAACGACTTTTGCCAGTAATATAAAATTCATAAACATTCAAAGTCGAAACTCATTTGACTATGAAGTATATGAAATTCTAAAAAATAAATTAAAATAAGAAACGATCTACTTTAGAATCGAAAAATTCAGTGATGCTATTTGTGATCAACAGCTTTGATCGAATCTTAAACACAACAAAATTGTAAAATATATGTATAGGTGCATTTACAAGAACACACTGAAAAAAATTACTACAGAAGGGATAAGGGAGTCGTTAAAATTGATGTAGAATAAGTACACAAATAATTCATATTTATCTGGCTAAATATATTAAAAGCTGTAGTAATAAAAATGATATAAATAAAATAGTATATCGATGTAGTAGTAATCCTTGTAAGAACTTCTACAAGAAATGAAATTAGATAGAATAAATGATCTCATGATGAATAAATGAAATCAGATAGATGCCATTAAAATAAATTCCAACAATTTTTTATACAAGTAATCAATAATGGTACAATTACAAAGGTAGAAATACAAACCACTGCATCCTTTGTCGGTGTGGTATGTGACGTAGTCTTGTCAAATATTGGAACTTGTTTGGAAGCGCTGGTAGTGGTTGTTTGAGGTACAGTTTCAACTTCTTGTTGTCTTTTAGCTTTGGGGTCTGTGACAACTCCAGCTTCACGTAGTTGGGGTTCTTGTGTTCCTGCAGGTTTAAATTGATCTTCAGATGTACAGGGTCTTTCTGTAATTAAGTAAATCACTAAATGTTTTAACAAGAAACTGGTAACGCGAAATTGTGAAAACATTGGGTAAATAAGTATTTTATTTTAAATGTGGTTTTGGTCATGAATGTAAGGTATATACATTTTAATGAGTGGAGCAAGCGCATGGTTTCAAAAGTGATATTAAAAATTTGGCTATTTAAAATCAATAGGGGTGGCTTGAGGGGCTATCAGCAGTATCATTTGTATGCTTACGAAAGTGCTTTAAAAATACAATAAATTTTTGTGATTTCTTGTATTCAGAATCAGTTATAGCCAAAGCAGAACCAGTTATACCTTCCTTGATTAAAGAAGGAATTAGTCTTTTAAGTGAAAAAATAAAGAATGATAAAACATAGTGTCCCATTCCTTCATAGAACATAAAATGTTTAGTTTTTCTTGCCCTGTATTTACATTTTCGCTACTTTTCTTTCACCCTTAAGAGAAACAAGGTAATTTAATTACTATTTAAATAGGAATAAGCCACAATTAAAGATTAAAATAAGTTTGTTGACGTTTCAATTTCTACTTCGGAAATCGTTCTCAAAATAAAAGCATTAGTATATTAAACATATTTTGTTTTTTTGTTCCTTGGTGAAAATATATTTTTCACCTTCACATTTAGAAATTAGTAGTTGCTCATATAAATAGTGGTAATCTTCTGGTATTACCTTAGTTTGGCATAGTTTCAATAAATCTTTCTTCTTAGTTTCAGTAATTCGTAATTTTTTAGAATAGAGTTTTCTTAGTTCACTCAGAAATCTTTCCTCAGGTTGATCTGTTCCTCCTGACAACACGAATAAGCTCTTCATTCAGTTTGAGTGTTCTGTATTCTCCAATGTAATCATAACTAAGAAAAGTAAACTAAAACTAAAACATGGTATACTACCATGTTAATTTTTTTTTGTGATCGTATTGTATTTATTAAACACTCTCACTTGGCACCCCATACGTCACGATCCAACTAGCTGTTCTACCCCCACCACAAAATGCTTAAAAATTACCAGAATGAACCTTAGAATTTGGTGGACGCGCATATACTAATTTTCATAGGCGTAACCACCAAATCACAGATTTTGAGGCCGTTCACTTGTAGCTCCTTTACTGAACGTGAAAGATGTTCTGTTTTTTAAATCATAATCGTTTTACCTAAAACCTATTTATTTTACAACTGTTGCTGTCATTTAGTTTGTATTTTATAAATCATAATAAATTACAGAGCTAAATGTTTTAAATCTTTTAAATCGTGTAGGAGAATCGTAATTCTTTTGTAATGTACTGCCCATTTTTTTCTTTCTATTTCTCTTTCATCGCGCAATTTTAAATATAGTTAACCAGTCTTTCATCAACTAAACTGATTCACACGTTTTTTTCTGTTACTTTTAGCTTAATGTGTTAGAGAGAATTCGATCAACTATGACGCACTGAAAGAAGGGTTTGGGGGGACGAACTATAATGATTTCACCGATTCACTCTCGTACAAATTTCTAACGTGGAGCACGTGTATAGAAGTATAACTTCAAAAATGAAATAAAAAATAAGTATAATTTTATTTCTGACACTCTCTTGAATGTTTTAAAAAGTTTTGAGAAAGAAATTGCAAAGTTTATATCTATAATCTCGATAAGGTATTAGATATGATGTATATAGATAAGTAAGGTAAGTAAGGTAATTGTAAGTAAGATAACATCAGGATCATGGCTTTAGCCTCTTACTCACTTGTAATTCGATTTTTGCATGGTTTTCCAGATTTGGGACATATCACGACTTCTTCAAACTCAGGTCCAGTAGTAATTGCTTTGTTTTGGCATGTAATGTCGTCACAGATTTCTACATCCGATTCACCTAAAAGAGTAAAGGTGTTTTAAACCAAGTTCAAAGTTGTTTATAATGCATACCTTTTATAAGAGAAGATTTTGGCATTGTAACTGTCTCCTGCTTTGGAACCGAATCTTCTCTTTTTGTTGTTGGTAGAAACGGTCTAGCCACATCTGGCGTACCCGTTGCTTCGGTAATTTCTGTTTGGACCTAAGTTAAATATAAAAAACAAATAAATTAAAAAAATATATTTTATGTAAATTGTAGTTATATGTACTTAAAAAATTTTCAGGAATCATTATCTTTAATCTCTTGATGGAAGTAATGGAAATATTTACTAGACTATACATCTTTACTTATCGTCTTAAAGTAAGGATACGTAAAAATAATCAAAAAATCAGACTAAAATAATCTCATGGAATATCAGACCAATAAATACAAAAATATGCATCTTTCTAAATTAAAAACGGATAGATATCTGCCACTAACAAGGACGAAAGGAAATATCATTCAATTATTCTAGGAGAAAGAATTTTTATATACAGTAAAGTAAGTGAGTAAAATAGTAATGAAATAGAGATGTAACAAGACTGTTTAACATGGAAACAAAAAGTTGTTGATACATTTTTGTACCAGTGACGAACACATAATCAATAATAGATTTTTCAAAAAAAATATCAACACAAGTAATATGATACATATATATCAATACAATTAATAATATACATTAGAAACAATTGAGGTCAAAAATTAATGACATTACGGTATAGTAAACAGAATAATACATCACAGTGTCCTATTATGTAAAATGCGAAGTAATATAAAGTAAAACAAGATTGTAACATTAACACAAACGAAAATAAAAGTAAAAAAAATTTCATAGAAGATTGTCAAGAACAAAACATTAAAAATCGGCAAAATATTAGAAGTCGGCAACAAACTTGATGCAGCTTTAAATAATCTCGATAAAAACCTTGATTTACAGAGAAGGTCAAGATAAAATGTTCAATAAGAAAAAAATCAAAACTTTATACAATATGAAACGCAACAACCACAACAAACATAGAATCACTATAAAATAATTTTAACCAATAAGACTAAAAAACCTTCAAATGGAAACCTAAGGGGATTATTTACAATCTTTATTTGTTAAAGATCAAGAGGAAAACTAACCACCCGAACTAGAAATGGATAAATGCAGAAAAATACATATCAAACAAAAAAAATTAGCGGAAGCGCCAAGAAATTTAAAAAATAGAAAAATGAAAATGTACCAAATAAATTCTTTTAATACGGGGGATTAACATAGCAAATTTTGAAACCAATTCAGAAACACAAATTGATCCTTACGTGCTTTTATTTGACGGATACCTTATGTGTTTTTGATTATAATACCGCTGTAAATAGGTCATTCTGCAGCCAATTGGCTTATTGTACATTGTGTTTTATTCTATTGTGTGTTGAGTATTTACCTTAGTAAAAATAAAGTCGTTTTCACTTTGTCTTAACATAGAGTAGCTTTTTATTTCCAAACACTGCGGTACCTCTGATTAGTATCAATACTTCTTCTTCTTATGTATACATGTTTTTTAATGTACCTCCAGTAAGTTGTTGTTCTATCATTTATGTGGTTTTTCTACTGATCGTCTTCCTATTCGGGAACCGTCTCTTTCCGTCTTTACTACTGTATTTAATGTTATTCGGCTTATATAATCGTTCCATTCTACTCTTCTATTTCTTACCTAATCGTTAATGTTCTCCACTTTGCATCTACGTCGTATATATGTACTTTTAACTCTGTCCCATAGTGTTTTATTATCAATTTTTCTACGTGTTTTCATCTCTGCTGTTTCTAACATCCTTTTTCTCCTGCCTGTGTCAGGTCGTGTTTCTGCCGCGTATGTCATTATTGGTCTGATGACTGTTCTGCAAATTCTGCCTAGAATGAGTGCCAATGCGTAAAAGATATTTGATTTTAATACCGATTCGCTTCCCGTTCGAATTCAAACTCACCGAGTGTGTTTATATGTTAACATAGTATACATATTACTATTACATTCCATGAAGCTATTTTCTGGTGCCATTTTATTGTTTTAATTCTTACATTTTCTGGGAATAAACCGTAAATATAATTATAAATATTTATATTAAAAATTAGTTCATTAACTTTAAAAAATTATTTTGTTAATTAGTAAAAATAAAGTATATTGCGAGAAAAGATAACCGCCTGCATATAACAAGAAAGTTGGACACAACACAGGTCAGAGGTCAAAAAACAATGAATAACAGAAGAAATTGATACAGTTGGAAAAAAGAATGAAATATAAATGAAAATATCTACAAAAGTATAAAGAGATGCAAAAAATAATTAAGGAATAAATCAAAACGGCTAAGGAAATGTATTTGATGAAACAGTATAAAGAAAAAATAAGAAAATTGGCTGCAGTTTGCCAAAAGGTTAGCATAGAGACATAAAGGACAAAAAAGGGGTTTGGCTAACTAGATTTACCCAAGAAATTAAAAAGATGGGAGGACTACGTTAGACAACTTTTTCAAGATTAAAGAGGTGGAATGAATGGAAAGAGGTGAAATTAAAAAGTTAGAGGATGAGGTTAGTGCGACGCAGTGCGGGTTCCGAAATGGACTGGGTACTCGAAAAGGACTATTTGCCATTTACATACTGATTCGGCGATATCGTGAGTAAAGGTTAACCTACACTTGTGCTTTGTTGACTACGAAAAAGCTTTCGATAGAGTAAGACATGAAAAACTAATATTAATAATTACGAATAAGCACATTGACAGTAAAATCGTAAAATCATAAAGAGAAACCAAACATTACATTTGAATGAAAGAGCCGTAGTTCAAATTGATGGAGAACAGTAGGAAGAAATGAAGATCTGCAGGGGAGTTAGACAGGGATACATTTTATCGTCACTTTTGTTTAACTTATATTTTGAATAAATTTTCAAAAACATCTAAATAATATTAAAGCGGGAGTTACCGATCATTGCAATGACCATAGAAGACTTTCAACATCTAATCAAAAGCTTAAGTGTGAATATTGCTGAGATGTGAATTACTATAAATGCTAAAAATAACAAAATATAGGTTTATTACAAGAGCCAGACCACAAAAATACACCACATGTTGACAATAAATGGTATCGTGATAAAACAAGTAATAAAATATCAGTACTTGGGAACTTTGATCGATGAAACAAATGATCCTACTACAGAAATAAATAGGCGAATACAGATTGCCAGATCAGCATTTATACGAATGAAGCCACTTCTAATTAAATAATTCTGAATGATTCTAACTATACAGTTCTAAAATAAAGAAGTACTGGAGAGGAATGGTATAGAAACAAAACTAATGACCACTATGCAAACAAAAAAAAAACTGTAATACCTAGGCCTCTTGATGAGAGGAACCAAAAATGAAAATTTGAGACTCATACACTGAATACAGGGAAAGATTCAAGGAAGAAGATCTGTTGGTCGAAGTCAGAGTTTTTGGTTAAAGAATCTACGTGAGTGGTATCAATGCAAATTGATTGATTTGTTTAGAGCAGAAAGTTCAAAAATAAAAATAGCCATTATGATTACCAACCTCCGTAGATGGACGGCATTCTAAGAAGAAGAACAATTAAAACCACAAAATATTCCAAACTTACTTCAACAATGCCACCTGGTAGATACTTTAAAGTACTTTTTATGGTTCCCGTTGGCCCTTCTGTTTTAACTCCAAGAATTCCATCTTGAATTACTGTGGTAATAAGAGCTGTCTTTGGTTTTTCGAATTCGAAATTATATTTTTCAACTTCTGAAGTGGCGTCCTTGGTTACCTCAACTTTCTAAAAAGGATATTCGTTTTATTAAATAAGCAAAAATAATATAGTCCTATTCGAATCTCGATGGAAAGCGAAAGTATTTAATTTTTTTTTTTATTTGCTAAACAATAATTACCGTTATCGAGAATTCATATTAAAATTTTATTATCTATTAATGAATATTTTAAGTGATAGTAACTAAACTGTAATATCATATGAAACGAGTGTTCACTAATTATCAATAAATAAATATCAATAAATCAAAGCATTGTGACTCTAAAAATGCTTTTTACCTGGAATAAAACTGAAATCACGATCAAACACAACCGCAAGTACAACCTCAACTATATTACAACCAATTAAATCAATTATCGCATAACATTCCCTTTTAATCAGTATCTATGTAGGTATGCACTATCGGATTAATCAACTGCTTAATATTTCCAATGCTGACATACAGAAGTGAATTTTGGACCCTACGATAAGTAAAAAGAAGAAAGATAGACGCCACTGAAATATTCTGTTGAAGTAGAATGTTACAAATTCCGTGGACCGACCACAGGATGAATTGAATTAATTCAATTTTAAATGAGTCAATATTCAGCAAACGACTCTCCAGCAAAGTCCAACTATAACAGTTAAAATACTTTGTACATGTTATGGGAGCAGACACAGTCAACATGGAAAAACTTATTATCCAAGGAAAGGTAGAAGGCCTCAAGAAGGAATATAAGATGTGTCGACCAAATTTTAGGAATATGTATAGGAAGACCTATGCATGAGTTAAAAAAAATGACTAGAGACAAAGATCTTTGAAAACGGATAATATACGACATCACGATTACCACTACACTCCCTCTGGGGGTCAGGACTGAAAAGACAGATAAAGTAAAATATATGTCTGCTAGTGGTGCAATACAGGCCACAGTAAATTGCCTTATTGAGCAGTCCTTACAATAAGGATTTCTGCTTGCATAGAAAAATGTAAGCGGAGATATGGTAATACTGCACTTTGGTTGCATTGGTGTGTTATACAGGGTGGTCCTTAAGTAATTGTACAAAAAGAAACAGTAGATTCTACACTTTAAAATATTACGATTTAAGCTAAATTGCTTTAATAAAATGTTGATATTAAGAAAGATACAGGGTGTTAAAGTGCAAATTAAAAATTTTATTTTTGGCTATAACTTTTATGTTTGTAAACATTTATGCATAAAAATTTACAACTGGGTACTTCTAAATATGAGAAATTATAATTTGATGCACACTTTGATGTAGCGGATAGAGGGCGCCACATATGCCACATATGTGGCATAAATTTGCACTTAACTTTTTTGCTCTTTGAGTGAACTGTTTTTGTGATACAAAATATTAAAGATACATTATTTCAACAAAAAAAAGGTATACCTGTTAATAACTTTTAAACTCAATAGTTTTCGAGATAATCGCATTTTACAAATCAGCTGCATATTTCTGAGTTAAGGCAATTACCCCAGGCAACGAAGGAAAAATAGACAAAAACATTAATAAATCTAAATTTTGGTATAAAATACCAATAACTAAAGTTAATAGTTAACGAAATATTAAATAAAATAAATATATCAGCAGGATAATTAATAATAGGATATGACAAAAAACAGAATAATAGGATTTTACATAAAACATTTTATATTTTATGTTAAATTAAAGTCGTAATCAAAACATTTTGTTTACAAACCAAATTAAGAAATAGTTAAACTAAATTACTAAACTTTTTGTTAAAGTAAGTGTTCGATATGTCTACCATTTTCATTAATTCATTTGTCAATATATTCCATAAAAATCATCTCATATTAAATAGCATCATTGGTTCTAAAGAAACTGTTGCAGTATTTATTTCTTCCCATATTTGGTTGCAAATGTTTATGGCATTCTTATAGACACGTTGTTTTAATACGCCCCATACACCAAAATCAAGCGGATTAAATTCTGGGCTACGTGGTGGCTATAATGTATAATGGACGAATCTATATCCAAATCTTATAGTATATTATGTCGCAAAGGTTAAATAATGTATTAAACTGTGATGTATCTCATTCATTGGTTACTTATATACACTCATATAAGCTTACGAGTAACTATAATTACATATCGAACAAATGGACTATTATGATAATGATGATAATATTATGAGCTAACGAACTAATATTATGCTGAACTAAATTGCCTGTTTGTTTACTATATTTATAACAATATCGGTTATTAGGCCAACGATGATGTTTTTGTAAAAATGCTGAGTCTTTAAGGTAAGATTTGTAGCAAAAGTATTATGAAACAAGACACGTGTGTTATTTCATACCTGTGCTTTAGTTTCCATTTGTCATAATAAAAATGGGTAAACAACAATTTCTCCAATAAGACATTTAGCAGCCATAACAAAAATTTTGTAATGTTACATTATCATCTTTGAGTTGTTTTAATAAGAATAAACTATGAATTATTCTTATCTACAGGTATTGAGTGCTTTACCGCACAAATATCACAACTAAGAATTATGCGGCAGCTGACTTATAAAATGCGATTATCTCGAAAACGGTTAAATTTTGAGGTTACCAACAAGTATACCTTTTCTTTGTAAAAATAATGTATGTTTAATATTTTTTAACACAAATAGAGGTAACTTTAAGAGCAAAAAAGTTAAGCGCAAGTCTATGCCACACCTGTGGCATATGTGGCGCCATCTATCAGTAACATTAATTTATGTATAAAATTATAATTTATCCTACTTAAAAGCGTCCAATTATAAATTTTTGTCCAAAAATATTTACAAACGTAATAGTTATAGCGAAAAATAGAATTTTAAATTTCCACTTTAACACCCTGTATCTTTCTTAATATCAACATTTTATTAAAGCAAGTTGGCTTAAATCGTAATATTTTAAAGTGCAGAATCTATGGTTTCTGTTTGTACAATTACTTTAGGACCACCCTGTATATTGTGCAGGAGATGATGCTGAAGAAAAAGCATTCAGACATCACATGTTCCAAAAACTTTTCAGTCCATAATAATGAAGATACCTCCAATATAACAAAAATGATAGCATCTCATAAGATAAAATGTTTGGGAAGCAAACTAAATCTTCGTTGGGATCACCGGCTGCAGAATATATTAGCGGAAACACTATTACAGGTTTTTATTTTGCGGGGGAGATGAGACAGAAACATCACTGAGAAAATTTGGTTTGGGCAACAAGAACGAACACGGTGAAGCTTTACTTAGTTTACTGCTGGAAAAAATTTATTCCAAATGAACAGTTCTTCTACAAAAATCTACAAAAAAGAACATGGGAGATGGACGTGGCAGAGCCCGAATGGGAAAACGAGGAACGAGTTCAATTTTATGATCACTGATAAGAGATCGCGTGATCAAAAAGAAGTCTACACCTACCCGGACAGAGCCTAATATTATAAATGTATTTGAAGAACGCATTCTTGTCGAAAGCCATAAGAATACAGACTCAAATATTAGCACCCTGAATTACATTATAATAGAAGCTATAAAGGAAAGCCAGAAGATACACTGCCAAAGTCCGCAGACACAAGCATTAATAAATAAAAGGAGAAAAATGCAAAGTAATAGAAGTAAAAAACATCATGAATTTAGAGACATAAGTAAAAGAATACAAAAATCTATTAGAATAGACAACCAAAAGCATAAAAGTGAACAAATCCAATAAACAATTGAAGGAGAAAATTGACAAATGGCAAAAAAATATTGAAATTAAAGGATAACGATAGAAATATCATCTCCAACAGACATGAATTACTAAGGGTAGTAGAAGATTTCTATACAGAGTTATTCAGAAGTTCCGAAAGAAGACAATATTGTTATAGAAGCCGCAAAGATTGGAGGAAATCGACTATTAGAGAATGTAAAGAAATTTTTCAACCTATATTTGCATCAAAGTGAAATACCTACAAGTTAGCACAGTGCACACACCTATCAAACCACCTCTATAAATTATTCACAAGCATAATATCAAATCCATCGGAAACAAAATTAGATTTTTAGCAACCCAGGTAACAGGAAGGTTTTAGAAAAAACTTTGGCACCAACGACCACTTCCACCGCATAAAAGGAATTATAGAAATATCCATCGAATACAACCGACCATTGGTCCTAGTTTTCGTAGACCTTCGCAAATTATTCGTTCGATACGATAGAAATTAACAGCGTAATGGGAGCGTTGGAGGAAAGTCGCATAGATTATCGGTACTTCAAATTAAGCCGAATATATACAATAATGCAACCATTACCGTAAGACTACACAAAGATAAAAGTTGTGTAAAAATTAAAAGAGGAATTAAACAAAGAGATGCTTTCAAAAAATTGGATTGGGAAGCAAAAGGAATCGATGTCGATGGCGAAATTCTCTCCCACCTACGATTTGTGGACGACATTGTTCTGATAACAGATTACTTAAAAGAGATTGGAAATATGCTTACTAAGTTGGATGCCGCCTGTAATAAAGTTGGTTTGAACATACATTTTGGAAAGACACGGTACATGACAAATGCCAAGCGAAAATCCAAAAGTCGACTGCAGCAAAATAGGATTAGTTCATTGCAATTTCAGTTCCGAAACCGAAATTGCATTCTGCACTGAATATACCTACCTAGGAATTGATTTCGACACAGGCACAGACAATAGGGAAATTAGAAAACGAATAACCCAGGCCCGTAGAACAATTGGATGCCTTGACGGAGTTCTTTGGAGCTCAGAAATTGGTAAAAGACGAAAATACAATATTATATGAATCTCTCATAAAAACCAGCTTAACCTATGGTACAGAGACATGGAGACTAACAGAAAGCAATAAAAGAAAACTCGAAGCAACAGAAATGGATGTATTTAGACGATCACTTCGAATATCTAGGGCAGACAGAATTAGAAACGATGAAATAAGGAATCGGATGGGGGTAGATGGATCACTGGCAACAGACATAGAAAGGAAACAATTTATATGGTATGGCCATGTTCAAAGAATGCCAGAAACAAGACTACCAAAAATCGCCACGAAATGGATACCACCAAATCGTAAGAAACGAGGAAGACCAAAAAGAACATGGAAGGAGGGAATAACAAAGGCAATGAGCTCCCGAGATTTGACCGAAGAACAATGGAATGATAGAAATTCGTGGAAATTAGGCATCGGATAATGACGCAAGACGTTTTGAAACCGATATACAGTAGACTCCCTCTATAACGAGAACTGAAATGGCAGACTAATTACCTCGTTATAAGCGGTTCTCGTTATATCCAACAACAATAATACTGTGCATACATATGAATATTTAGTTTTCTAAAACATTAACTTTCTATAGTAAAGCCATTCGGAGCAATATAAGATGCTAATAAATATTGTTTGAATGGCGTTTTTAAAACAAAGTTGTTTACTTTTATTGTCAATGAAATGCATTAAAACAAAAAAGAGTTGTTTACTTTTATTGTCAATGATATACGTTAAAACAAAAAATCTGTATTCTGTAAATATGTATAAAGCGTATAAAGTTATTTTGTCATTTTTGACTGCTTTAAATTGTCCATTATTCTATCTATCATATTTTCTAAAAATGTAAAACAGTTTTATGCTTCTTCATTTGCGTTTTGTCATTGGATAAAGTTTATGACAACCTTTAAAACACTTTCCACATCTTGTCTATTAGGACCCATATTATTAGGTGTGAATGGTCAACCCAATACAATGACACTTGTGAATCATAAATTTTACATTTCCGACTAAGAATCATAAATTGTAAGAAGTTTATTGCGGGCGGCCCGCAGTTGAAAAGGGTATTTATTTATAGCTACGGCCGGGCCAAAACGTAAAAACACGTTTTTCAATCTTTTTTTTTTCTCTTTATAAGCAAATTTACCTCGTTATAGAGGGTTACAGTTCAATACAAATTTCAAGGGACATATAATGTACCTCGTTATAAGCGAAACCTCGTAATAACCGTGTACGTTATAGAGGGAGTATACTGTATATATATATATATATATATATATATATATATATATATATATATATATATATATATCATACATATAAATATTCAGGTCATGAAATCTAAATTGCCAACGACAACCAAACTGCTAAAATGCAAAGAAAATTAACTTAGCATAGGCAGCATATGAAACTCTATCAGATACTTTAAAAGACAACATGCCAAATTATTTGAAAAAGAAGACATTCGACCTATATATGCTTCCTAGGCTGCAGCAACCAAACTCAGAGTAGCCCAAAGGAGAATGGAACGCTCGCTACGTGGACTGACTCTCGGAGACAGGACTAGAAACGAAGAAATAAGAAGAAGGAGAGATGCCACAGATGTCATAGAGCGCATAGCATGGCTGAAGTGGAACTGGCGGGCCATGTGGCCAGAATAAACGACGGGCGATGGACCCAAAAAATTATAGTATGGAGACCACGAGCAGACAGAAGAAGCAAAGGTAGACCACCTACACGATGAACAGACCATCTCAAAAGAATCGCTGGGAATTGGCTGCAGGAAGCTAAAGACCGACAGAACTAAAAGAAATTAGAAGACGCTTATGTTCAACTTTGGACGCAGAAGGCTAAACGATGATGATGACGAATAAACAATAATAACTAACTTTTGTTCTGAATGGTATGGAAATGGGAACTTTAAACCATAAGGCACTATTGGAATTAATAAAACAAGATAATAATTATGCCACGTAACTATCTAGTCAGACTGTTAAATTAGATTAAAAAATGTGTTAGAAGTTGAGGTTTAATACGTTAAAAAATATATAACTGTATACCAAAAAAAAGTATGAAAATCACATTAAGCTACGAAACTAAAAAATATAAAAAAATTGGCAAATTCAAACCTTGTCTAAGTAGAAAAACATAAAAATATGATATAAATATTTATTGAATTAACTAAGCATATGTGGAGGTTGCACCGGTTAAATCGATTAAGTATCTGGGAGTCTGGTTGTCGGAAGGACTAAGGTTCGGAGTACACATCCAAATGATGGTAGAGAAGGCGAACCGAAATCTGGAGGCGTTGATACGGCTGATGCCAAACATTGAAGGCCCAGGTAGCACCAAAAGAAAGGTGTTAAATGGAGTTTTCCAGTCGGTGGTAACCTACGCTGCCCCCGTGTGGTGTAGCGTACTAAACACTGCGAAATACGCTAAGCTGATGGAGACTTCACTAAGGCAAATGCTACTCAGGGTATCTAGCGCATATAGGACAGTTTCAAATGATGCTCTATATATCATTGGAGCGGTGATACCGATCGTTTTGTTGTGCAAAGAGCGAGCGAGGGTGTATGCGAGGAGGATGGATGTAAATATAGATGAGAATGAGAGAGAAAGAACGATAAACAAAGTGGACGAAGGAGCTTATTCCCGATCTGAGGCCGTGGTGGGGATGTAAGTTCAGGAAACTAGACTACTTCCTGGCGCAGTTTCTGAACGGACATGGTAGTTTTGACACCTTCATAAATAGAATAGGCAAATCTGCCTCGGCAGACTGTACTGTTTGTGGGGTACCGGACGCTCCCGCCCACATTTTTAAATGCCAGAGATAAGCAAATGAGAGGAGAGATTTCGAGAGACAAATGGGTTTCGGGCTGGATGAAAGAAACGTTGTAAACATAATGTTGAGAGGAGAGAAATAATGGAGAGAAGTACACTGTCTGATTTCTGGGGCGATGAAGAAAGAGGAACAGAAGGTCAGAGGAGGAAATTAGGCCAGGGATCTGAAATTTATGGTTAATATTATTTATTAGTTTATGGCCTAACGTCTGAAACATTTTCTGTATTACGGTAATAGGTATGGTTATTTATAAATTTTTAGTTTTTTATTTTAGTTGTTTACTGAGTGCCAGACAACCTGTCTGGAACAGTGGTTAAGGTTTTATCCGGAACACGGTTAATCCGGCACTACTCTGGGGTCTCCTGGCCTAGTATCCTACTCGGCCGAAAGATGCCAGGGTATCTTGTTCCGTGACATAGATGTCCAAAAAATATTTCCCCCACCGTTGCCTGTCAGAATTCAATGGATACCTTCTTAGACTCTTACTGGAATCTGGCAATGCGGCAATTAAATCAAAAATAAAAAAAAATAAAAAAAACTAAGCATATATATGTTTAGTTTACATCGTTACATTTATTTTTATGTTTGAAGACAAAAGTATTTTCATCAGCAGATAACGAAACATCAATAAATGGACGTCCTAGTATACATATAATATTTTCTATCCGACTAATGTTGACTGCGAGTAACAGGTATACGACATTCAATCTCTAGAAACTATACCAACCGTCTAATAATGTCTACATTACTTAATACACTGGCACGGTACAACACCCTGTACCTATCGAACTCAGGGTCAACGGGTCTGTATGTATGCCGCCTTATTGAAAACGTTTCATCATGCTAATTAATAAAAGTCATAGAGTGGTAAGATTCGCTTTCTTCATTTGTAAATTTCTACAAATACAATATTCGCAAAATTTGCATATAAAATTGTAAAAAGTTCCTACGAAATTTTTAGAAAAAATATTAGGAAAACAAACATTAACTACAGTTTTTGGTAAAAACAGTTATATGAAGTATATATTAAAGGAGTTTAAAACCAATAAGTTAAACTAGCACCTACCAAACTCAAAAAACCACCTTTAACTTGTTCTTCTCCCGGTTCTTCTTGTTGGTCCATTGATTTTGCAATTTCTGTGTCTCCGCCTTTGGCTGTATCTGTTTTAACAGCAAAACTTTCGGTTTCGATTTTCTAGAAAAAAATAAGATACATAAAGACTATATGCTATTCATATCTGTTAGTCATATCAACACATGAACAAGGATACACAAAATAAAATGTTTGATGGAATGTTAAATGGATGAAATCATTACTATTATAGTTGCATCCATATCTCCCATCAAAAAAAGAGGACCCTTAAGCTAGCGGGGACAAATGAGCGGAATCTAATTTAACCTACGTAATATTTTTTCACCCATTTTTCACTAATTTATTACCACCCTAGTAATTTTTCACCACCAAACCAACCTTAAGGGAAGCGATTCTGCTGACTTAAGGTTCAAGCTAGCAGAATTAAAAAAAAAACTTTTTGTCGATGCCGTATTTTTTTACCCATTTTTTACTAATTTATTACCACCCTAATAATTTTTCGCCACCAAACCACCCTTAATGGGAGCGATTCTGCTGGCTTAAGGTTTAAGCTAGCAGAATTCAGAAAAAAAACTTTTTGCCGATGGCGTAGTTTTTTACCCCTTTTTCACTAATTTATTACCACCCTAATAATTTTTCACCACCGAACCACCCTTAATGAGAGCGATTCTGCTGGCTTAAGGTTCAAGTTAGCAGAATTCAGAAAAAAAACTTTTTGCCGATGGCGTATTTTTTTACCCATTTTTCACTAATTTATTATCACCCTAATAATTTTTCACCACCAAACCATCCTTAAGTGGAGCGATTTTGCTGGCTTACGGTTAAAACTAGTACAATTTCAAAAATAGTATTTATGATATACCACAGTACTCTGCTAGATTTTTATGAATTTATTACCACACTGGTAATTATTCACCCATCAACTACTCCTTAAGAGAAGTCAGTAATTCTGTTGGGTTAATATTTAAGGTGATAAAAAATCTATTTTTACAATTTTACTGTACTCCTCTTGTAACTGAAAGTATGAAATGCTTGGCAGGTTTTTACTGAATTTTATCCACCCCAGTGGCGGATCCAAGAGGGGGGGGGGTTAACGGGGGTCATGACCCCTCCCAAACAAAATTAAATGGCAATTAAATAATCCTAAAAAAATAATTTAAAACCCATCAACCCTATAAGTAGGAAGTCAAGAGTTAAAATGATTCAAACTCATTTATTCTAGGGGTAAGTGTAGAATTATTGTGCGGAAGCCTTTTTACATTGCTCTTTAAAAAAATCAACAATTCCGAATACAGTAATACCTCGACTACCCAATGTACATGACATGACTTTTCGCACGAAATCAGCACATTTTTATTTTGTATTAGGTATTTCTTATCTTCAGTTTTGCCTACGAATTGGTTGTTTGTAATTTGAATATGTGTTATAATTGTTGACACTGTGTGCTACATTTTATAATTTGTCTATAATAAATATCAAAGTAAATATTGTTGTTGCATTAGCTCTGTCTGATACGTTAGTGGATACAAATAAAGGTTCTGGGGGCTGCGGTCCAAGGTATTTGTTAAACTCGTTGGGTTAATGGCATGAAAGTCATCTCAGGCATTTCAGGGCGAATTAATCATCAAAATATACAACGCTCTTGAAACGATTTCTACGTGGAAGGACAGTAAAATGTCAGCTGATGCATTTTCAATAATGCAAACTATTAGGAGCCCAGAATTTCTCATTTCAGTAGTTTGGTAGTTTGTCTTAGTGATATTTTAGGTATAACTGTATCACTTGGTCGTCTTCTTCAATCACCAAAATTAGATTAGAATCTATAGATAGAGGCCATAGAGGACATTAAATGCATTCTTCAAAATAAAAGATCAAATGCTGAATCTGTTTTTAGTAAACTTTACTATGAAGTAAAGGAAATAGCTGAACAACTAAACATTCAATTGAATATGCCTCGTATAGTTTCTCATCAAACCTGTCGTCAAAACCAACTTGCTAACTCTTGCGAAGAATATTTCCGAAGATCTATTTATTTACCTCTTTTAGACAATATTTTAACATATTTAGAAAAATGACGTTCACCGAAAGTTATAAATCTATTTAATCTTCGAGTTGTTTTACCTAAAATTGATAACACACCAGAAGATAAAGTTGCATTAAAAAAATTGTTGACACCTTCCAGGATATTATTGGACCATCTACTGCATATTCCACAGTAGAACAACAGTTTTCACTGTGGATTCAAAAGAGGAAAAGAGTCGTACAAAATAATGGAAAACTTCCTGATTCTATTTTAGATGAATTAGATGTTCATATGTATCCAAATATCAGAATATTTCTGTAAATATTAATTACACTTTCAGTCAGTGCAGTAACAGCAGAGAGTGTTTCTACGCTTAAGCGTCTAAAGACGTGGTTCAGAAATAGAACTTCGGAGGAAAGGTTAACTGGTTTAGTACTCATCAATGTGCATCCTGAAATTTCTCTAGATGTTGATGCAATTATCGAGGCGCAAAGAATACATTTTATAAAATTATGTAATATTTATTTATCTTATTCTTATAATATTTTTAATCACTGAACTTTTATTTACCACTCGTTGCCGGCTGTTGCTGATACTTTTCTTTGGTTTAATAGTCTTTTATACTTGATTTTACTGTCATAGAGTATGTGGGTTAAATTATTTTTTTTTGGTTTAAGTTTAAGACCCCTTAATGTTGTACCCTTCTTTGCACCCGTAGGATATTTGGGTTTTAATAACTTCTCATTGGTTTAATATATCCCTTAAAATAATTATTGAGAAAATGGTTTCCTTACATGAGGCAAAAATCATATCAATCGTAAAGGTGCAAAAATCAAAATCACTCTCAAGATTCATGACCCACCCTGATAAAAATTTCTGTTGATCAGCCACTGAAGGTGCAAAAATCTAAAAACGTACCAAAATCACCCTCAAGACCCATGACCCCACCACACAAAAATTTCTGGATCCGCCACTGATCCACCCTCATAATGTTTGACGCTTAAGTCACAGTTAATGGGAATCATTCAACAACCTACGTACAACTCTAGTTAATGCGATACCTTTTGGAAATACAAAAGTGCTCTGCTAGATTTCTACTATAGTTTTACCAGCCTAGTCATTGTTTTCGTAACTACCCTAATTAAAAACATTCTGAAATGTTATTCTGTGCTAACTAATATTTCTTATTCTATTTCTATAACTAATATTTAAAATATGAAAATACTTTATTACCAAAATTATAAATTTTAACTGTTTTAAAAAATTGATTATAATAGTGAATACATGGCTAAGAGAAATCGAATCGTGAGCCTTTTTATGTATATAAAATAACTGAACTCAAGTAGAGTTTTAGTAAATACGAGTACAGTGGAATTGTTATATTTCACAGAATAATTACCAGGTAAGAAATATTAAAATTAAAATAATTTTATTATGTCTATTACATTATTCACCTAATTGTAAAGGAGGGTCGGTACACCTTGTGCAGATTAAAATATTTGTATTTATTGGGTATATCCATAGACCTGAGCTAAATGTACTGCCAATCAAGGAGTGGTGGCTGAAGTCTTGATCGGATTTTAGATTGATACCGTCCTCTTCATTTTTATTTAACTTTGGCAATAAATTACAAATATAGCGCCTCTTTACTGACCCTGAGTGTGATTTATGCTTAGTACAACAGTGCATACAGTTTTGAGTCATTTTTAATAGTGAACACCAGTGCACATTCATCTACGCATGATCACGTCTATTTTAACTCTTGAAATGTGAAAACGTGCATTTTTTTATACTGGACGAAAAAGTACGACTTTATGCCCTCAAAATTAGAACACAAAGTGCGGAATTTATGCCCAGTGTGTTAGGTGAAAAATATGAAGATAGCAAAAAATAGTAAAAGGTCGAAGTAAAAGTACAGCAGAGTACAATAAAAAAATATTAAAAATACCTTTTAAAATTGTGTTTTGTCAGTTCAAAATTCAACGTAGCAGAATTATTGGCTTCTTATAGAGGGGTAAAAGAGACAAAAAGAAAACTGGAAGTCTTCGAAAGAAAAGTCCTAAGAAAGATATTTGGACCTATTAACGAAAACGGAATATGGAGATCCAGGTATAACCATGAACTCTACCAACCGTTCAAAGAGACACCGATCTCAGAATTCGTTAAACTTCAGAGACTTCGCTGGGCTGGTCATGTAGTAAGAATGGAGACAGAAAGATTGCCGAAAAGAGCCCTAGATAGTAAAATGCAGGGCGCAAGACCAGAAGGAAGGCCACGGAAAAGATGGGAGGATGAAGTGGCAGCACCCGCGCAAAATTTTCTAGACGTGAGAACCTGGAGAAGATCGGCGCGGGACCGACAAGGTTGGAGGCATAGTTTGGAGGAGGCCAAGGCCCGATTTGGGCTGTAGCGCTATTGGAGAGAGAGAGATAGAGGGGTAAACGATTGTGAATGTGGTAAATGAATTGCAAAAGCTTTGTAGTATACAGTGGTATTTAAAAATTACTTTTTTTTATTTTAACCTAAGCTACACGGGTTAGTTGAGAGGCGAAAAATTAGTAAAAATCGAGCAGAATCATGCGGTATTTCAAAATTTTGATTTGAATTAGCTAGCTTAATATTCGAGCTTCCGCTTAATAGCCTAATATAGACTTCCCATAAGGAAAGAAGTGAAAAATTAATAGGGTGGTAATAAATTTGTAAAAACCTATCAAAACACTGTGGTACTTCACAAATATATATATTTTTTAATTCTGCTGGCTCGAATATTTAGCTAGCGGGAACGTTTGCAAATAAAATTGCTTTAGTGGTGAAAAATTATCAGAGTGGTGAAAGTCTAGCAAAAACTTAAAAGAAAACATTTTTAATTTAAATTATAAGTCAAGTAAAGTGGAATATAAAAAAAATTCACCATAAATTTTAACCTAACAGAAATATTGATTGATAGAGTACAGTAAAATTGTAAAAATAGATTTTTCATCACCTTAAATTTTAACCTAAGAATTGTTGACATTCCACATGGGTTAGTAGAGGGTAAAAAATTACTAGGGTAGTAAGAAATTCGTAAAAACCTAGCAGAACAGGTATTTCAAAAATAATTTTTATTAATTTTGCTGGTTCCTATATTAAACTAGCAGGACCGTTTCCAAATAAGATTGGTTTATTGGTGAAAAATTATCATGGTGATCAAAGTTTAGTCTAAACTTAAGAGAACAGTTTTTTTATTTCAGTTATAAGTAAATGAGAGTGAAATTGTAAAAGAATAGTTTTTCACCTTAAATTTTAAACTAACAGGCTTTAAGACCCTGTCGTATTGCAAAAATATATCTTGTTTTAATTTCGCTAGTTCAAATATTAAGCTAACAGGAACGTTTCCAATTAAGGTTGGTTTAGGGGTGCAAGATTATCAGGGTGGTTAAAGTTTAGTAAACATTTAGAAAACAGTTTTTTATTTTAGTTATAAGTAAAGGAGAGTGAATTTGAAAAAAAAAAAATAATTTTTCAACTTAAATTTTAATCTAACCAAATTATTGACTTTCCATAAGAGGTAGTTAAAGGGTGAAAATTTACTAAGGTGGTAATACATTTATAAAAACCTAGCAGAGCACTGTGATATATCATAAATATTTTTTTAGAATTCTACTAGCTTGAACCTTCAGCCAGAAGAATTGCTCCCAGTAAGGGTGTTTTGGTGGTGAAAAATTATTCAGGTGGTAATAAATTAGTGAAAAATGGGTAAAAAATACGCCATCGGCAAAAAGTTTTTTTCTGAATTGTGCTAACTTGAACCTTAAGCCAGTAGAATCGCTCCCATTAAGAGTGGTTTGGTGGTGAAAAATTACTAGGGTGGTAATAAATTAGTGAAAAATGGGTGAAAAAAATATTACGTAGTTTAAATTGGATTCCGCTCATTTGTCCCCGCTAGCTTAAGGGTCCTCGAAAAAAGTGGCGGTATAAATGTTTAAGAAATTCCAGTAGCCGCTGTCGAGGGACGTATCGCGATATTTGTTGTTTCACGAGTTCAAAGAGCAGAGAAATCAGATTTTGGAAGAAAACAAAAATATTTTACATTTAAGAAAATAATATTGTTTAAAACAAAAGTTAACAATAAATTGTCCACTATTTAAAGTTAATTGTCCTAGTCTTCTGTATTCATTATATACATTAAATACATTGTTTAATAATTTTTTCCAGTCGGCGCTTGTGATTTTTGATAGTTCATATCGAATTAAATCACTTTCGCGTCAAATTCTGGAAAAATATTTTTCCTCCGAATTCTTTTTTTTTACATATCCAAAAATAAGTTCTATGGGATTGAAAATGGAAAAATAAGATGGTAACCTCAAATCAGTATGGCCATGAACCATTGCAATTGTGACCAATAAATATTGTTTGACTCGTTTATCAACGATTTTGTATTTAAATCCAAGTTTTTCAGCTGTCTGCATAAAGTGATTTTATGGCAGGTTCTTCCCATCGCAACAAACTTGTTGAATATAATATCAATTGTTGGTATTACATTTTTTGAGTATTCCTCGTAAACCAAATTCCTTAAACATTTAGCAGTCACGATATTAAGATGTTTATATTTTCCAGCATCTGATCTTATGTTTCTCCTTTTCACACCACTGTTTACTTACAGTGTCACGCATAGTAGAATACGGAGTTCCTGTTAGAAAGACCGCTTTTCTTATAATACTGCCTTTACAACTATTTTCAAGATTATTTTGCAAATTTTGTAAACGTTTATATAAATTTTCTTGCATTATTCATTCAAAACAATCTTTTTGTTTGGAAGTTGTAAACTATTTTCTTAGATAGTTTCAGTTTCAGTGTCCTTGTTTTTTATATTACTTAAATAATTGTCGACTTTTACACTTTTTCTAATACTGCTTAGGTTCTCTTGCACCCATGGACGAAAAACTGTGATTTTCCCATGTGCAAACATTTTCTTTATACACAGATAGACAGTTTAAAAAAACAAATAACAAAAAATTACTACAATTATAATGACCACCCCAAAACAACAAAATTTCGACAAAACTCAAAATTGAAGCAATTCTCATCTATAAACGACTTCATTGCAACTAAACGGAAAATTTGTAAGTCCAGTCCCTTTAAAGATAAGCACGTATCTGTATTTTAACAATCGCATTACTAATTGTAAATAAGTAATTTTAGAACTTAAAGTAAACACTTGCATATTAGTACAGTTAAAATTATTAGACGATAAATATTACGCAAGGGAATTTAAACTTTTTTTCTACTTTTAAGGACAAAAAAAGTCGTCAGATTGGCACTGGACGACATCACTAAAAAAATTAGATCCTGGTTACAATAAATCATGGAAAATCCGGAAACAGACCATGGACTGAGACTGCTGTAGGTAAATATAACTTTCAGAGATAGTGGTATCTAATGTGTGTGATTGTGAGATTTAGTCGACTATACATATGTATTCATTCCCAGCCAAAGCTGTATGTATAAGTAACAAAAAACAAAATGTGTTTAATTTATTAATGTTTTGTATTTTGAAAATGATTTCCAAAGTGGATTTGTTCAGTGGTAGCGTTCTGTAGCCTAAAGATAAACTGGTGATGAGGTATTATTTATTTGTCAATTAAAATTGGCTCTATTCTGTAATAACAACAGTTTTTCCAGTATTTTAGATATAATAGGGAGAAAGCTAATAGACCCGTAGGACTTTATTTCCTCCAAGAAATTTCCAGGCTTTAAAATTAATATTATTTGGAGTAATTTTCCAAACTAAAGGAAAAGTACTGTTCTTAATATGGCATTATACAGTTGTGTAAGATGAAATAGGCCTTTTTTTGGTAATTTCTCTAAGATTCTTACGATAATTAGGTGATACCCTGGGGACTTTTTGGGGTTTAATTTAGTGTAAATAATATTGACTTCGTTTTTTTTAGAAGAGTTTCAAGTTGATAGAGAGATTCTAGATACATTTGGATTTCATTATCATAATAATACGTTCATCTGCAGGAAAAGCCTAGAAAACCGTTTAAAGATGTTCAGCGAAAATTTTTCCTTTGTCGTTATTGATTTTTGCTCATTCACCAGCATCAGTGCGAATTGAAGGGTTGGAGAATTGAGGAATTTGCCCGGTTGTTTTCCAGACTGAATACTCAGTAGTTTCTGTAGGTTTTGTAGGCGAAAGATGTCTGAGATATGAATGTTTACCATTGTTTTTGTGGTTATAAAATAACACTTTGAACTGTGCTGTAGTTATATTCAGATTGGCCTTGTCTTGTGGTGCTTTCATCAGCTACCATATACGTCTTAATATTCGTTTTTCAATCATTTTTTGTGTGATTTTATTGGGTAGTCCATCAGTAGGGCGGTTTATTTCCTTTATTGTCGTTGATTCCCTTGCAGTTTCTGGTCTGGATTGGTTATGGTATTCTGTGGCATTTTCAATTTCCAGGTTAGTTTTTAGTGGGATTTTTAATTCTAATTTATCGGTTAGTTATTCTCTGAATTGTTTCCAATTTGTGGATTTATTAGTTAATGTAGCAGGTGGTGTTTTGTAAAGGATTTCTGAACTTACTTCAATTAAAACAGGAAAGTGGTTAGAAAACAGATCATAACAAGAAGAACTCAAGTTGTTGTTTCATAAACCCATGGGTCAAGTGTAGCGGATCTTCCTTTCTTATGGTGTTCTTAGGTCAAAAAATTTGAACAATTCTTTATAGGTATCCTTTTAGTCTTTGTGGTATACTGGTCACACTTCTAAATGGGGCTGAGCATGCTGAATGATTGTTAAGCTTTTCGTATTCTCATACCATCTCCAACATGGCTCCTCAAAGAAACGGTCGTGTTTATGACTCTGTACGTAAAATTGCTGTAAAAAGTGCCTAAAAGTTGCACAAAGTGGTCTTTTATGTGCAAAATGTGGAACATTATTACCTAGTGGCTGCCTGAAGCAATTAAAATATATTAAATATATCGACGATAAAACAGTTATATGCTGTGAAGAAAGTGTTACGTTAAGTGATCCAGCAAACGAAATCTTGGATAAAAGGGCTGACGATGAGGATCCGAGGCTAACTGAAATCAGGTGCTTAAAGAAAATTATTAATCAGAATGACATTATAATGACAAATAACGATAAATTTACTGAAAGAACAACTACATTTATTTAAATATATGAAATTAACCGACCAGTCGCCATCTACTCAACAAAATATGAATTTAATAAACCATTCTAACAGAAACCTCAATTTTGAACGACCGATTACACCCGCAAAAAATATTGCTGCTAATGAAAGTTGTTGATAAAGAAAGGAGTTCCTCAACAAAAACTGTGTTTAAAAATGTTACCAATAAAAAAAAATGTTTCCTTAATCGAAAATAATAAACAATTATCAGCTGATATTTTAAGAATACAAACGAACGCAAAATGTTCAGATATTATTAATTTAACAAACGATGAAAATTTGATAAATATTGATAATACACATTCGGTTACAAATAATAGTGGACAAGAATGTAAAGTGGTCAGACACAAAACAAAAAAGAAATGGACGTATTGTTATAGGTAATAATGAGAATTTAGCCCCAATTTAGAATGTGTCCTAAAATTAAGCCATCTCCATGTTACTAGAGTAGACCAACATATTACGGCAGAAAATCTTAAGATGTTAGAAAAACGCTTTACAGAAGTAACATGTACGTCGTTAACGGCTAAGCATCTCAACATATATTCATCTTGTAAAGTTTCAATTTTGAACAAAAATTCGGTATAGCGATGGACCCAAAACTATGGCCAGTAGGCTCCTATGCAAGTAAGTTTTTTATGAAGCAACCAGTGGTAGCCGTAGCTCAGTGGTTATGTTACTGGCTTAACAAGCTGGAGGGCCTGGGTTCGAATCCCGGCACCGACAAAATTTTCAATTTCTAATTTAACTGAGCTGCCACCGTGCT
This sequence comes from Diabrotica undecimpunctata, assembly GCF_040954645.1. Classification (NCBI taxonomy): domain Eukaryota; kingdom Metazoa; phylum Arthropoda; class Insecta; order Coleoptera; family Chrysomelidae; genus Diabrotica; species Diabrotica undecimpunctata. Next base: position 93,168,122 of record NC_092805.1, on the reverse strand, counting down.
TCGGAGGGCACGTAAAGCCGTCGGTCCCGGCTACGAAAGTAGTCTTTAAGTCATGTTAGGGGCGCTTGCGCGACCTGAAAACCCTAACACTAGAACTTAGCCAGAAGGTTACACGAACTTTACTTTACTTTATGAAGCACCCAACACAGGAAAAAGGAAGGGATGAGTACAATCTCCTACTGTCAAATATTCAGGGACTAAATCAAATTAAAATTGATTGTTTATTTGATGATTATAAGGAGTCTGATTTAAAATTTCTTTGTATGACTGAGACGTGGTCAGCAGATGGCGAGGTGATTCATTATAGTTTTCCAAATTTTAAAATTGTAAATTCTTTTAGTAGATCCCAATATATATGTGGTGACGTTGCAGTTTGGGCAAGGGATGATATGAAGGTTAGTTTCACTTTACTCGATTAGTACTGTGTTGAAAAACATTGAGGCATGTAGGCTGAAGTAGCAGTATAATTCAAATCAACACACAATTTTAGTATGCTACAGATCTCCTAAACGTAAATTTGGTGTATTTTAAAAAACTTAATCTTATTATAAATTCAAATTTTAAACCAATTTATATTTTTAACAGGCGATTTTAATGTAAATTCCATGACACTAAATAATTCACACAGATTTTCTGGTCTTCTAGCATGTTATGGATTGTCACCCAGAATCTTTAGATCGGATATATACAAATTGTGGTGATTGTATAGGTTCTGTAAATGTAAATACTGAATCGGATCACGATATATTCCGTTTAAGGTTAAATTTTATTGATCTAACTATGACATCAATTCGAAACACTTTCATAGTAACACATGAAGGCGCTATAAATACATTCAACAATCTCTAGATTAAAGAAACATGGCAAGATGTCTATCATACAACTGATGTTGAGAGTAAATAGAATGCCTTTCATAATAAATTACAGTTCTATTTTAATATTAGTTGTCCTATTAGAAAAATCAAACATTACCAAAACCAAAAAAAAACTTGGTCACACAAGAAGTAAAATCTTTTTCAGATAGTTTGAACGATTTGTATATTTTGAGTAAGGCATACCCTGAGCTAAAAACTATATTCAAAAAAAATATCTGCAAAAAGTTCTTGTTGAGACCACAAAGGGTCAGTTTTATTTTAACAAAATCTCTGAATCCTCTAACAAGAACAAAACCACATGGGCTGTTATAAATGAACTTAATGAAAAACAAAAAAATCACAAAAATATCTGTCTAAAAATAGATGATACTAGGATTACAGATTCAGATATAATATCAAACAAATTTAGTGATTACTTTATAGATGCACCAGAAGATATAATTAGTAAAATAGTTAAGCCAAATTTAAATTTTCAGCATTTCAACGATTTTGTTCAAAACAGTTTGTTCCTATCTTATATAACAGAGGAAGATACCTTAGACATAATAAAATCTAAAATTAAAAACAAAGCATCGTGTGGTTTTGATGAAATATCAGGTATAGTAATTAAGAAAATTGTGTCACAGATTTTGACACCACTTGCTCACATTATAAATGCTTTTTTCAATACTGGGGTTTCCCCCCCAGTATGCTGAAAATGTCTATAGTTTCATCAGTATTAAATATAGTCTGTTCCATCTGTGGTATCTAAGATTATTGAATATGCAATGCTAAAACAACTTTTATCAGTTTTAGATATCAACCAAATTATCACAAAGCATCAACATGGATTTTAAAATAAATTTTCTACTTCCAGAGTCATTAACAGTTTCTATGAGGAAGTTTTAATCTCAATTGAAAAAAAAAATCCAACTGCCATTTTTTGTGACCTCAGTCGTGCTTTTGATTGTATGCAACACGATGTACTCCTCAATAGATTGTACAGATATGGTGTTAAGGTGTTGCCCATAGTTGATTTGGTTCCTATCTGAAAGACCGGCACCAAATAGTAAAAATAAAAAATAACTTCAAGATTTTAATATCTGGTCCGATTGTTAATAAGAATGGAGTACCAAAGGGGTCTATATTGAGCCCGATATTATTTATTTTGTATATTAATGAACTACCATATGTAATGTCTGACGTATTTCTATCAGTTTATGCGGATACTCAACAATGCTATAGTGCGATAATGACATAAATTTTTTATAAGATAAAATAACAAACTCACCGAAGACCTTCTCTGATTGGTCCAGTAATCAGTGGCTCCTGTTCAATGTTTACAAAACTAAATTTTATCATTTACATCCCGTGCAAATTCTACAAAACCTGAAAGTATTTCCATCAATGGTGAGGGTATTTTGAATTGTAGTGATGTGAAGTTTTTAGGAGTGACTTTTGACTCTCATTTATCTTTTAAAACTCATTGCTGGAATGTATGTTAAGAACTCAATTCTAAATATTATCAATAGAGATATTTGGGTAGAATACTTTGTCTGCAACACCTTCGTCTTTTTTATTTTGCTGAAGTACAATCGACAATGAGTTACGGTTTAACTGTCTGGGGTGGCTCTTCTAGTATAAAGAACGTTTTCAAGGCCCAAAAGCGTATTGTGAGATGTATTGCAGGTGTTCCGTATGGTTGGTGTTGTAAAAACCTATTTAGAGATTTAAATATATTAACAGTGTATGGAATTTACATTTTGGAAATATTGATACTAATTCATAAAAATAAAAAAACTTGTTTATGTAACAGTGATATTCACTCACACAACACAAGAAATAAGAGACAGTTTGTAGTACCCTATCGACATTTAGAAATAAGTAGGAAGTCATCTACTGTCTGTGGTTTACTACTGTATAATCAACTTTCTCAAAAATTTAAAAACATTAATTAAACTACAGCTTTTAAAAACTAAGTTCAGGACTACCTAATTTGCACTTCTGACTTGCTATAAACCTTGTTGTAAGTTATAGTCAAATAAACTATTTATCTATCTATCTATCTATGGTAATATCAAAATCTACCAGAGCCAGTAGGTAGGTTGACCCATAGATATGTTTTTAAAATTGTTGTCTTGCATACCCATCTAAAGTTGTCTTCGTTTTAGACAAATAAATAATAAAGATAAATAAAATATTGACGGCGTGAGTCGTTGAATTATTAAGACCAAGGTAAGTTAGTTTTTCGCCATTTACTTACATTTAACCACTAAATATGTAAATAATCATTTTTACTGAAAAATGATTTTAAATAAATACGTGAATATGCACCTAACTAAAACAATGTATGTGTTTTAGATACCTAGAAAGTTCATTATTATAAAATGTACTTCAAACTACCAAAGTCGTTTGGCAAAAGGCGAGGTAATAATCTATATATGAACTACAAAAATGTTTTTGGATTTTAAGTGGTTTTTATATGAAATCCTAATTATTAAAAAATAATGGTCATGACTTACGTCTGCAAGTTTTGTACAAGGTCTGTCAATAGAGGCGCACGCGGCATCTTCTCCACAAGGTACTGCGATTTTCTTTTGCTAAAACAGTACAAAAGTTACAATCAATATAAATTATCAGATACCTATAATACCTATAAATATGGTATTTTAATTACAACTTTACAATCTACTATTTTTGTTGGGATTTCCACTTCGGGGATCGAAACGTCAAATAAACCTAATTTTAAAGTAAAATTGAGGCTTATTTTCAACAAAATTCCGATTTAAACGATTTCCACTTCGGAAATCAAAACGTCAAATATATGTACTTAATTGTAAAGTAAAATTGTGGCTTATTTCCAACAAAAATAGTAAATTGCCTTAAGATATCACAAGAAAGTAGCTTCGGAACAATATTAAGTTTATAATCAATACTTTCTTCGTACATAAAAAATAAATATGGAATCAACTTGTTTAACTATAGTTACCGAAATGTTATTTACAGTCTAAGTTTTAAAATAATCGCTACAGTTATGACTTATGCGGAATACTTCAGTACCTTTTCATGTGACTTTCATCGTTTAATTATTGAGTAAGCAAAGTTCCGTTTGAGATATCTAGCCTATATATTTGTTCAGTAGATACCCAATATTTTACCTAGAATATATGTTGCAGTTTCGCAACGATATATAAACATTTATATAATATTAACAGACTTTGTGGTAGTTTTGATTCTCCCCGTATATCAAGATTCCATGTACAAGGGTGCATCTGGGTTAAAAACTACATGTTACGAGACGGGCAATCTGCAAAATGACACAGATGTGTATTTGAGATAAGCGATGCATCTACAAAATCGGAGTCGAGTTTTATCTCTCAAAACCACACACATGTGTATGGGCGTTTGGATAAAAGGTACATAAGACACTTGGCATCGGTCCTTTGACCGAGAAAGTCGTTTGATGCAGAAAAGTTGCATAAGGAATTTTGTGGTTCCTGTTGTTTGTCGGTGAAGACATCTTTTGCGATAGCCAGGGTGCTATCTTTTCATTGGGTAAGGAACAATACATCATAATTTTGTTGCTGCATGGGCTAAGTACGTTTATTTGGTGCCCAATTATTACATATTGTGTCGCGATTTTGAACTTTTGAACTTTATTGAGAACATTAAACGTTATTACCTTTATGGAGATTTGTATATTTATTAGATTATAATAATTTCACTGTTATTTTTGTATGTATATTACAGCGTTGTGTAGTTTATTACCTTATATATATATTAACTCATAATGTGTATTATGAGTATACGTTTGAATTGAGTTTATTAATTTGTTTTTATATGACATATATATTCATATTTTTATTTTTTGTATAATATTATTTCTATGTATAACGTGGTATATATACGAAATTATTTTACTGCTTTCGGTCAGTAATTTTTTTTAGAATCGACAGTTTTGTTTTGGTGATGGTTCTCTTTTTGTGTGTCGTTTCGTATTGACTAATATTTAAGTTTGTATATATTCTTCTTTAGTTATAATTGTATATTGGGTTATGTATATTTATGTTTAATTTCACCTCTTTTTAAAATAGAGTTTTGTACAGTCCACTTGCTTTCATTTCTTTTATTTTAATATACATACCCAATCCGAAAGGGGGAAACCAGCGAGTTCTAGATTGAACAAAATCTTCTCTCCCCCTTCAGGATGACCCCAATTGTTATATTGAGGTCATCGTATGTGCAGAACGCAACATAATGGTCCTTCGAGCCGGATCTTCTTTTTCTTTTTCTGTTTTTTTTTGTGTGTTTAGGGTTATCTGATAGTAGATACCTTTTTTCCATGTTCTTTTTCATGTGTAGTTGCGGTTTCCTTGTGGTAGGAGCCTTGTCGGTTATGATAACCAGTTAATATGTCGTTGCTTACGGTTTCCTTATGGTAGGGACCTTATCAATTATGATAACCATTTTATTTGCCTTGCTCACGGGTTCCTTATGGTAGGAGCCTAGTCGGTTGTGATAACTATTTGTTGGGGTATTTCTTTTAACTGGAAAAGATACCCAATCGTCTGCCGAAAGACGATACCTAGACTGCCGAAAGACTATTTCGTTGTCGAGGTTCTCTTATGCTAGAGACCTTATTGCGGTTATCACAACCATAGTATAGTCGGGTTTTCTTTTAACTGAAAAGTTGCCCAGTCTGCCGAAAGACATTTTACTTTTTACGTTGTACAAGGTTTATTTACTGTATACCTTTTTGCGGTTATCATAACTATATAGTCGGGTATTTCTTTTATGTAAAAAGATACCTACTCGTCTGCCGAAAGACGATACCTAGTCTGCCGAAAGACTATTTCTTCTTTACATTCTTTGTTCCAGGTGCTCTTATGACAGAGACCTTCTTTTTGCGGTTGTTATAACCATTTATTGCATATTTCTTTTTTTTACACCTTGCTTTCTCGAGGTTCTCTTCTGACAGAGGCCTTTTTTGCGGTTGTTATACCCATTTACATTACGGTATATCTTTTATACCAAAAGATATCCAGTTGTCTGCAGAAAGACGATTTTGTACTTTAGATTAATTTTCAAGGTGCTCTTTTTACAGAGACCTTTTTACGGTTTTTATAACCATTTTACATTTAGACTTCTTTTATACTGAAAGATAACTAGTCTGTCGAAAGACTATTTTTTTTTATATGCTTTATTCAAGGTACTCTAATGACAGAGGCCTTTTCCGGTGTTTTTATACCCATTTCTTTCTGATTTTTTCATAGTGCTTTTAGTGGAGTATTTCTTTTGTCTAAGCATATACTCAGTCTGCCGAAAGACATTCTTACTTTTACTTGTTTAGGGTTTTCTTATGCTAGAGACCTTATCACGGTTAGTATATCCATTTACATTGGGGTATTTATTTTATGAAAAAAGATACCCAGTCTGTAGAGACATTTTTTCTTTTGTATTCGTTAGTGTTTGTGAGGGTGGAAAAAGTATTTTCGGTTATTACAACCATTTTTTTGTTTAATTTTTCCTGATTGTAGGGACATTAGTAACAGATTGTAATCGTTTTATGTTGGGATATTTCTTTTACTTGATAAGATACCTGGTCTGTGGAGACTGTTCTTTTTAATTTTGTTTGTAGTTGTCTTATTATAGAGACCTGCTTTAGATTATTACAAGTATCTCTTTGGTTTGTTTCTGTGACAAATCCAGGGATTTACAATTACTTTTACTAGTTCACAATCTTTTTCTTTTTGTCTTGTCAGTTTTAAATATTAGCTGCTCCATTTTTGTCTAAACAATGGAAACCCTCAAATTCAAGAGACGGTCTGCAAAAAATGCAATTATTCGTCACTGTAATTGGATTGCAGAAAATGTTTCATTGGTCGATATTGATTATCTTTTGAAAGTTCGTCGTGAGTATTTACAGGTTGAGTATGATAAATATGAATGCGCACAGGATGCAATCGAGAACTTATTGGTAGATTCCGCCGAAGATAGCGAGGATCGAAACATTGTAGATGATTTGTTTTGTAAGGCAATGGGACTTATAATATGGGAGCCCGTCCTATCATCCTTTACGTATTATAAGGTAGGTAGTACATCCCATTGTTCTTCTAGGTTACATGTGGGGGAAAGACCTTCCACACTTATTTCAGATTGATGTCATCTACTCAATGTAGTTAAATCTTCTCAAAATCTTATGTCAAAAGACTCATCTTTTTCACAACCTCAACCTTCTTTCGAGACATCCACGTCTCAAATACCTCGTGTGATGGCGCCTAGTTCGTCAGGTCAGCTATCCTCGACTTTAGCTCATATAGATACTGTCCCTAAGGCGTTACCTACGGGCCTTAGCAGTATTGCATATTCCCTTCCACATGTTGCAGTGGTAAAAGATAGTGAGTCCTACAAGATTCGTGACGCTGATACAGGCGCGAGTTCTTCTACGGGGCTATCCTTTAATGATGTACATCTCTCTGAGCCTCAGGTCCATTCTAATATTCAATCCTTGCCCAAGGATTTTTCTTTGTATGATTTCCTTGATGGGGTGTCTGATGATGACGCTGCCGATACAGCTTCGCGGGGAGCTAACCCCGATACACTTGCTCGATCGAAATCTTGGCATTGTGAGCCAAAATTATTGTCGTCTCGTGACAGAGACAATTCTAAAGAAGCTATTAACTTAGATATTGCGACCATAATTGGGTCAAAAGATCCTAGAGTGGTACTACACCCATCTCTAGATTTAACATTCGGGGTACATACGTTTAAAATGTACTCCTATCTTTCTCGTTTACGCCGAGTAAAGGAATTTGTGTTTTGTTTCATCAGAAACGTTCGTAAAAAGCAAGCTGAATTGCTTATTGTTCAAAACTTAAACAGTCTCTCGTTTCCTCGTATATTGGAATCGTTGTCATCCGGTATTGCCAATCCGGATAATCAGTTTGACATTCCGAATTTATTTCCAGAGAAAATTATTCACCGTACAAAAGTTAGCGGTATGTTGAGGAATGCTACCATTCCTTATACTCAAAAGCATCATTTTCTTCTTTCTTTTAACAATCTAGTTGTTTTAAAGATTTTCGAAATACACGTATGGTTGAGACATGTAAGGCTCCAAGGTAGGTCTAATTTTAGACATCATTTCGGACTTAGTTGTTGCACATTTTATAACGTTGAGAGTCCCATCCATCATTGTGTTACCTGTTCGAGATTTCTTTTTATTGCCATAGATTATGGGATATATATTTGCTTAAAGCTTGCGTAGCTTTATTTGTTCATGTATTTGCGCCACGTTATAACGGTTTTAACGTTTGGAGAGTTGAGACATTTTCTATTGACATTGTACGAATTCTTTAAGGTACAAAGAATTCTTAGGAGTAGCACCATTTTTGTTTTTTGTTCGTTTCAAAATTGCCTTTTTATGTAAAAAAGCCTTGTTTATTGAATAGCATAAATGTTCGTATTTTATCTATTCTCTTTATTTCTTATTTATCGTAATTCTGATTTATTCTAATTGACTAAGTCTACTACTAGCTTATTCACTGCCTTTTTATGAGATGGAGCTGAGTCTCAACCTGAGATATAATTTGCTTATTGCTTTTCAAATTATCGTAATTATATTTTATGGATAAAGCTTATGGAAGAATATAGTTTCTTTAATTTACATTTTCGTCGTGATTATATCTGTCCAGGTAGATTGCTAATATCTAGGGACAGTGTTATAATTCATACGATATTTCTTTTGCCTTTGCTGCTTATTCGTTTCGAATATTTTAGTGGCCATTCGGGCTACAAATATTCTGTTTATTTGTCCTTAACTTGGATTTAGTTGCAGAGAACCATTTTCTTGGGTTTGTTAACCGAGATATTTGTCTTCTCCCATTTCCTTGCTTTTCGAGAACTATTAGAAGGTTATTTGTAGTATTTGTATTGAGTGCCGTCTCTCATCATGTGTCCGAGACATTCTGATTGTTGCCTTCTAATTATATACATCACTTTTCTTTCTTTCCTCGTTCTTTTTCATACGTAAAGTATGTATTCCATTGGTTAACTGGTCCGTTCATAATATCCTGAGGATTCGCTTGTATCGCCACATCTCGATGGCTTAAAGTTCATGTGTTGTATCCTAGGATAATAGAGGAATGCACTTCCTATAAGAGAGGAAATCTGTTTTATGTATAGTACTGAGAATTTATTGTTGTATGTATAAGTTATTGTTCTTGTACTCTTTTGTAAATGTATTTCTTCGTAGTATTGTAAGTGTGGCGTTCGTTTCGTAACCGAAGAAGTGTTTACGGTTTCGTAATTTGTACAGTGCGTCGGGAGTACAAAGTACAGTTATGTGTTATTGGCACGTATGACAACGCGGGGAGAATGTTGCAGTTTCGCAACGATATATAAACATTTATATAATATTAACAGACTTTGTGGTAGTTTTGATTCTCCCCGTATATCAAGATTCCATGTACAAGGGTGCATCTGGGTTAAAAACTACATGTTACGAGACGGGCAATCTGCAAAATGACACAGATGTGTATTTAAGATAAGCGATGCATCTACAAAATCGGAGTCGAGTTTTATCTCTCAAAACCACACACATGTGTATGGGCGTTTGGGTAAAAGGTACATAAGACACTTGGCATCGGTCCTTTGACCGAGAAAGTCGTTTGATGCAGAAAAGTTGCATAAGGAATTTTGTGGTTCCTGTTGTTTGTCGGTGAAGACATCTTTTGCGATAGCCAGGGTGCTATCTTTTCATTGGGTAAGGAACAATACATCATAATTTTGTTGCTGCATGGGCTAAGTACGTTTATTTGGTGCCCAATTATTACATATTGTGTCGCGATTTTGAACTTTTGAACTTTATTGAGAACATTAAACATTATTACCTTTATGGAGATTTGTATATTTATTAGATTATAATAATTTTACTATTATTTTTGTATGTATATCACAGCGTTGTGTAGTTTATTACCTTATATATATTAACTCATAATGTGTATTATGAGTATACGTTTGAATTGAGTTTATTAATTTGTTTTTATATGACATATATATTCATATTTTTATTTTTTGTATAATATTATTTCTATGTATAACGTGGTATATATACGAAATTATTTTACTGCTTTCGGTCAGGAATTTTTTTTTAGAATCGACAGTTTTGTTTGGGTTATGGTTCTCTTTTTGTGTGTCGTTTCGTATTGACTAATATTTAAGTTTGTATATATTCTTCTTTAGTTATAATTGTATATTGGGTTATGTATATTTATGTTTAATTTCACCTCTTTTTAAAATAGAGTTTTATACAGTCCACTTGCTTTTATTTCTTTTATTTTAATATACATACCCAATCCGAAAGGGGGAAACCAGCGAGTTCTAGATTGAACAAAATATCTTCTCTCCCCATTCAGGATGACCCCAATTGTTTTATTGAGGTCATCGTATGTGCAGAACGCAACAATATAATTATACATAGTTTTAAAAGTTATGCATCATCCAAAATTTTCGCTATTATTAACTATTTATATTGAGGTATTTTGTGGTTCTTAAGTATTCAACTGAGTTTTCCATTTCCTGCCAGTCTTGTTCTTATAGTGATTTCCACATTTTGGTTCTCTTTGTAAAGTTTGAAAATTTGGCCTAGGTAGATATGTTTTTCGATGTGTTCTATCTCACTGCCATTAATAGTTGTACGTTTGGGATCGTCTGTGTTTGTCATTGTTTTTGTTTTTGTCATATTCATTTTTAGGCTAACGTATTGGGAGGTGTTTGCGAGTTCCATCATCATAATTTGTTTTCTCATATGTGCTCGTTATAATCACCATGTCGTCAGTGAATCTAAGCTATTTTAACTTGTTGCCATTATCGTTGATACCATATGTTGACCAATTTGTAGTTTTGATTTTTTAGTTGTAGTGAGCGATGTAGTGAGGTTGATTTTTAAGTAAGATAAAAATGTGATCAGGATATGGATTTATAAAAATATAAAAATCGTGAATACTATTGCATACCTGTTGAAATTATGTGTATAATGTAGTGACAATTAGAAATGATATTTGAATGGAAGCGAAAGAAGCAAAAATTTATAGAAGAGACTAAATTTAAAATTGTATTTGTTTTAAAAAGAGAAATGGTAAATCAATGAATTATAAGATACAATATACATAGGTTGGTCCAGCTTAAGCAAGGATTTTGGAAGCTGTCTATTATAAACTAGTCGTACTGCAAATTGGCTTAATGCTCATCTTACAATAATTTATAATACTTATTTCAGAAGTCTGGAACCCTGTACTAGTTTGTGAAGGTCTAGTACATGAGTGCCATATGGTTTGAAATCATTTGGTAGTCTCCAAAAAGTGTTTGTTATTTAAGATCTAGTGACGACGTGTAGTCATGTATAATATAGTTGACTGTTTTAGGTTTTTTGCTATACCACCTGCAAATTAAGTATCCATAAAACAATCTCAATATATACAGATCTCTCTTGAATGGTGCGTGTTCATTAAGAAAGCATATTATAATTCTGAGTTGATTACTGCTTATTGTTCGCATTCTTCTTCTTTTTCTTCGTCTAGCCATTCACGTCCACATCTGAAAATAAGCCTCTTCAAGTCTTCCTTTCCATTGTTTTTCATTGTACGCTACTTGTAGCCAATTTTTCCCGGCAGTCCTTTTCAGATCATCTGTCCATCTCATAGGAGGTCTGCCTCTGGGTCTTTTGTGTTGGTATGGTCTCCAGGTTAAAGAACATGCATTTATGTCTTGGTATATCTCTAGACACAAGCTGAAAAACGCACGTAAAAAGCTTGGTCTATGTAAAGAAATTCTACTCCGACTACCCATAAAAAATAATAGTTTACAATATTTACCAAGAAGTATTCTTAAAATACTATCGATTTAAGGTGTAAAACTGTGGAGGTGCATTGAAGAATGTAATAAGTACTAACATTATTCAATGTTTTGAAAATGAACTACAACTAAACAATATAGTAAATAATCAGTCAGTAAATAACTAAGAAGATTTACAGGGAACCATAAAAAGGTCTTCATAATTATAGCAATAATTTGTGTCTTCAGTTAGTTAACACGTGCTTAACAGGAAAGAAAGTCTCGTATAGTGCTTGAAATTGTTCATATTAGTGACAAATGCAATAATTCATATATTACTTGACATAAGATGACACTTATAGGAAAACCTTAAAACGTTCTTACGTTCTGTCTTAAGACGCAAAAAAGTACAAAAGTAAATGAGTGCATATAACTTTAATATATCTTACCTCTCCTATATCCTCAAATGCAGCTGTCACTGGGCATATAATTCCACTCCCAATATCTTTATCAATTGTAATAACAGTATCCTCTGTCGCTGCATCCGTCTTATTATCCTCTTGAATTATATTTATATCTTCTGGTAACTGCCCTGAAGTGTCATTCTTATTTTTGCTACAAGGATATCCGAAACGTGCACAAGGTGATTGGCTATTTGCAGTTAAATTTTTTGTTACTGCGGAAGAAGTTACCGGAGCATTATCTGTTAAACTAGGAATATTTTCTCCTTTTTTTACACACGGTATTCCCTTATCTTTGCAAGGTGCAGATTCGGTATCGGCGCAAGTCTTAAAATCAACTGCAAAAAATACGAATAAATATGTCAGTAATCCATGATTTTTTAATAATAATAATATTATTCTAAAGCTATTTTCTTGTGACATTTTAAATTAATTACTATTTAAATGGGAATAAGCCACAATTAAAGGTTAAAATACGTTTATTGACGTTTCAATTTCCACTTCGGAAATCGTTCTCAAAATACAAACATTAGTAAATTATTTTTTATAATTTACTAATGTTTGTATTTTGAGAACGATTTCCGAAGTGGAAATTGAAACGTCAAAGGTTAAAATACGTTTATTGACGTTTCAATTTCCACTTCGGAAATCGTTCTCAAAATACAAACACTAGTAAATTATTTTTTATAATTTACTAATGTTTGTATTTTGAGAACGATTTCCGAAGTGGAAATTGAAACGTCAATAAACGTATTTTAACCTTTAATTGTGGCTTATTCCCATTTAAATAGTAATTAATAATAATAATAATTTACACACTGTCTTATTCACTATTAAAAGGCTTTTAATAGTTGTAAATACCATCAACTAATAAAAAAATACCAATTGCTTATCTAACTATAATTAAAGATTTACGAGTTAAAGAAAGAAGCAAAGTATGGGGATCAACTCTGTGAAAATGAAAGTTTAATAGGTTATGTTGACAGTTTGTTATGAAAAAAATCATTCTTACAAAGTTGGAAATAAGTGCAAAACAAGATTGCAATTAAAATGACAATCTGCTTTTGAGGAAGATAGCAATGGGTACTGAAAAATAAATTATTAACCATGATATCGTCGATATGTTATTGACTTACAAATGTTAAGATTTTCGTTAAAGTATGTACGTTAGAAGAGACAGAAGGAAGCTGGTTAACAGGTTTGTTTAATCGAATCAGGAAAGGGCGAAAAATGCCATATTATTATCTGTGTAAAAAAAAATAAAGGAGATATTCAACAATATAGAAACTACAGAGCCATAAACCTGCTTAGCGAAACCAGGTAAATATGGAATAAAGTACTCTAGCCCAAGATAGCGAAGAGCATCGAGGTGCACAAATGATAGAAAAGGAAATACAAGACTAAGATGCACGTCTTTAGCTAATTCAGAAATTGTTGCCAATTCTTGACAGTTTGATATAACTTTCTTATTTACAATAAAAATGCAATTTCTGGTTACTTATTTACTTATTGTCTGCTATGGATTATCAATTAACAAAGTACGTCAAAGGAAAATGCATGAGAAGAGAATGAAATTACTTTTAAATTTTTTATTGGAAAAATAATAGAACCGTATCCAAATCACGAATAAAATTAAACAGGTTAAAATGAATGGTATTTGTATTCTACAGATTTAAATAGTTGAAACAGTTATCTAAATAGTTATTCTGTCATTTTTTACTAAACAATCTATAAACCGCAGTGGTAAATCATTTTTTGCAAATTAATCCCTTCCGCCTTAAGGTGTTAGTAGTTATCAAAAGAGGGGTTCTCTTTAGTCAGCCCCATGGATAAATATCCTTGATTCTATGTCATAGACATAGATGATTCAGTGATTTTGTTGTAATATATGGTATTTTAATAAAAGTGAAAAGTCTTTCTACTTTTGGTGGATCAACAGAAATGATTCTATTAGATAGAACACTGCTTGACGGTGTCAACTAGCGTTTAGTCGCATTGACTTGTATTTTGTGTGGTGAAATAGTACATTAGGTTATATCACAGAGTATACCACCCAACAAGAAGCGAAAGCTTTGTCAATAGCTTTGATGTTCGTAGGACAGAAATTTACTTTCGTTCGTAGGACAGTTAAACAACTTAATATTTTCTGAAGAAATTTTCTTGTGGGATGTTAAAGTAATTACTGTTTACTTATTTTATTGACGTTTTAATTTCCACTTCTGAAATCGTTCTCAAAATACAAAAATTAGTAAATTAAACAAATTTTGTTTTTTGTTACTTGGTGAAAAATTCTTTTAATAATTTAATTTTAGCTGACTCATTTATATTGACAATTCAGACATACATTATACATTTACAAGTAGACGACTTTAAAATGATATTGCCAATATTGTTGAGTTGCGTTCCTGGGACGACTTTACTTGTAAGATAGTTCATTCGATTACATGAAATCAACTTTAACTTGAGAATATCCGTCAGAAAAAAAAATAATAGCATATAATTCGTCTTTAAAAAGACAAACACATTCCATGATGAGAGTAAAAAATCTCCTGTTAGTTATTCCATAGTAAATTATGAGGGAAAAACCAGGAAAAAAACCTCATAATACTATACCGAAATGGTAAGTATTTGGTCGTGCATTTAGTTTACTTTCAATAAACACCAAATTCTGATTTTATATGTTTGTTATTTAAAAACCATAAATGATGTATCCTCTATATGTTACCGACTTATTAAATACTGGTATTTTCTTTTTAATAACTTCCTCTTTTAATATGGGTAACCAGATCTTACTACATTCTGCCTAGGAATTTGCGACACAATTGGTCTCATTCAGCATAATTAGAGCTGCTTCTTTGATTTTTCTCTTTTTACCATCTGTTTCTTTTAGTATTATATTTGAATCATTCCATTGAACCCTATGTTCATTATCCCATGCGTGTTTACATATTTGAGATCTATCAAATTCTATATTTTTACCTTTACGAAGTCGATATAGCAACAGAATTTTGCAGCTGCGAAATTGGAAAGTATTACAGAACAGTATTACATCCTGAAAAAGTATTACAAAACAGTATATTAATAACAGCATTGATAGCATTGATGAAAATAATGTTGGGGAATATATTATTTTAAACAAGAATAAAACAGCTGAACAACAGGAATTTTCTTTTGCAGATTTTATTAATATGCTACATGATAAAAATTTCAGATTTGGAACTGATTCATTAGCGTTAAAATTATTGCACGAAAGATTATTCTATAATATCATTACAAAAACAGCTAGGGAACGTTTTTTAAACACGGCAGGAAGTTTCCCGGCACTGCGATTTGGACACAAGGCCAATATAAGAGTGCTTCTTCTTTAGGTACCGTCTCCTCTAAGGAGGTTGGTAATCATTACGGCTATTTTCACTTTTGAGATTGCAGCTCTGAATCAAAAAGCAAAGGTTAGAATCGAAAATGTCGATACAGAAACTATAGAAATCAAAAGAGGTGTTAGACAGGGTTGCGTGCTGTCCCCATTGTTATTTAATCTGTACAGCGTAGCTATTTTTAAGGAAGCAATATCAGAGGAACAACAGGGTATATCAATATACGGAAAAATCCTGAACAACATAAGATTCGCAAACGACACCGCTGTTTTTGCAGATACCCTAAAAGCACTGCAACGCTTAGTAAATAGGTTACATCAAGTCAGTATAAAATATGGACTACAAATGAACGTTAAGAAAAGCAAGTGCATTATTATTTCTAAGCAACATACAGTAGGAAGACTAGATATCGAGGGAAAACAAGTAGAAAGAGTGAATAACTACAAATATCTGGGAACCTGGGTAAATGAAAACAATTACCAAAGTAGAGAAATAAGGACACTCATTGAAATTGCAAGACAAGCATTTATAAAAATAAAAACAATGTTTGTTAATCCAGACCTTCCTCTGGAGCTGAAGATAAGAGCCTTAAGATGCTACGTGTTCCCGACTTTGTTATACGGAATGGAAAGCTAGACACTAAAAGTGGATAATATAAAGAAGTTGGAATCATTTGAGATGTGGTGCTATATAAGGATTTTAAAAATACCATAGACCCAACGAGTTATTCGGTTTACCCAACTTATTTTTAATATTCTTCGGTAGGTCCACATCTCGAATGCTTCAAGTCGATCGCTCACCTCTTTCTTTAAGGTCCAGGCCTCCACACCATACAGCAGCACCGAAAACACATATGAACGTAATATTCTTATTTTGAGTTGCAAACTAAGTTCTCTACTGCATAATACTTTTCTCATCTTACATCTCACATTAAATGTTGCTCTAGCTTGTCCAATTCTCATTTTTATTTCTTCTGTATACTCGTTATTTTCATTAATAATTGTACCAAGATATCTGTATTTTTTTACTTTTTCTATTGGAACCCCTCTTATGTTTAAAATGTCTTGTTGTGTTTTGGAAATTGTCATAAATTTTGTTTTATTAGCATTAAGCGTTAGTCAGCTTTCCTCACTAGCATTTACTACATTATCTAAAAGTGTCTGTAGATCTTGTATATTCTCTGCAATTAGTATAGTATCATCGGCATATCTGATATTGTTGATGGGTCTGCCGTTGACTTTTATTCCAATTGTTACATTTTCGAGTGATTTTTTAAATATTTCTTCCGAATATAGATTGAACAATAAGGGGGAAAGTATGCAACCTTGCCTTACGCCTCTTTTTATCTCTACTTCCTCCGAAAGTTCTTTGCCTACTCTGACTTCTGCTGTTTGGTTAAAGTAGAGATAAGTTATTATTCTTTTTTTTTGTCAATGTGTTTATCTTTAAGTAACTGTATGAGACGGTTGTGTCTGACCTTATCGAACGCCTTATTGTAATCAATAAAACAAACATAGAGTGGTTGGTTTACATCAATACATCTTTGCATGAGGACGTTAAATCCAAATAATGCCTCTCGTGTACCCATGGCATTCCTAAATCCAAATTGGGTTTCAGTGATGTCTTGTTCCACTTTTCTGAAAATTCCTAAATGGATAATTTTTAAGAATATTTTTATTGTGTGACTCATTAGACTAATTATAGCGTGGTCATTACATTCTTTTGCATTAGGTTTTTTTTTGGTAATGTAATAAATGTTGATTTGAGCCAATCTCTCGGAATAATACCCGTATTATATATAGTATTATATAAGTCTACTAATACATTGATCTGATCTTCTGATATTAATTTAATTATTTCAGTTGGAATTGTGTCAGGCCCCGCAGTTTTATTAGATTTTGTCAGATGATTTATTGCATGTATTATTTCATACTTAGTTATAATTGGACCTATATCATGTTCCTCGATTTTGTGACTACTCAGAATATCTTTAATTGGCATCATTAATGTGTTCTTAAATGTTTCCCATTTTTCGTTGGAATCTTTATTATCATTGATTATTGTTTTGCTTAACTCTTAGTTAATTTACAGCGTTAGTTCCCCTTTTATATTCGGGTGTTTTAGCAGAGTGCTTATTTGTTGTGTCTTTTGTTGATTTTCTTTAACTGGATTTCGAATTTTACGATTACTGGATTGTGGTCTGATGATACATCTGTTCCTGGATATATCTTTGCCGATTTGATGGAGTTATGGTATCTCTTATAAGAGTGCAACCAACTTCAATTAGCCGAAGAAAGTTGGAAGTTACTAGAGGGTCAATAACATTTGGACGACCACTTAAAGATAAACCTTCTAAATAAAGGTTAAAAAGGCGTCGCAATCTTTCGTCCAACATCCCAGCACATCAAACAAATGCAACTATACATGGCGAAAGACATTGAATTTCGCATAAATATTACATTTTAAACATTTAAAATTTTTTTATAACTTATTTAAATATATTTTGTTTTATTTTCTATTGCATTGTTTTAGTTTTCTTTAATTATACAATACAAATATTTCAAAAGTCGTCTTTTTGCTTTACGAATATTTAACATTTCGCACCAAATTTTCGCACCAAAGTAACACTCCATATTATCTAAGCACCTCGCCGACTATTGGTTGAAACATGGCCGCGTGCCGTAAAGGACCAATAGAAAAGTCCTAGATGCTAAATACATATATACGAAATGTTTAAATGCAAACGGTACTGACTCTTAAGCATTTTTTGTAAATTTTACATCGTTATAAATTACTTCTTGCCTTTGATGATTTAGAACTTATAGTTTTCGCATATTTTCCATATTTATATCACAAGTGAATATAGAAGAATATAATAATAAGGAATCAGACGCTCATATGGTATTTATTGGTCTTGGAAACGCAAATGATACAATTTGTCGAAAGGTTTTGAATTGAGTTTTTAATTGATATCCAATTGGATAGAATGTAAAGTCACAGAAAATAACTGCAACAGAAAATCAATTAAAATAAAAAAAAATTTAATTACTGTATCAAACTTTTTTTTCCAATTATAGCAAATATTAACTTAAAAATGGGATATTAAGGAAAGATGGGAAAATAAAAAACAAAGGAGATAAAAAGCTTATTTTACTTAAATACGAAACTGTAAGAAAGTATATCTATAATTAAAATTAGCATAAAAATATAAATTTATAAAATACAACTTATAAAAACCTGAGATCCATGGATAAATATTGTACTTTAACAAACAACACACGTCTCACAATAAGCTATATGCTAGATAGAATGCACGTGAAACTCAAAAAGATTGTAATACCTAAAAATAAACCGACGTTTGATTATACAAAACTAAGAAAAAGAGAAATACATCAAAAAGTGATCCAACAAGTCAATTCAAATCTAACAGAAGAAGGAGAAGAAATCTTAACATCAGAAGATGTCAATGAAAGGTGGAGCAATATTCAGAAGGCATTACTAAAGGCTGCAGAAGAAAATTTAAAGCCTGAAAAGACAAATAAAAAACAGAAGTGGATGACTTCAGAAATTCTAGCATTAATGGAAGAGAGGAGAAAAGTCAAAGGGAGAAATGAGCAAAAATATCAAGAACTACAAAGTAGAATTAAAGTAGAAATAAAAAAGGCCAAAGAAAAGTGGTTAACAGATCAATGCATAGAAATAGAAGAGTATGACAGAAAATACGACAGCTTTAATATGCATAAAAAAATAAAAGAACTAACAAATACCAAAAAGCGAGCACACCATGGGATACTCAAAGATGATAACGGTAAACTCATTGCAGACATCAAAGATAAACTAAGATTTTGGCAAGAATACATAATGAAACTATTCGACGATGATAGAATGATACAAGAAGAACCACAGGAACAAACAGGACCAAAAATAATAATGTGCGAATTAGAACAGGCAATTAGAAATGCAAAGACCGCAAAATCAGTAGACCCAGATCAGATATCCACTGAGCTAATTAAATGCGTTGACGAAGAAACACTGCATATACTTTTAGATCTGTTCAACAATAGAAGTAATACCCAAAGATTGGTTTCTGTCCACGTTTGTAACACTACCAATGTCAGTACATGCGACAGAATGCTCTCAGCACAGAACAATTTCCTTTATAAGCCACACACTTATGATATTTCTCAAAATAATATTTGGAAGACTATACAAAAAAATAGAAGATACAGATAACACCCAGTTCGGATTCAGAGGAGGACTAGGAACGAGAGAGGCTCTGTTCCTGCTCGAGCAAAGACGACTAGATATGAACAAGGATCTCTATGTCTGCTTTATAGATTATCAAAAGACTTTTGATAGAGTACAACACAAACTCATAAAACTGTTAAAAGAAAAGACTGTGGATAGTCGAGATATACGAGTTATTGTCAATCTGTATTGGAATCAAAAAGCAAAGGTTAGAATCGAAAATGTCGATACAGAAACTATAGAAATCAAAAGAGGTGTTAGACAGGGTTGCGTGCTGTCCCCATTGTTATTTAATCTGTACAGCGTAGCTATTTTTAAGGAAGCAATATCAGAGGAACAACAGGGTATATCAATAAACAGAAAAATCCTGAACAACATAAGATTCGCAAACGACACCGCTGTTTTTGCAGATAGCCTAGAAGCACTGCAACGCTTAGTAAATAGGTTACATCAAGTCAGTATAAAATATGGACTACAAATGAACGTTAAGAAAAGCAAGTGCATTATTATTTCTAAGCAACATACAGTAGGAAGACTAGATATCGAGGGAAAACAAGTAGAAAGAGTGAATAACTACAAATATCTGGGAACCTGGGTAAATGAAAACAATGACCAAAGTAAAGAAATAAGGACACTCATTGAAATTGCAAGACAAGCATTTATAAATATAAAAACAATGTTTGTTAATCGAGACCTTCCTCTGGAGCTGAAGATAAGAGCCTTAATATGCTACGTGTTCCCGACTTTGTTGTACGGAATGGAAAGCTGGACACTAAAAGTGGATAATATAAAGAAGTTGGAATCATTTGAGATGTGGTGCTATATAAGGATTTTGAAAATACCATCGACCCAACGAGTTACAAATGCAGAAGTGTAAAGAAGGCTACAAAAGGATTTCGAGGTCATAAAGCACATCAAAACAAGAAATCTGGAATATTTAGGCCACGTTACCAGAGGTGCGAAATATGAGATATTAAGGCTCATAATGTAAGGTAAAATCAAGGGTAAAAGATCCATAGGAAGACGAAGAATTTCCTGGGTAAGAAACCTAAGAGAGTGGTATATTTGCAGCTCAGTAGATCTTTTCAGAGCAGTAGCCAATAAGGTACGGATAGCTGTGATGATAGCTAATCTCCGATAGAAGAAGGAACTACAAGAAGAAGAAATCTCACAATTGGGATACAATAAATTTATTTTTAGGTCTCTTAACTAGCAGATATAAAAAACTTCATAAAGTGGAGAGCTCCCAAGTCATTAATAAAAATAATTTTATTTACCAATAATATCTGGATTAACAGGATAATTTGGATCTGGATCTGAATAATCAAAATCAATTTTTTCTCCCAAGGGTAAATCTTGCTTTGTGTCTAGAGTTACATCTTCTTCATCAGCTTTAACGTTGCAACATGGAATTCCTAAAGATTTGCAAGGCGCTTCTTCAGAGTCTTCACATTTATTATTAACATCTTCATTAGCTTCAACTTCATCGCATGGAATTCCTAAACCTTTACAGGGCGGTTCTTCAAGGTCTGCACATTTATAATTATCGTCGTTCTTATCATTACTACAAAACAAAAACAAAAAACAAAAATTAAGTATAATTTTACTGACACTCTTGGTTATTCATAAAACGTGATTAATATAATATAAAATAAGGGAAAAACATTCAAATAAAGAAAAATATGACAATTATGGGAAAAGAGATATTTAAAAAAAATGTTGATTCTCGGTTCAAAAATATATGATATTTAAATCATATGTCTCCTATCCAATACGTGTGTTGATTATAAACAGCAGGTAAATATTTGCAAAATAATTTTTATATATCTGGTATTGTGGTTAGGTTAGGTCGTAGTAATAATTAGATCTTTTATATAAAATTATTATCTAGTTTAACTTATTTTCTCTCAGCATTAGGACCGAACCATTTTAATGTCTTTTGGAGATATTATAACCTTTACTTTTTCTTCTTCTTCTTCGTCTTCCTATTGGAGAACCCCCTCTTGCCGTCTTTACTACTTTATTTGCTGTCATTCGGCTTATATGATCGTTCCATTCTACTCTTTATTTCTTACCCAGTTCTTGATGTTCGTCACCTTACATCTACGTCGTATATTTGTACTTCTAGCTCTGTCCCATAGTGTCTTGATATCAGTTTTTCACTTCTGGTGTTTCTAACATCCTTTTTGTCCTCTCTCTCTCTCCCTCTCTCTCTTTCTGTCTCTCTTTCTCTCTCTGTGTCAGGTCGTGTTTCTGCCGCGTATGTCATTATTGGTCTGATAACTGTTTTATAAATTCTGCCTTTCACTTCTTTCCCAATATTTTTATTTCTTTATATTGTTTTATTCAGACAACTTACGGCTCTGTTTGCTTTATTCACTTGATCTTCCACTTCAGTTTTGAGCTTTTCGTAGCTAGATAATGTGTAGCTTCCAGCTCCTATTTACGTATTAGTAAATTTGCTGTTATAACCATGCATTTTGTCTTTTTTGGAGAAATTAACGTGTTACATTTTCTGACGGATATAATAAATTGGTGCAGCTACGTTGTAAATCATAGCAGATTATTTTAAGTTGTTTTTCTCCTATTTGGTATCCTTTTTTAGTTCTTACTGTTTTTATTATTTCATCCGGTTAAACAATAGAGGACTTAGGGAATCTCCCTCTCTTATCCCATTGCTAGTTGCAATGGAGTCGGTTAGTTCTTCTTTTCTTTTCTTAGGTCTCTACTTTTACTTTTATTGTGTTGTTTTGGTAGATATTTTCGATCGTTTTGATTATTCCTAGAGGTATCTCTCTTGCGTACAATAAATGGATAACGTCCTTTAATTTGAGCCGGTCAAATACCTTCATATGGTCCACAAAACATAGATTTGCCGGTTTTTCGTATTCTAACGATTTCCCGTGCACTTACCCATTATAAATATAGCGTCGATGCATGATCTTCCCGACCTTAAAATCTTGTTGTTTTTCTGTTAGTGTTATAATTTCATTCAGTTTATTTGTTCTCGCTTTGGTTGTTAATTTTAGTGTTTTGTTTAATAAAATAATTACTCGATAATTTACTTTACCACTTTTTTATCTAATACTTTTTCTATGTAATTAAATTATGCAAATGCACAAAATTAAACGAGCACTCTAGATTTGTCTTTTATTTTATTTTAAACCCTTTGGGGAATTCCTTTTTTCCTCGGATATATAGCTTATTCTACGATTTATATTAATTGTTGCACTGGAATTTAGTATTTTCTAACATTAAATATAAACATTAAAATGGTTACATTGTATACGTTAAAGGGTTTACACACATTACCGTTTTATCTTGTTGTATACGTCATTGGGAATCCTTGTTTTTATCAGATAAATGTAGCTTCTATTTTCTTCTAAACTATGATCGAGACTAGTTGCATTGGCTGGTTAGTAGGTGAGGATGGTAACGTATTGCGGTGATTAAGTACCCTTTCAGATAAAGAGGCAGGTGTCCGACACCGGTGGTTCGTCAGTCGCGTAATCGAAACACCGGTGGCTGATACCGATTAAAACCACATCAGTTTAAAGTTGAATCTCGGTAAAATAACATTAGCGGCAAATGTATTGTTAATAATTCGACGGCGACGCAGGATGAGAAGACAGATAACGAAACGGTAATACTAAAATTTGAAAAATATTTTTCAGAAAAAACTTTGTCATTTGTGACGTGATCAACAGAATACGCTGGTATATCCACATTTAGAAGGTCTTGAGGCGGTTCGTTGTACTGACTTTTATGGTCCAAGACTCTACTCCATACAAAAAGACAGAGTACATTACCATTTGATAAATCTAAACATGGTAGTTATTCTGAGGCTGCAGTCACTTAGCAAGGTATTCACTTATGAAAAGTTGTTCTTGCCATTTCTATCCATTATTATTTCCAGATCTGTCTCGTAGGCAGTTCATATTGCGGCGCAGAAGAAGTGATTTTTAAAGCGAAGCTTTTATACTGGCATTGCATTCCTATTTTTTCTACAGTAAAATATTAATTCGAGCGTCACGAAGCTAACGCCACAAGATGGCGTGTGGCGTCTTCACGGGTAGCGTCATAGAATAGCGGTTCTTGATATCGATTCACTCAGTTAGTAATGTAAAAAAAGTAACTACTTGTTACAAGGTAACAAGAATTTGTCCAATACTCAAAGTACCGATTCCTCGTTATTAGAAATAGTCATTACTTTTGGCACAGATAGCCATTATAGTAAACTAAACGAAATACCCGGATGGCGTCAACAGAAAACAAATTACTTGTCGATTGGCATATCAGTAATCAGCACTTTGAAAGATAAACCGAGGCGGCACCGGCGCCTCGATCAACGATGGAGTAGGTATATTATCATCATCATCATTCAATCTTCGCTTATCCACTGCTGGACATAGATCTCCCTCATAATTTTCCATCTATTTCGATCTTGTGCCTCTTGCATCCAATTCCTATGACAACGTTTTAGATCGTCAGTCCAACGTGTTGGTGGACGACCTCTGCTTCGGTAGGCATCATCTCTTGGTCTCCATTCCAGTATCCGCTTTGTCCATCTATTATCTGTCATTCGAGCCACGTGACCTGCCCAGTTCCATTTCAGTGTTGCTACTCTCTCTACTGCATCAGCCACTCCTGTTCTTTGTCGTAGCTGGCGATTTGGGATCTTGTCTCGTAGTGAAACGCCCAACATAGCACGCTCCATCGCCCTTTGACACACACGGATCTTTTGAACTGTTCTCCTTGTCATGGTCAACGTTTCGGCACCGTAAGTTAACACTGGCAAAACACACTGATTAAACGTTTTTCTTTTAAGGCATATTGGTATATCAGACGATTTGAAAATATGGTTCAGCTTGCCGAAGGCTGCCCAAGTCAGTCTTATACGACGGAGAAGCTCAACGGTTTGGTTATCTTTTCCTATGCGAATCTCATGACCTAGGTATTTATAGGCCATTACCTGGTCTATGGATCTTGTTCCTACGCATATATCTTCGCTGACTACAAGATTTGTCATCATCTGGGTTTTAGATATATTTATTTTTAATCCCCCTTCTAGCGAGGAAAGGTAGAGCTGATTTAAAAGTTCTTTGGCCTCATCTATCCTATCAGCTATTAGTACAATATCATCTGCAAACCTTAGATGGCTAAGCTTTTCTCCGTTTATGTTTATGCCCTTGTCGGTCAGTTTTGCCCTTTTACATACATATTCCAAAAGCGTAGTGAACAGTTTCGGCGATATGGTGTCCCCCTGGCGTACTCCACGTTGTATCGGGAATTTCTGGGTTTGACGATCACCCACTCTAACACTGGCTGTTGCGTTTTGGTATATATGTTTAATTATATTTATATATATAGGTATATTATATACATATACTATATCGTTTATATCGTTAGTAAAACTAGTATCAACTTCCGAAATGCGGGGGGGCGGTTTCTTTGATATTAACACTGTTTATATTACTTGCAACTAGTCTAGAATTTGCCTCTGGGGGGGGGGGTGTTTGGTTGGTCACCGATGTCAGAATAGGGTGCTGGGGGGGATTTAACCGCCAAAACCCCTCCCTGGATGCGCCACTGCTTGCAACTGTAATAAAAAGATACAAAGAAATTGGCAGAACGATGGTCTAGAAAAAGAATCTAATATTTCACTTTGTTAGTTTGAAATATTTGTTTGCTTCGAATCGATTGGAGTTGAGAACTAGAACCGAAAGTATTCGTTTTGCATTTAATTATTGGTCTTATATAATTTGTTTGGATTTATTTTTTAAAATTATACCTACTCAAAATCAAATGAAACCAGACGGAACCCCCTTAAAGTTGATTATTGATGTGGCAACAGTTGGACTTTTGTTCAATTAACTAATTATTTTATTATTAATTAAATATTATTAATCTTCCAACTTAAGTAGATTGGAAGATAATAAAAGAACTTTGCCATATTTTAAAGCCTTTTAAAGCAGTTACTGTTGAAATGAGCCCAGAAAAGCAAGTAACCCTCTCTAAAGTTATACTTATTATAAAAGGACTAATTTCGTCTTTATTACGAATTAAAGTTAAAGTATTTAGTCAAGCAAGAAGAACTGTAATAAATTATCTGCCTGCCTTGATTATTGCCGGTTTTATAAATCTGGAAAACAATATTATACTGGGTAAAGCATTTTTCTTGGATCCGAGATTTAAAACAAAGGCATTCAAGAACGAAAACCATTTTCAAAATCAAATTTATCATGAACTAGTTTATCTTATAGAATATCAATGTACTGAAAATGAAACCATTGCTGAAAAAAATGAAAATATCATGAAGGACTTATTGGGCGATACAGAAAATTACGATATAATTTGGCAGGCTTCTGATACATGTGTAAAAACTCTTTGCATTTGACAAGTCCAACATCAGTCGCCATTGCCGAAATCAAATTGTTTTCTGAAAAGCCAAACCTTGGAAGGAACAAGGATCCTCTCGTTTGGTGATGCGAAAGGCAACGAGTGTATCCCTGGTTATATAAATTAATCAAAAAGTATTTAAGCTTTAAGTTTTTATTATGTTAATAAAAACCCAGTTAAAGACGTTTGGACTATTTTTATTAACAATAATAAGTTCCGAAGACTATTACTATTACCTTTTAAATACTAATCACTAACGTCACAATTATGGTACTCTATAAAGCTGAAGACTAAAAGTACCGAAAATAACGGCTATAAAGTAACGGATATTGATAATTAAAATAACGAATCGACAAAAATTTAATCATCTGTTTAAATAGTTTATATTAATTCTTGTTTTAAAATAATTTCATATAACATAATGACGGTATTAGATTTTTGTTTTGATACAGGGCAGCGACAGCCGCTTATACGTATTTCGACCTCTTTAGGTCTCCTCAGAGCGGTATAGCCACTACTCTGCCACTCTCTTTAATTTCATATAAATATAATATTATTTTTAAACATATTATTTAGTTTATATCATAATTAAATTTACTATCAAATGGTATTTATTTATATTTTCATAATTTCATGTAAATATAATTTCATATAAATAAAATGTTGGATTTTTGCAGTTATTAGTTCGATTCTATTATCGATAAAAAATACTAGTAAAACATTTTCATATTTATACAGCCACGTGGCCGTTAGGTATACAAAATGTCAAAACTGACCATAATATTTGTTATTTAGATTTTTAAACTGTTTCAAAATTTTTTGTACAGGAAACGTAAAATGATCTTATCAAAGAATGTGATAAATCATGCAAAAACTTAAAAAAAAGATACGCCAACAAAAACTGCTGCTAAATATAAATTTAAATTGAAAATATTATGAAATTTTCTTCGCACTTGTCTACAAAACCGCCTACGGAACCATTTTTTAAAAACAAGCAAATGTCTGGTTTATTTTGCGGGCTATTATATATTATAATAATAAATTGAATTACCAGCAAAACGTCGATTGATCTTTCATAGTTGGCGGAGAACCTTTATCTTGAGTGGGTGGCTTCAAAGGACATATTGGAGTATTGACTACATAGCAAGCTACGACATTATCTTTGGGATCTTTAATATAATCACCAAAAGCACATTTTCTGGTTTCATAATTGCTTTCCTTGTCAACCATAAGCGGTTTTGCCAAAGGATATATAGGTGGGTTATAACTTATTTTTTTGTCTGCAGATTTGGGATCAGTACATTGGTCTTTGAGACACGGTGAGTCACCAGCAAAGGGAAAATCTTGATGTACAAAAGAAGCAGCAGGTTTTAAAGGTAATTCAGTATTCTCCACAATATTTTTACTACTTATATTTTCGACCACAAAATTCTGAGGAACACCAAATAGTGTTTTTGTTGATATTGCGATCTTTTCGTTATTTACATCTAAAGAAATAAATTTTATTAACGTCTAAAACTAACATTAAATCTAGATTAATCTAAAAAAAATGTTATATTTTAATTTAAATTGAAAAAAAGTGCGAGTAAAAATGCAATAATTACAAAGATTCGCTTAAAGTTATAAAAAATGTTATATACTGGTTTTAATTTGTCACAATAAAAATATAATCGAATGACAATGATAAAGCTATCTACGTAAAATTTATGTAAAAAGTTTAAATGGATAAATACACAAAAATTCGGCATGACTGCTGCTATTTGGCAAATAATCTTTATACATCTATTCACACTACCACACTCTTGAGTCGACTTTACACTATGCAATTTTCATGCTATGCAAGAGATATTATGCAAGTGCGCATGCCCACGGGATATTTTCAATCAATTACTATGCTAGACAAGAAATAGAACATGTTCTATTTTTCATGCGATTTTGATACAATTTATCAAAAGTGGTATCACAAAATTGCACAAAAATAGCTCTGATGTAAACAGATTAGGCTAGGCAAGAGATATGTCATGCAAGACTGATCTGCATAGCATGAGACTCGCATGACCTAAATGTAAATATAAAATATATAAACATAGTATAAAAAATATGATACGAAAATTTGCGTATCAGTATTGAATAAGTAATGGAAATAAAATACCTGGTAATTACACTGTCCAGCTATGGATACCTGGACAAAGAAGTGAGAGATCAAGTACAAAAAGCAAATAGACTGGCAGGATGCCTTAATAACACTATATGGCGAAACAGACTCATTAACACTGAGATGAAGTCAAGAATTTATAAAGCCAGTGTAAGACCAAGAATGATATATGCCTCAGAAACAAGCCCCGACACCACCAGAACGCAAAGGCTACTGGAAACGGCAGAGATGAGAGTTCTGCGAGGAATTACAGGAAATAGGCTGAGAGATCGAAAGAGAAGTGAAGACATTAAAAGAAAATGTAACATACAGTGTATAATGAATGGACACAAAATAGAAAAAAAGAATAGAATAACCACATAAGCAGAATGAAGAAAACCCGTGTCGTCAAAAGAGCAAGAGGTAAGTCACCAATCGGTAGAAGAAGTATCGGACGACCGCTGTCAACCTTCCATAGAGGTATTAATCCGCCAATGAACAAGCAGATTTGCTTATAATGAGGAAGAAGAAGAAGAGAAGAGAATTTGCGTATAAAAATCAAGGAACAGAAAAGGTAGACGTCAGAAAGAATTGCTATAATAATTGGAAAATAACCCATAAAGTAGTAAGAGTAGGACAAATAGTGAGGGTACAAGATATGAAATAATTAATTTACAGCTAAAATGACGTTCATATTTTTAACGCAATAAAAATATATAAAGATTTTCTTAATTCAAAGTATTTAATAAAGCATTCTAATTGTTCTTACTTGGAGGTACACTAGGAAACAATGATTTTGATACCACAATACCAATATCATTTAATCCTATGTATTGGCACGCAGCTACCGCCACACTCGGTGGTGATTGACAGGAACAGTTATTTTTACTAACGGAAAACGTATTTACGGAAATTCTCTCTCCTTTTCTTTTCTCTACCATATCTGTTAAGTCTTTTATCATCTTGACTGCATCTGAAATATACATTAAAACTAAAAATTAGTTGGTTTTTGCTTTAATCTAATTATTTAGTGTATTTATATTATATTAACCCATATTTAACCAGTAACTCTAATAATGAGAAAATTGTTTTTAAAAACTTGAAACTTGAAAAAAAAAACACAATAAATTAGTGTAATTAAAATAAAAATAAAACATTTCCAAATTTTTTATTTTTTTATGTAGAAAAAAAAAGAAAATGGAAATGTGGTGCGTTTATGCACTACTGGTAAATACTATTAATTTTTTTTTTAAATTTTTATCGAATTAAATTTTTGAAGGCCTAAGTTGTTATTTTTATTAACTACTTTCACATAGACATTGTGGAAGTCGGAAAAATTTAAAACAGTATTTAATATAATATATTAAAAGAGTCAAAAGTGAAAACTTATAATTTTTACCAAAAAAAAAAACAATTTTAATGTAAAAAATAGTTAAAATAAGTCCTACTCGTCCTACCAGTGTGTACGAGAAGTATAAATGCGGTCCACAAGGCTTGGGCGATCCAGATGATCTCTCATTACGGAAGGTAGAAATATATGAATGAATGGTTTAAAAAGATGAGGGAAATAGTAAGAGCAAAAAAATGCTTTAAAGAAGTAGATGAGTTTTCTACTTGTGATAAAATGCAGGCCTTTTAATGGTTTTGAAATGTAAATGATAATATATTTGATTTTAATGATTTTTCTACTGGTGTGAAAATGCACCACTGGCAAAATATATAATTTTAAATATCTACACTTCGTGAAATTGTTTGAAGCAAGATACGTGTAGATGAACATGAACATGATATTTAACGCACATGTAAATTGTATGTTTGTGAAAAACTCTGCATCGCCTTCTTTTAATGGATGATTCGCACGTACATCTTCGAAATTACTAAATCGAACTTCTTTCAGCTTTCTTCTGTCAAATAATACTGTCCAAAGGACATAATAACATGGCAGTTACAGAAACAATACTAACGGATGACCTTGCCATTATGGGAGAATACTTTCGCAAATGGAGGCTACGGCCTAATGCGACGAAAACCGAAGTGTGCTGTTTCCATCTAAATAATGCCCAAGCCAACAAAAAACTGTCCGTTCACTTTGAAGACAGACTACTAACTCATAACTCAACACCAAAATATCTTGGAGTGACTCTTGACAGGACTTTAAGTTTTAAAGAACACCTACAAAGAACGGCAGCAAAACTGAAAACGCGAAATAATATAATCCAAAAGCTATGTGGTACCACATGGGGGTCCTCAGCCTCCGTACTCAGATCATCTGCTATCGGACTTGTATACTCGACAGCTGAATATGCTTCCCCAGTATGGCTCAATAGCAAACACACGAAGATTATTGACACCCAATTAAACCAGACAATGCGAATGATTTCAGGTACAATTAGACCAACACCCAACTATTGGCTTCCCATCCTGAGTCACATTCCACCGCCGAAACTGCGAAGAAGTCACTCCCTTCTCAGAGAATATCGAAAAATCCAGTCTAACCATCAACTACCCATCCACCATGATAGGCGTGATATCGAAATGAACAGACTGCGCTCCAGATATCCTGTCATGTTAAGGGCCACCTCCTTACATCAGGAACATTTCGACCTCACCAACGCTTGGAGAAGACAATGGGAGCGCGACTCACCACAGGAAGCACAGCAAATGGCCTGTATCGATCAGAAACCGCCAGGCTTTGAACTGACCCGGAGTACATGGACAACGCTAAACAGAATAAGAACAAGAAGCGGTAGATGTGCTGACAGCTTACATAAATGGGGAAAAGCCCTTACTCCGGAGTGTGACTGTGGTGCGCAACGACAGACCGTCCGTCACATTGTTGAAGAATGCCCCCGAAGGCGGTTCCCTGGAGTTTTTGACGAGTTCCTGAATGCGACCGAAAATGTTTTAGACTATATTAATACATTAGATGTTCGGTTGAAATACTCCATGTAATGTTTTATATTGCTTTTTAAATATGTGTTCTTATTGTATGCCATACGATAAATAAATAAATAAATAAATGTCCAAAGGATTCACAAATATTGACCACAATCATTTTTACCCAAAACTCTTGACCTATAATTTGCAATGCCGCTGTTTTGTAAGTCATCACCGCGCAAATAACGATTATATTGTGCGATAAACTGTTATTCACTATTTTCTAGTGGACAATAATTTGTTCTGTTTTCGCGGATTGGATTAGTGGCAAAAATCTCTTTAGATTTTAGATACATAAATAAATCTACAGCAGGAAAAAAATGTCAAAAAAATAATGATTACTTGGTTTTTCTATTTTTGATAGCAGTAACACTATATCATCACGGAGACCACATTTAAACCTCTTATCAATATCTTGCAATATTATTTTTTCTAAAATAGGGCGTCATCTGTTCATCAATTGATAAATTGTGTGCAAAAATTTTCCACTGCATGTTTCGGTCGTCATTTATTATATTTATTAATATATTTTAACAAATAATTATAAAGATCTGATTTTGGCATATTTATCATTTTTATTTAGATTTGAGTAATCAGAAAGATATAAATTTTATTTTATTTTGTAAAACTTGTTCCGGCCCATACAGTTGCTTTTACTAATTTTACACCCATATCTTCTTGGTTACTACAGTACAGTTGTGTTTGTGGTAAGTTACTACCGCCAATTTTACTTAAGGTAGATTTGAGACATTTAAGCCTTATTTTCAAAGAAAACAAATGTTCAGTTCTGCGAAGAATATTTTTTAGGTTCCTTCCAACTTAATAGACTGGGGGTTTCCACAGATGGAAGTGCTTTCTGCCCTCTCTGGTCGCTCCTAGTAGATGACTTGATTTCGCTTCTTGGCCCACAGGAAGTAGAAGTGCAGGCCTATGCGGATAATCTAGTAATTATGGTAAGAGAAAAATATGGTAATGTTTTACTTACCACACTCCAAAGAACATTAAATATGCTTACTAGGTGAAGCGACAGGGCAAAACTCTCTGCCAATCCTAATAAAACAGAAGAAGTCAGTTTTGGTAAGAGCACGGAACCTAGATAACATCTGTATGCCCACTCTGTATGGAGAAACTGTTAAAGAGGCGAATGAGGTCAAATATCTAGGAGCAATGCTATATAAGCGGCTTACATGGAATGCCCATTAAGTAAGAATAACCAACATAGCAAAGCTTTTCTTTTGGACATGTCGAAGTATATGTGGTAAAAGATGGGGTTTTGATATGGGGATATATGACTGTAGTCAAACCTACCAGGCATGAATAGGAATGCTCTGCGAATTTCGTAGGTTTCCTAAAAATACACTGTCGCCTCAAGGGGCACATGAACATAATCGGACTGACAGAAAGTGCAAATTGTAGATTTTTGTCAGGCTGATGGCGAAACACGTTCTGTGCAACTGTCCAATGTTGGATTGTTGGATAGAATAAGACTCAATACAACTTGATACAGTTGATAACAACTTCCGTTTTGATTTTAGTCCATTAATGTACTTTCCAGATAATTTGTTCCCTTTGTGAGACGTGTCTGACATGGATGTCGTATACTATTTGTTATTTTCATTTTTAATCGGTAAAAAAAATATGAATCACATATTTCAGAAACTGCACAAAAACTCCGAAAATCATTTTTCGTGAGGGACAAAAAACTGATTTTCAATCAAGTCCTGTTATTACAATTTTAATGGGATGTTTGCATGCATATGAGTGCTTTACAATGATTTTTCCTTTTTGCAATTTTACAAAGAGTTGTTGTCGCTGTACTTACGGGGTTTCTGCATTACTGGCTAAAATAAACAGCATTACTTGCAAAAAAGTGCGATCTTTATTCAGTTACAAACATTAAATATTTGGTAAATATAAAGTTACTCAGGAACGTCGTGTGGGTCATCTTTATCTACTACTGGCCATCTTAAAATCGCCTCGAAGAAGCTCTGAACGTAAGTGTGATTTTTTACGTAGATCTCTCATTTTTTCACATTAAGTACTTTACGCCCTTCTGGATATGCTGCTGTCTTTGGGAGAATAGGTTTTGAGTAGTCTAACTTAACTGATGTTCATACTGTAGAGTCAATAAAATCACGTGCTACAACATAACCAGGTTTTCTTGAAACATGCGTAATGTGCATGAAGGATTCAATAACAAAAGTTTTTTTCATTTTTTTAGTAACTCCACGACCATACGAGTCAACTGACAGATAATTTTGCTTATAGTACTTGCTCCATCATGACTTATAATCTATTATCATATATCAGTAGGCACTACCTAAATAAAAAAATTGTGTCTTTGACTGGCATTTGCCATTAGCTCCACGTAGTCGGTTACAGTGTAAATCCCATCTGTTTTCTTTATTTTTCGTTTGAGTACAGCAAAATCCCTATCACATGAAAGAATGTGATAGGGATTTCGCTGTATTTAATCTCCCCCCTCTAATGGGGAAATATTGATTAATTGTTTAAAAATGTATGGTTTTATTCTGTCCTGCACATCCAAAAATATGTGCAGGTGACGTGTAGTTTTAAATAAAAAAGAGTGCATTATGAATCAACATACATTTTTACAACTTTTTTTTTCAACGACTTTATGATTGATGATCATGTAAAACATTGCAGTGCCCGTGTGGAGATTATGAATTTTAAATGCATTAATAGTCAGTTGATGAAGATAAAATACCTCTTGAACTGGAATATTGAGAAGCATTAAATTTTGCATTAAATTTATACAGATTGTTCCATGAGAAGAATCTTGTAAACAACTCTCTTTATTTTTGATATATTTACTATAAAATTTTCTTGATCGCCTTTGGTGAACTGGTTTTTTGGCTTTTGCGGTTTGTTTCACAGCTTCGTTTAAAAATTTACTTCAGCATCTTCATAGTTTTTATATCTAGCTTTTCAGAAAGATATTTGTACGTACGTTATGTGTAATGCGCTTCACGTACAAGGCATGAGTTTATGTGGTCCTTTCTCAACTTGACAACAGCACCCGGTATAGCGTTTCCTGATATACCTTGCCCACGTCTATCAATGGTAGAGTTTCCTGCCACAAGTAAATCACAAAGTCGTCTGACTCGTTCATCAGAAATAGCAAAGAATACCATAAACGCGTTTTTACAAACATTTGTAACACCAGAACTACTTGAAACCGTAGTTGAAAACCAAAACATTTTTTAAGGCTTCAATTAACTGTTGGAAGCGTACGTATGTGAGTTCATATGCATAGGAAGCATATGAAGAGTTAAACATTTTGATATTATATTTATAGTAATAATACTACATTTACATAAGGTACACCGAAGATTATATAAGTAAAGTAATTAATAATTTATTTATGATAATACACCTATATATATATATATATATATATATATATATATATATATATATATATATATATATATATATATATATATAAATAAATAAAAAATCACCAAGTGCCGACATAAAAAATAATATTACAGGAGAAACTGTTGAAAATAAATATAAGAACTACTTAAGCATTTCTAAAATTCATGAAACGTCAATAATATGTCTGGAAACAGAGTGTATGAACGCTACTAAAAATTACAAACAAAAGAACATAGCATGTACATAGTAATTACCTGTAAGCTCTGTAGGAATATTCAAACAATTTTCACGGGGATCAGAATCTTTTATCGTTTTACTTAATTTTCTAGCTAGAACATTTAAATTTGATTCATGTATCGTATTTTCAGATACTAATTCTGAAACAATGCAATCTGTATCTTTTAAATAATCATAAGTTGCCTCCAGTTGTTCTGCACTAATTTCTTCTTCGCTGTAAACATCTTTCTTACTCGTTAATTTTCTTTGTGTTATTCGTTTTAACGTTTCTGCTTCGTTTACCTTCTGATTTACTAAATCTTCCTCTAGCTTGGCACACAATCCATCTAATACCTCCATCTCATTTCGTAACCTAAAATTAAAGAAATTATAAGGTAAATAATATAAGTGCATTTGCTTTGCGTTTGTGTTTTACCCATACCAAAAAAATTTTGTATTACACTGCTATTGATTGAACGTGGTCTATTGTTTCTGACCCAATTGACTATTGAATATATTACAATTTTCAATCGCACTTCTATTTACAAACTTGGGATTCCTATTGCCAAATTTATCAATAATGGTATAACAATTGAGTTTTTTAATATTTTTGTAGATAATCATTTTCTTTTTCTTTTTCTTCCTTTAATAGGACTATATCTTTTTTAATCTGCTATATTTAGCCTTCTGATCTTCTCTTGTGAGGTTGAGCTCCAACTGTCGTACTTTTTTGCGTGGTATCCCTTATTATATTGTTGTCAGTCACATACTCTTGATTGCGACCCCGTGCAAATTCAAGACACCTCTCCGTCGCCGAACTCCAATAAAAAATGACCTTCGAGAATTTTGGATTTTCCCGAAGATTTGGCCGTCGTCTCAGCCAGACGTTTTTGAGAACAGTTCGTTCTTATATAAGCCAGTGGGGCGGGATCTAGATTAGTAATGGCGATTATTTGCATCAGTGCGAATTCTTCTAAGTGATAATTATTACTATAATTAGTAATTGTAATAATTCTAACGTTTTAAACTCCACATGAAAAAAGTCCAAAAAAAAGCACAAAAACGTCCGAACATCCAGAAGTTGAAAGATAAAACCACTAGAGAAGAAGTCAAAGAGGAGATCAACAACAAAATAAACAGCATGGTTCTCTTAGATATTAATCAAGAAAAAATAAGTGTGGATGATATGTGGAATAAAATTAAAAATATCTGTAATTCAGTGGTAGATAATAAACTGAAACCAGAAAATAATATAAAGAAACAGCCATGGATGGGACAAAAAATATTAGAGGTAATGGAAGAACGAAGAAAATACAGAAATAAGAATGAGGAAAGGTACAAATATAATAAATAAAATTATTAGGACAAAGATTAACGAAGCAAAAGAATCATGGCTAGAAAATCAATGCATAGAAATAGAATCCCTAGAACAGAAGCGTGATACTTTTAACCTACATAAAAAGATCAAAAACTTAACGGGAGGAAACGGATCACGAAGTCATAACTTAATACTAGACGAGCACAACAATCTGCTCTACGAAAACGAGAGAATACTTGAGAGATGGAGGCAATACATGGAAGAATTATTCAAGGAAGAGCAAGAGACAGAAGTCAGTGTTTCTGGATGTTTAGGACCAAAAATAACGCTTAGTGAAGTAACATATGCAATAAAAAGACTAAAAACCAACAAAGCACCTGGACCTGATAACATACAAGCTGAAATATTGAAACTATTTGAAAACAACCAACTCAAACTCCTAACGAGTCTACTGAACAAAATCTATGAAACTGCAGAATTTCCTACAGATTGGCTGGTTTCCAACTTCATCCCTCTCCTCAAAAAGGCAAATGCCACCAGATGCTCTAATTACAGAATTATAAGCTTAATGAAATATGCACTCAAAATGCTTCTTTCTGTTATTCACTCTCGCATATATAGAAAACTTGAAGAAAACATTATCAGTGTTCAGTTCGGGTTTATAAGCGGACTGGGAACGCAAGAGGCCCTATTTTCCATACAAGTATTAATACAAAGAGCTCGAGACAAATTGCGAAGTTTACGCATGCTTTATAGACTTTGCAGAAGCATTTGACAAGGTGCAACATCAAAAATTATTTCAGATACTGAAAGAATCTAGTATTGATGACAAATATTTACGCCTAATTAAAAATTTATACTTACAGCAAAGGGCAACTGTACGAGTAGACAACGAAACCTCACAAGAATTCACGATAAAACGGGGAGTACGTCTGGGCTGCATTTTATCACCGACGTTGTTCAATACTTACTCGGAAATTCTGTTCAGGGAAGCTATTGATGGTTTAAGAGAAGGTATAAAAATCAATGGTGAAATCATAAACAAGATATGAGGACAATACGGTTTTGATTGCTGATAATGCAGAGGATCTGCAAACATTAATATACCGTGTAGTGAAAGCCTGTGATAGATACGGCATGAAATTAAACTGTAAGAAGACCAAAATTCTTGTAGTAAGTAAAAACGACGTAATACAACACAAATTCACAGCTCATAATGAACCCTTGAAAATAATCGACAAAATTACATACCTTGGATGCAGCCTAAATAAGGAATGAGACCACTAACAGGAAAGAAGACGTCGTATAGAAAAGGCGGTAGGTGTCTTCAATCGCCTCAGGAAGATTTTTTGTAATATACACCTGAACATTGATATAAGAACACGAGTCTTGAGATGCTGTGTATTTTCTACCCTTTTATATGGATTCGAAGCCTGGACCTTGACCGAGGCAACATCCAAACGATTAGAAGCCTTCGAAATGTGGTGCTACCGCCGTATGCTCAGAATTTCCTATATCAATCATGTTACAAACAACACCGTGATCCAACGTACGAATAAAGATCTGGAAATTATGCGTATTGTGAAAATCAGAAAGATGACATGCTTAGGGCATGTGATGCGCAATGAGAAGTATCAACTAATTCAACTAATTTTACAAGGCAAGATAGAAGGCAAAAGATCTCAAGGTCGCAGAAGGACATCGTGGTTGAAGAACATCAGACAGTGGGCAGGAATGACTACCATACATCTATTTAGAGCAGCTGTCAACAAAGTTGTATGGACCAACGTGATTGCCAACATCCACAGAGGATAGGCACCAAAAGAATAAGAAGATATTTCTAATTAAGTGAGTTTTTGAGTTAAATAAAATTAGTTAAACTATGTCGTGCTTCACTTGTATATCCCCTCGCTACCTTAACATTTTTGAAGTTATACTTCTATACGCGCGTGGAAATTTGCACGGGAGTGAATCGGTGAAATCATTACATATGTAAGATATGAGTAAAAGAGAGAGAGACAGAAGATATATTTTCTCTCTCTTGCTCTATCGGGAATAAAAATGTTCCTTTTGTATATATATATTTAATATTATATATAATATTATATATAATATAATATATATTGATATTATTATTTTTTATGT
Source organism: Diabrotica undecimpunctata (assembly GCF_040954645.1). Classification (NCBI taxonomy): domain Eukaryota; kingdom Metazoa; phylum Arthropoda; class Insecta; order Coleoptera; family Chrysomelidae; genus Diabrotica; species Diabrotica undecimpunctata. The sequence continues at coordinate 93,129,801 of NC_092805.1, read as the reverse complement.
GATATGTTTTGTATCATTTATTAAATGTTCATAATTATTTTAGGCTTTTATAATTCAAAATAATAATTGCAATAAATCACTGCATGACCGATAACTGTCAATTTTGAAATACGTTAGTGTCATGTCTAATTGGCAAATTTCTTACGTGTTTGGTTTATACGCTGTAATGTGGCAGTGTATTATATTGTATTTTTCTATTAATAACAAAATTAACAATGAATTTTACTGCAGAGTATGTGTAAAAAATTTTTTTTGCGTTCAACTCCTTTTATACATATATGAAAATAAAAATATATATTTTCATTAAAATATTGATTTAATCCTTCATTTACTTACTATACTCCTATTACAGGTCAAATGTTTATATACAGCAAACGATGCACCATATACCTGTATACCTAATTCTTTTTCTCTTTCTGCTCTCTCTTACCTATAGCAGTACATTATGTAATGATTTTGCAGATTGACTTCCATATAAATGTGTAACGATGAACGCGTGTATAGAAGTAGGTATAACTTCTACCGGCAGTCCCACTGGACTGCCACATCCGTTTTTTTATGTTTCATGATGCGTAGATAATTTGCTATTAAAAATTTTATTGTTTAAATGATTTTATCTCCTAAATTATTAGATATATTTAATTTTCCTAAAATAAAAATTATTTCTTTTGAAAAAATGATCAAAATGGTGTTTGGTAAACTTTGGTGCGATTGTTAGAACTGCAGTTATATTTGTCCATCGAATATGTACAACATTTCAATTTTAAGTATTTATGTTATATTTTTGATAAAAAATTTTAAATGACGCATAGTAATTTATGACCTTGAAAGGAAGTAAACATTTAATGAAAAATATTATCAGCTATGTAAAATGCATTAGCTAAAAATTTACTGCATTGGTTTTTCTTAATTTTTCTACTTTTGACTAACTAATATCAACCACAATATTTGAAATATAATATAATTAATATACGAAAGGGTATTTTGAACATATAACTGAAACTTTTTAATTTTTAGCATTTATTTTAACCGGCTTATAACATAATATAGTGTTTAGTTATATTTTATCAAAAGTGTTCTGATTGAAGCACAGGAAATAATGATCTTACACAAAACAATCAAAATACGATTTCCAAATAGAAATTTTTATTTATAAAGATTGCAAGAACCATAATTTTAAACATTTTAAACTTTTTCAAGTCGCTCAAATAGTTAAAGAATGGGAGTTAAAATCAAGAGTTGCGCTCTGGATTGTTCACCCCTGTTCCAGCAAATATGTACGACGTTGAAAAAAAAGTTGTTCATGTAACGCTCCGAATCTTCGTTTATAAATGCTGTACTGTGGCAAATTGCCGTAAATTGGGAAACAATTTTCCGAAAATCAAAAATTTTTCCTGCTCCTGGTTTATTTTTGTACGGCATTAGATCTCAGGTCATTATTTTTTTACTGCCTACGGCATATATTCGAAAGTTGTTATTACATATCGTAGTCTTGATTTATTATTAATGATTATTTATGCTAGGTCAAATGACTCCGTGAAAACTTCTTATGAGCTTACTAGTAGTCTAAATTTGCTAAAGTGGCCACGTAACATTTATATATGAGCTGAGCACAGCTGGTTTATTAAGCTGACTGACGCTCTTATGTACGTTATAAATAGGAAGGAAGATTTTCTTTATTATTTTAAAGAAATAAAAATGATCTCAAAAACCTGTTCATAAATTTTGACATGGAATAAATATACTTAACAACTTACGCTTACTGTTACCTTTAGCTCCACCGCTACTGGAGTAGCTGACACTTGAACTTTTAAATATTAGGGGAAAACTATTTAGACCACTGCGGATCTGCGAAAAATCGACTACATTTAAATATAAGTAAGTTTCTGATTTTTAAAGAAGAAGTTCCGTGATAAATGCAGTAATAATATTTGATTCATTCTCCTTCTCAAGTAGGTCGGGAACATTAATAAAAAAATTAAACTATTTAAAAATTACTAAAAACATCGATTTTTTTCAGCATTCCTTGCTTAGAACTTAAAAACAGTTCATTTTGGAAAAAGTCGTAATAAAATATAATAGCGACAAATAAATTTTCTATAAGATTGGCACTTTTTGATTTGATTTTGGTACGTTTGGTGTATTAATAAGGCTAAACCTTCTTTGGCCCTATTTTTTTTACGACTCCACTTTAGATTAGTATGTATTCGTCTAATTTAGATTGTTCTTTTCCTTACTTTTTTCTTTCTAATGTCTATTACTAATGTCTATTAGTTTCTCTTGGAACACTTAAGTTATTTCATATATATTATATATATATATATATATATATATATATATATATATATATATATATATATATATATATATATATATATACAGTGCATTCCGACGAAAATTTGACCACCCCAGAAACTCAGAAACCAAGAGTTTCTTCAAAATTTAAGAAAACACTGAATTTGTATTAGAAGAGGGACGAACTTTTATGTAAAATTCATGTCCTCAAATTTAACCCCCTACTGCCCCGCATCAACCGCCAGTTTTCATAATTGTCGTTATTGGAGTAACAGTAATTCTCATTTATTTATGGAGACACATACACAATTACCTCAGAAATTAAATGTATAGGGTGACATTTTAGGGAATCACGTTATTGGACCATTATTTTTTAAAGGAAATTTCTACGGAACAACCTATTTAAATTTGTTAGAAGCCGTTATTGATCCGATGATCGCTGACACATTGGAATCTGATAATCATCTTTTAGAGGATGAACTGACTTTCCAACAGGACTGGGCAGTCCCACATTATGATACACGCGTAAGACAATTTTTGAATTAACATTTTCCAGGCAAAATCTAGGTTAGATTGGCAAAAGGGATCCAATATACCTAGTCGCCGACCAGATCACCGGATCTTTCGCCTTTGTATTTTTTTTTGTGGGATTACCTAAAATCAAAAATATACGCCACTTCGCCTGCAGATCTTGCAGAGTTGCGATAAAGAATTGTGACAGAATGCCGATTATTGACACCGGAGGTATTTGCAAATGTACGAAGAGGCTTTGAAAATAGACTATTTATATATTTACTTATTATAAATCGATTTCATTCTATGTATATAGTCTATAAGTCTATAGTCTCTAAAGTCTATATCATTTAATAAATTTTCATAAACAGCTTACCTCTGATTTATAGCTTCCAATTGAGTCATATTAGTAGTAGCTTCAAATAGTTGGGTTTTTAATTTATGACTTTCTTTAATAAATGCATCTTTCGAAAGTTCCATATCATGGGATGCTCTGTGTAATTCTTGTTGAAGTTGCTCACACCTAAACTTCTCGGCTTCCAATTTGCTTCTCATTGGGCCTTCAACTTTTTCTAAGGCATGCTTAAGCTCTAATCTCATTTCTAGTAATTCACTCTGGAAAAATACTCACTTTGTATATACATATTTTATTTATATTTAACTTTACTAGATGCAGTAAATAGTGAATGCATTCAAATGGGACTTGAGATCAACACAGATAAGACCAAATTTATGATAGTATCAACGAGTCCAATAAATAATGAACAACTAACTCTTTGGTGGACAGCAAATAGAGAGAGTGACAAAATATAAATATCTGGGAGCTTACATCAACACAGAATTAGATCCAGACCAAGAGATCAGGGTACGAATAGAAATGGCAAGGGCAGCGTTCTTAAAATTCAAGAAATTGTTCTGTGACAAAGATCTGAATACTGCGCTGAGACTGAGGTTTGTTGAATGTTACGTCTGGTTGCAACTATTGTACGGAGTAGAAACATGGACGTTAAAAGCGCAAATAGTTAAGAAGCTTGAAGCCTTTGAACTTTGGATATACTATATATACTGAGAAGGATGGGTCGAGACAAAAAATTGTTGAGAACAATAAAAGTACGCAAGACTGCATACCTTGGACACCTACTGAGGAATGATAAATATAGTCTTCTGCAGGTCATCTTGCAGGATAGAGTCGATGGCAAAAAGGGAATAGGTAGAAAGAGGAAGTCATGGCTGCGAAATATTCGAGACTGGACAAACATGACTGTAGACGAGTTATTCCACGTCGCAAAAGACAGAAACTTTTAGAATTGTGGTCGCCAACCTCCGTTAATGGAGACGGCATAGGAAGAAGAAGAAGATGTATAATACGTACGAAATTTAAATAGCAGCCCCACATATTTAAAAAAATAAAAAACGGATAATCAAATATCGATTTCATAACACAATAAAAAATTATCGATTTAGATAAAAGTAAATTAGGTGTAACGCTTTTCCGAATAGCATGTCTACAGGAACTAGATTTCAGTTTTAACACATTTTAAGTTACCGAAAGAATTGAATTGTGTGGTTGCAATAATTCTAAGGTAAGCGGTAGTGTTATATAAAATTTTATCTCAACAATATTTTAACAAACCAACGTTCTGAACAAGACGTGTCTTATAAGCGTACACAATAATAATTTAGGTTAATCTTATATAACTATAAAACCGACACTATTTTACTAACAACTGTACTGTATTTATTTTGGGGATTCATGACAGAGAATATCCGTGGACTAGAATCGAGACAAAAACACATAGGTATGATACAAAGGTTTATCGAAATATAATTTTAATCTATGATCTAATACAAATCCTCTAGTTTTATAAGTGAAATAAAGAAACAATTTGTATATTATTGCACACATTGGCGTGTTAGAAACCAAACATTGGAAAACAGTAACAGCAAAAATAATAGAGTAGTTCAGACAGAACTAGCTGGTATCTCCATAACCCAAAAGAGATAACCCGGAAAGATATAGCCGGGAAAACCATAATAACCTGCACGGATATCAGACAAGTGCTACTAACCTTGAATAGGCCACGTGTCACATCAGGGTTAGCAATGGAGTATCATAAGTCGCTAACTCAAGCTTCGGATGGTAATAGCATCATTCTGAAGTGGGTCAAAGGACATAATAAGAATAAAGTTGAGAGAATAGCAAGGATGTTTACTTGTCAGGGTAACACTAAGAAACCTTGAAAAGTCAGCATCAAAGAAGTACTTGGGAATGACTAGGAAAAACCTACGCTTGATAATTGGTTTTTTAACTGCCCATTATCAAAGAAGCAAACACAGGCTAGTAGACCCATCTCTATGCAAGAAGTGTGAACGAGAAGACGAAACTGTCTAGCATGTCCTATGTAAATGGCAGAAGTTGTTGTCAATACGAGAATACGCGTTCGGCGAGCTCCGAGACATAAGGAAGATATCCCCTGGTGTCTGGTCCACTTTCCTGAAAATGGCAGGTTGGACAATGAGCTAAGGATGACGGCACCCTAGGAGGATGCACAATGAATTAATTATGCAAAAAGTGCTGTGGTGGGGCTTGACTCGCCCTCCCTACTCTAAAGATACAGAGATATACCACAAATTAATTTTTCAGCAAACGACCTAAATACCTAGACTAGTTTTGCAATTAGTAAATAAAAAATACACTGGCGGGCAAAAAATTTAGGTTACATTGAAATTGTGATTTTGTAAACTAACTTTAATAATTAATATTGAATTAATAGATATATTTTTGGTTTTGAGCTTTATTTTGGAGAAGTAATAAGTTAACAGTTAAAACAAAGTGCATCACGCACTTTGAAGTGTATGTACTAATATTATTATAGAAAATTAAAAATTGGCAATTAAATAAAGGTTCCATTAGAGTGAATGGAGATATGGATATATATATATATATATATATATATATATATATATATATATATATATATATATATATATATATATATTATCTGCATTTGGGAACACCATAATGTTATTGCTTAAATAATAGAATAAATTTGAGGAAAACCTACAGATTAAATATTTTTAAGATGTTAAGTGTCAAAAAGACTCCACGGTACAAGAATCACAATTGCGAGCAAAAAAATCAACTCACTCGATGAATTGTAGCTTATGCTTAGTAATTTTATGTTGTGTTAATTTGAATTAAAACAGCTAATGAAAAAAGTATTGTCTATTATAGAGCTTCCAAAAAATAATTGTTTTATGCAAATTGGCAACTTGTTGTAAAATTTGCCTACTTCTGTATGGCCCAGGGATTGCAGCAAATATTGTAACGGGCGTGTTCTATACAATATAGACGTCTATAAATTTGTCGGTGGTCGTCTCAGTCGCTTTTTAAATGTTGACGTGTGTGTACACTTTAAAGTGTAGTAAGTGAATATTTTACAAGTGAAGCCGGCCCAGGTAATTGCATTATTACGAAAGGGCTATAGACAGAGTACTGTCGCCGGTCGCCTACTTATGACGCAGTTTGTAGTCTCAAGACTCTCAAGGGCTTACCGTCGATACCAGGAGACCGGTAGCTACAGCCGATGACCAGTTTCGGGTTGGTGACGTGTAACGACAGAGAGGGACGATTGATTGTCCTGAGTGCCTTAAATCGGCATGAGTCGAATGTGCTTGTATAACAGTGACCAAAGACGACGCGTCTATCGGAGGGACGGATAACGATTTATCCAGTGCTGCAATGTCGAAACAGTGAGCTTTCAAGGTTTTTCGTATATATTTTGGGGAAGTATATCTTTAGAAGAAAAACAGAGCTTGTGTCCGTGCCCAGTTGTGGTTGCGGAGGGAGTTTGACAGCGGACCGTTACATTACGGATATTCTCCAAGGCCATGTGATTCCTTACGCCTGCTACATAGGCGACGGCTTCATGCTAATGCATGATAACGCTTCAGTGTCACACAGCGCGGATTACGAAAGATTACCTGGCCAACACCAATATAACAACAATGGACTGACCTCCATTAAGTCCGGATATGAATCACATCGAGCACCTATGGGATGAATTTTAAGTGATCTTATGTTGATAGTTGCTATCAACAAGTCCAGTAGCCTCATGTAGAGTCGTACATTGCCATGTTATCAATTCCACCGGTACCTTTAACATCTTAACATATAAGATCGAATAATGTAATCTAAATTTAAACTAATAACATTTAACGGGGTTTTACCCAAATATTTAGTGGCTCAAAGCATGTACACCTAGAAACACTGATGATGGAATACAGATTCCGAAAATGTTTTGGGTATTTTAATTATATACCTTTTATAAAGGATTTTAAATACATTTTTTGTGATACAGCCAACTACAGGAACTTAGTTTCCTTATGGATTTTGATTTATAAGACTTAGATTAATTATTAGTTTTATAAGATATGTACGTAAAATACTCCTTACTATCATTCACTTAGGCATATACTTCAAATTAGAAGAACACCTAAATGAAGTTTAGTTGGGATTCAGAGCAAATCTCGGAACGAGGTAAGCACTTTTCAGTTTACTAGTTCTAATACATAGAGCTAGGAATGTCAACTGCGTTGTATATGTATGTTTATTGATTTTGACAAGGGATTTGACAAAGTACCACATGAGAAAGTAATTGGTATCCTTAAAGCATCAGAACTTAATGGTAGGTATATAAGACTAATCTTAAACGTATATTTTAACGAAAAGCAACAGTGTGATTCGAAAATAAACTTTCCGAGATCTTCACAATAAGAAAAGTAGTTAGACAGGGTTGAATACTGTCACCAGCATTATTTAACATCTACTCTGAAAACATCTTTAGTGAATCTTTGTACGAATCAGAAGATGGTATTGCAGTAAATGGCCAACTTATAAACGATATTAGATATGCAGACGATACCTTATTGCTGGCAGATAGTGCATAGGGCTTCAAAGGATCATGGATAATTTTGTAGATAGAAACGTGTAACAAATACGGCGTAAAACCAAATTGCAAGAAGAAGTAAACAACTAATTCATTCATTCATTCATTCATAGCAAATTATTAAAAGCTAAGTAACAAAAAATGAGTAATTGGATAACATTTGATCTAACATGTTAAATAAATTTAGGTCTAGACAGTCTACATTTATGGCTATATACATACAAAAGACTAAAAAAACTATTGCAAAAGTAGATTGTGTACTGTGTACTCAATGTCACCAATTTGTAAAAAGAGATTTTAATGTGAAAATCACTAAATTCATTTGAATTCCGGTAATTTTTCTATAAGAAATAAATATTAAAAACATGTTAAAACTTACTTTTAAGATTCTATTTTCAGTTTTTAACTCACTGGTTATTCTTTCCAATTCTGGATCTATAATTACTTTTACCGGCGACCACGGAAAATGATCTTGAACATTTGAAAGTCTTTCTTCCATATACCTTGCCTTTTCAATAGATGAACGTGTTAACCTATTTTCATAACTGGTTGTTGGTCTATTTCTAAATCTACTACTATTGCTATCTATAAACCTATCTCCGCCGTAACTATTGGGACTACCGATTCTAAGTGGTTCACCAGTCAATAATGAATTTGTTCGTAGATAAGGTCTACATGTAGGGCAATTTGGTAAGTATACATCTTCATGAGGTGAATAATTGTTGTTTGGGGTGCCTTCATTCTCTAAATTAATTTGCAAATGTTATTTAAGTGTTAAAAAAAAGTAAATTAGTAAAGCTAAAGATTTATCAAACCTATACAGAATATTGCGAATGGAATATTGGGAAACGATGATTCATAATATTATCGTACATAAAAAAGCTTAAACAAAATTCTAAAAACTAACTAGTCGGTAGACTACAAACAAGATTATCTAAATACTTTTGTTTTTTTGGACGTGTACGAACTCATCACTATATAGCCCCCCATAAAATTATTAGACCCTCGGAGATATAGTAAACTGATCACCGGCATCCTTTGGAGAATGGTAAACTCATTACCGCAGATAGGTAAACTCATCACCGGGATTTTTGCCTAGTTTTTAATGCGAAAGATTGCCTCTTACCTGTTATACTTCTCGTTTATGTGGTAATTTACTAAATTCGGAAATTATTTTAAGCAAGTTGCTATAAAATTTAACTGAGATATTAATATGTCTCACGGTGTGGCCCATTAGACGTATCTGCCAATCTAAATGGTTTTGAGATCTAAAAATTTAGTTGCATAGGATTTCGATAGTGAACTTTAAAATGAAAATATTTGTCAATATGTGCTATTTTTGTTTATATCGGAAGTAGTCCCAACTTCGTTATTTGATTTTCATTGCATTTTTATATTTCTCATTGAATTCTCGAGATAATTTGTTAAGCATACATTCGGTCTAAGTCTTACCGTTTTGGCGTTATTTGACTATTTTGAAAATAATAGACGATTTTGCACAGTTAGCAAATGTAAAATATCTGAAAAATAGGAAAAGCTAAAAACTTGAGTATGCTATTAGTGCATTGAAGTCGAAGGAAACTTAATTTTTTACACGTGCAAAGCTTTACATTTTATGGCATCATTGCCGGAAATTTTTAAATTTGAAGTAATCAGCAATGCATTTATTGTGACAGAATGCATCAAAATGCTTAAGTACAGTTTCCTGTACTTTATCTTTCAATTACTTGTACAAAGATCCCACAATTAGAGTGCTTTTAAAAGCATTTTTTTTATATTTTTTGGTTAGTTTTCGCCATTATTTGTAGGAGTCAGATGAGTTGTTCATTTCATTTTATAAACATCATGACAACTAACCTCAATTAGTCTAAGATACAAACTAATTTTTATTCTGTAATTTGTACTAATTTTGTTTATTGTAACTCCCTGATGATGAAAATAAAGATTTGCGAAAGCTTGGTAGACTAAAAAGAGTACTTTTTTGTCCTATCTTCGGCTGCACACCCAAATATGTAGTTGTGTTTTGTAGTCTAACTGATCAGCGTTGACTACAAGCGTTTATCGCTTTTTCAATATATATATATATATATATATATATATATATATATATATATATATATATATATATATATATATATATATATATATATATATATATATATATATATATATATATATATATATAAGGAGACCAATTAAGTCTATTAAGGTACCATATGGAAAATTTTTTTATTTTTAGTTTTATGAAAAAAAAATTTATTCTCTAGTTCTGAATGATCTAGAACTTCAATCATCAGAATCAGATATTAGTATTCTTCAGTCATTTACGCGGTTCGTTAAACAACATGAATTTTATTAAGATTTGAGAATATCTACAATTCATTTTTTTTTTTGACAAACCGCTTATAAAACTAAAAAAATTTAATATCTGATCATTGTATTCTAGGTTTTAGATCATTCAAAACTTTTTATGTAACATAATTATTTTATATAACAAAATTCATAAAACTAAAAATAAAAAGGTTTCACATATGGTGCCGACTTAATTGGATACCCCCTGTATATATATATATATATATATATATATATATATATATATATATATATATTTATATATATATATATATATATATATATATATATATATATATATATATATAAGGAGACCAATTAAGTCCATTAAGGTACCATATGGAAAATTTTTTTATTTTTAGTTTTATGAAAAAAAAATTTATTCTCTAGTTCTGAATGATCTAGAACTTCAATCATGAGAATCAGATATTAGTATTCTTCAGTCATTTACGCGGTTCGTTAAACAACATGAATTTTATTAAGATTTGAGAATATCTACAATTCATTTTTTTTTTTTGACAAACCGCTTATAAAACTAAAAAAATTTAATATCTGATCATTGTATTCTAGGTTTTAGATCATTCAAAACTTTTTATGTAACATAATTATTTTATATAACAAAATTCATAAAACTAAAAATAAAAAGGTTTCACATATGGTGCCGACTTAATTGGATACCCCCTGTATATATATATATATATATATATATATATATATATATATATATATATATATTTAAAATATATTCAATTGTTGAATAGCAGAGGTTTTATCGGTCAATAATTGGCAAATGAAAGTCGTCAATTGATTTATTCGAATACGTTTCGCTTTTATTTTTAAAAGCATCATCAGTTCACTACAAACAAAAAGGATTTTAGAATATAAGTAAACAACCAACAGGGTTCATACTTACAAAACAATTTGTAGGTTTCTTTTAGATGTTATGAAAACTCTACGATAACTTAACATTAAAGATTAACAACTAAACGAGAGAAATGAAACAAAAAAATACAATAAAAACTGTAAGAACACTATTGTTCATTTAATTTTAACCGATGGCTTCATTTGAATGTTGGTTTAAGCTCTTTCGAGGGTCAAACCACACTGATCTTTTCGATTGTTTTCTATTAGCTCTACGATGTCATAATTTTCACATGTGGCTTATTGTCGTACATGTGTTTCTTTGGAATGCAGGGAGGAGGTACGATTATTGAGGGCACTAGCGAGCGGAACGGGGACAGACCTTTTTTAAAAAGGATTCCTTTTTTCTTTTTCTTTAAAAAAACAAACAAACAAAAAAAAATGGAAAGAAGAATGGGAATGAAGTTACTGTCTTGTAAGGGGTTTTTTTATTTGTTTTTTATGATGGGAAAGTGGTATATCTGGCTCAAGTTGTCGATGTCGGTTCTCTTATTTAGCGACGATGGATGTTTTAGAATTTGACACATTTCAACGATGGATCGCTTATGATAATTTTGAATTTGAATTTTTTGAAACTGAGAAAATCATTTGTCAAACTGAAGAAGCTATTTCTCATCTTCCTTCCGACCAAGCCGAAGTCGCCAGACAAGATGTCGCCAGAATTCTCCGTACTTCCAAACCCCCACCGTCAAATATCAGTCTTTCAGAAAGACGCGCCCTCAAAGAACTTTATAAGAACCCTGACATTGTCATTCTTCCGGCCGACAAAGGTAATCTTTCAAAGGTAAGTAATTCCGGCCCCCGTCATTCTTAACTCTTCTAATTACTTCGACAAAATGTTCCAACTTCTCAATTCCACAGAATACAAACGCGTCCCAAACGATCCAACCACCTATCTAGGTGCCAATCTCATGGCAGCATAACTTGCGGGAATGATATGTATTCTCTTCTATTGAACTTTTCAGGGCAGCTGCATCTAAGGTCAAAATAGCCATGATGGTCACGGAAATGTCAGGCAAAGAAGAAGATAAATGAAGCATCTGAAAGCAGTTAGTGGCACCCATAGCTTATATGATACATACTATTAACCACATTGAATTGCGATAGGCGGTGTTTGCTTTTACCAAAAATATGGTTGTAGACTGTAGACAATAAGAAAAAAAAAAGTAGTTTGACCAGGAGTGTACACAAGGTTACAACAGCAAGCCAAATTCGAGCTAATAACAAGACCTATAGAAGATTAAAAAAAGACTACCATAGGAGCAGATCACAAACGTGAAAACTTTTGGGAAGAAAGAAAAAACAATGTTTAGAATCAAGAATATAACTTAAAGAGAAACACAGAACCGGTCGGTCTCGGCAGATTTATAAGGTGCTACAAGGAATCAAGAGCAACAATGTCAACAGCATAATATTTATACGATATGAGACAGAATAATTGCTTACAAACGGTGGAGAAACAAGTCGTCAATAAAGCTAAGCAACTGTTAAATACCAAGAAACCGATAATAACATCTGAACAAAGACACAACCAGTGATCTAAACCTGTAATAGCAAGACCAATGCTGGATAAAGAAAAGACAGCAATTTTGTCTTTAAAAATCATAAAGCTCCTAGTAAAAAAGGCATTCAGAAAAGGGGAAGGACAACAATTTGGAAATATATCATCTCTTCAGAGAGTAATATCTACAATATTACTGAGAAGATCAATTACCTACGTAGAAAATATAATAGGCGATTGCCAGTGTGGCATTACACCTTGAGGATCAACTATAGACCAGATCTTTGTCCTACTCATCGAGCAAAAAGACAAAAGAGGGAATGTAAAGTTAGTGGGGGCAAAAATATTGTTAGACAGGAAGTGCCATCTTGAGAGGCCACATTAAACAAGGAAAGAGAGACTCTTTCCTTGTTCAAGAAATTAAATTTAGTTGGGTTATGTTATTGCTGATGTTATTGTTTGTCCCAATTGTCACATGAAAGATTATTTGTATTTTCTATTGAAGTTTTTTAACAATTGTTTCACATTTTAGACTATTATTGTTAGTATTTAATTAAAACTTTATTATGTTCTAGTGTTAAAAAAAGTGTATTATGTATTAATATTATGTAATACTACTATTATGTAATATAACAAATAAATAGATAAATTAGAACCCCTACACCACTGTATGATTATTGTGAAGTGTCATGAAATTTAAATTTGGCGCATTCGCATTTCCGGATATGTCCGCCATCAGAGGCCACTTTTTTGGTCTCCTTTTCATAACGATTAGATTCCCTCTTTTGTCTTTTTGCTCGATGATCCTACTACTGTACAGAAGCGTACGATTATGTAAACAAAGCAGCATTGTGGAAAGCTATGATTGGGATGGGAGTAGAGGAAAATAGTAAACGCTTCTAAGACTCACTTATAGTTGTGCCGATGGTGAGGATGATGATGATGATGACAATGGAGCAAACTCTTTCATTTTGTTCTTCTTCACTGTAGTTAATTTTGTAATCATCCAAATTTTTAGTTCCCCTAAGTTTATTTTTGTTTTACCTATAAAGTCATCGTTTATCTTACCATTTTTTATTTCCTCATTTATTTCTTACGCTTTTTGCTGCATACTAGCAAGTTTGTACTTTATATGGATTTATTTTTGTTGAGTTGGAATAATATCTTGTGTTCTCCAATGGACGTTTTTTAAAGAGGCCCACTGTTTTTCTGAATAAAACTTTTATATATTCACAAGCTAATTTCTGAACTTAATTTGTAAAGAGTTCTTTGTTGGTGCTCTAGGGTCTGCTTGTTATTGTAAGGAGGCGAACTTGACGGTTTTTAATTACTTACTTTTAATTTCTTTTATCGTCGTAATTATTAGCTTGATACTCTATTGTGAGTCTTGTGTTTTTCTATTATTTCTGATCTGCTCCTTGTCTTGGTTTTACAGTTGGTCATTTTGTTAAGGTCATTTTCCTATTGTTACAAATATCTAAATAAGTTTAAGTCTTTCTATTGATTTTAGTTCTACTGCGCTAAAAATGATAAAAAAATAACAGAACAACTGGCCCGCAGAACTGCTAACACACGACTCTCTAAAACGAAATATTTAAGAAATGGTTATTTGAGGGAAAAGTACTGAAGGAATAGAAAACATGCTACTTAAGCTCCAAAGGGAAACAAAAAAGACCCCAACGGGGTCTTTATTTTTCTAAGTTTCAAATTTTTTGTTTTTAAAGCTTTTTCTAAGCATTTCAATTTTTCTTCATTGTATTTTCTTTTCGTTGATCTTATGATTCTTTTGGTTTGCTTTCTTTGTACGTTGTATTTTTGTCTCCGGTGTTTTTTCTTGCATCATATTGAGTCTTAATTTGTTTCGTTTATTTAGTTGTTTTACATTCCACGTCGAACCATTCTTTGTATTCATATTTTATATTTATATTACTGACTTGCGCTGCCTTGGTCATACATACTTTTATTTGCGTCCATGTTTGTTTAACATTTTAATTTTCTGCAATATTATCTACTTCTCTAGTGACTATTCTTTCATATTTATATAGTTCTTCTTCTGACAACAGTATAATAGGCTTAGTTGCTTTGTGTTTTTTTTTTCGCTGGTTTCTAAGAACTGATATAAGCTGCTTCGTTTGTATTCCGACTATAAAATAATCTGTGTCTGCATCTGGTCCTCTGTATGTTCTTATGTTCTTTATACATTTTTCATACCCTTTTCGACGAGCACATAACATATTTGATTTACAGTTTTCCCATCTGGTGATCTTCACGTTCCTTGATGTATTCTTTTGTGTTGGAAGTTTGCAAAATCTATTAAGAAGTGACCATTTTCGTTCATTACTTCATGCAAACTATGTTTTTCCATAGTGGGTACGTATATTTCTTCTTGTCCTATTTTTGTATTAACATCAACTAGTACTATTTTTACATCGTATTTGTGAATATTTTCGAATACTGTGTCTATTTAATTATATCAGTCTACCTGTATTTTTATGTTTTTCTCTTCGGTCGGTATGCGTATGTTTATAAATGTTATTCTTTGGTATTTTCCCCTTCTTCTTAGCATGCATATTCTTTCTGAAATTGGTTTGAAGTCAAGGATTAGATCTTTCAGCTTTTTATTTACCACAAAGCTTGTGCCTAACATTCCTATTTTCTCCTCCGCTTTTGAAAAATAAATATTCATTTATTTCCATTAAGTTTTGTCTTAATAATGTTCTGAAGCTATTTTCTTGTGGCATTTTAAATTAATTACTATTTAAATGGGAATAAGCCACAATTAAAGGTTAAAATACGTTTATTGACGTTTCAATTTCCACTTCGGAAATCGTTCTCAAAATACAAACATTAGTAAATTAAACAAGTTTTTTTTTAAATTTGTTTAATTTACTAATGTTTGTATTTTGAGAACGATTTCCGAAGTGGAAATTGAAACGTCAATAAACGTATTTTAACCTTTAATTGTGGCTTATTCCCATTTAAATAGTAATTAAGTTTTGTCTTAGTTGTTTCGTTTCCTCTAGTGCTAATATTTCGACTTTATATTCTTTGTATTCGTCGTCTAGGTGTTTTAGTTTTTCTTTTTCTTATGTTCCTCTTACATTCCATGTCCCTACAAATATATATTCGTTTAATGTTTTGTTTCCATTAATGGATGAATGGAGTGAATTTCCAATTCACCTTTGTTATTTTAGTCTGTTTTATTTGTGCTACTATTTTTTTGGTGTGACCATTTTCTGTTGTATTATTCTATGTCCATATTTCGCAGTCTGATTAGTTTCCGGTACCCTATTTTGATATTTTTTCCATTAAGTATATCTTTCTGCCATAGTCATACTTCTGATTTCTTTCTGGATAATTCTCTCATTTTTTGACATATCATCATTTATATAGATTCGTTCGCCCTTTTTGTTTTTTAATTTACTTCTATTTTTCATTACTACGATTTTATTTTTCACGCTGTTAAGTTCCACTATGGCAGTATTTTCTCCTATTTTTCTTGCTCAATTTATATCTACTGATACTTGTAGTTCCTTTTCTATAAAATTCTCCATAGTCTCTCGCAAAACTTTTTGATCATTTGTATCAATTTTTATTATTAAATTTTCATCATTCTTTCTTTCTCAAATTTCTTTTTTTTTTGGTTGCTGTGTTAATGTCATTTTCTAATTGACGTATTCGTTTTATAGCTTTTTCGTTTCTTTCTCGCAGATTTTTTATTTCATCTTTGTAGTCGCTTTGTTGATCTTTTAGTTCTTAAATTTCCTTCTTTATTATAATATTTCACATTTGTCTTTTCTTCATCTCTTTTTTGTGGTGTTTTCTTCTCTGTTGCCTCTGGTGTCTCTTCTCATTTTTCCTTCTTAGTTAGCTTAGCATCTGAATTTATTGTTCTTTATTTCTAGTAATTTCCTGTGCGTCATGGTCGTAGTTATGCGAAAACTCTACTCAGAGTTCAAATTTCCACACACACTTGTGCTAACCGCGTCCAATTCCAGCACTTTTAGTTAAAATTCAAAATCTGGCCCTGCTTATCTGGTTATACTAAAATTATTAAAAGCTTTATACTTACAGTTCTTTTTCTGTTTTTGAAGTTATACTTCTATACGCGCGCTCCACGTTGAAAATTTGTACGGGAGTGAATCGGTGAAATCATTACATATGTAAGATAATGAGTAAGAGAGAGACAGAAGATATATTTTCTCTCTCTTCATCTCTCGAGAATAAAAATGTTCCTTTTGTATATATATTTAATATTATATATTATATATATATATATATATATATATATATATATATATATAGTAAACTCTTAAATATTGGGGAAATCTGCAAGAAATACTCTAATGTGTATCAATTGTTTCGCCGAACGTTTTCGCCAAAGAGAATTAATTTGGCTTCTTCAGGGCTGAAAGAGAATAAATTATAATTAGCTACCATATATTATCTATTAAAACATTATTGATCTTACCGTAACTTAGAATTGTAGAGTTAGAATATTAAAAAACTTTGCTAGTAACATAGTGGTGTTTTTTGTTACTATGTGCAAAAAAAAGTTTTTTATAAGGATTGAAATGTATGGTAGCTTTGAACTTGACACGTAAAGGCTTACCCAAGGTTAATCGAAAAACCCAATGTAACTACATTTAAAAGGAGGTAATTCTTTGAATTGTCGGCAATAACTAAATTTTTGATTTTTAGATAGTTAAAAGTGAGGTTCTGTTTAAGCCAGAACGCAAGCGCTGACAAATTCATTAGTTCGTATGAATCTTTATGTCGTTAAGGTTCATTGGTAAAAAACGAATGAATTTAAATCCCAGTAAAGGGAAATATTATTTTGATTTTCTTTATTTAATTATATTATATTGTTCATGTATTATTGAATCTTATTGAGACGTATCTAAGAAAAGCAAGGGAATGTTATATATTTTTTGTTAATGAAAATTAATTATAAAGGTATGTTAGTTGTTAATGGATATATCAGTCAAGTTAGTTATCTGTGATATAGTATTGTTCTTGGTATCTGATTTAAGTAACAGGTGGTATATATCGCTTAGATTCTTGATGTCACTCTTAACATTAATGGAGAAATCGTTAAGGAAAATATAAGACATTTCAATGAACTCTCTTTTAGATTTATTGTTCTCACGGTGGAGAATTGTGGTGTTAGTATAGTCCATGAGATGACCAGTGGAATGGACATGTTTGGCTAATGCACAACGGTCAGGGTGAAGTCGAGAATTATTTTGTGTAGTGTAATACGTGATTTCAATAATTGAGATGTTTGACCGATGTAGGAATTGTTGCAAGAGAGACATGGAATGTTGTAGACAATATTACTAAGCCTATCTATGGGAGTCTTATCTTTTATCTTAGAATAAAGATTATTAATTGTTAGGGCTGATCTACAAGCCACATTAAGTTTAATGTTGTTATTATTATTGCCAAAGCTATTTTCAACACTTTTCAGAATCCTTGTTAACCCCGGAGTGATATCTCTTAAATATGGTAATGAAAAATATTTGTTTATAGGAGTATCCGAGACTGGGTTCCCACTTAAGACATCAGGATCAGCATTGTTAGTCGCGAATACTATCCATGACGAAGATATTTCACCTTCCTTCGCGACTAACAATGCTGATCCTGATGTCTTAAGTGGGAACCCAGTCTCGGATACTCCTATAAACAAATATTTTTCATTACCATATTTAAGAGATATCACTCCGGGGTTAACAAGGATTCTGAAAAGTGTTGAAAATAGCTTTGGCAATAATAATAACAACATTAAACTTAATGTGGCTTGTAGATCAGCCCTAACAATTAATAATCTTTATTCTAAGATAAAAGATAAGACTCCCATAGATAGGCTTAGTAATATTGTCTACAACATTCCATGTCTCTCTTGCAACAATTCCTACATCGGTCAAACATCTCAATTATTGAAATCACGTATTACACTACACAAAATAATTCTCGACTTCACCCTGACCGTTGTGCATTAGCCAAACATGTCCATTCCACTGGTCATCTCATGGACTATACTAATATATATATATATATATATATATATATATATATATATATATATATATATATATATATATATATATATATATATATATATATATATATATATAATATTATATATAATATATAATATTATATATAATATTATATTTATTAATATTATTATTTATGTGTTATGGTTTGTATTATTTATTAACTGTTTATAATTATTTTAGTCTTTTGTATTTCAAAATAATAATCTCAATAAATTACTGTATGGCCGAGAACTGTCAATTTTGAAATACGTTTGTGTTATGTCTAATTGGCAAATATTTTACATGTTTCGTTCATACGCTGGTGTATGTGAGTTCGAATCCCAATATGAATTCCCTTTTTTATGTTTGAAATATTTAAAAACCCCACGTTATTTTTATTAAATATACGTAATATACGCAAAAATGCTAAATTTTAAAATAAAATGAAAATTTACAACATAATCCGAGTGGTTGGCCTTATTTCGTTTTTTATTGTACTTCTATACGCGCGTTCGACGTTGGAAATTTGTGTGTATTCGTATATATTGAGTGAATCGGCAAAATCATTACATATATGTAAGATATAGGTAAGAGAGAGACAGAAGATATATTTTCTCTCCCTTTCTCTCTCGAGAATAAAAATGGTTCTTTTGTAAACATATTTAATATTTATTAATATTATTATTTTTTTAAGCATAATATTATCATGGTAAATTAAACATATGCGTAAGTTATGTATATTGTCATTTTTAAATACTTATGAATATTGCATTTTAATTTGTATTATAATATTGAATTATGTGGCAGTGTATTGTATTGTATTTTTATATTAATAACAAAATTAACAAAGAATTTTACTGCAGAGTATGTGTAAAAAAATTTTTTTGCATTCAACTCCTTTTATACATATATGAAAATAAAAATATATATTTTCATTAAAATATTGATTCAATCCTTCATTTTCTATACTCCTATTACAGATCAAATGTTTATATACAGAAAACGATGCACCATATACCTGTATACCTAATTCTTTTTCTCTTTCTGCTCTCTCTTACGTATAGCATTACATATTTAATGATTGTGCAGATTGACTCCCATATAAATTTGTAACGACGAACGCGTGTATAGAAGTATAACTTCTACTGGCAGTCCCACTGGACTGCCACACCCGTTTTTTTTAAATTATTTATTTTCCTGTATGAATGGACCTCTCATAAGTTTTATTATCATAAAATCTATTATTCTTTACCTACGTTATTTCTCAGAATTAATTCCCACCTCTAACTTTTAATAATTTTGAGTTTTTGTGGGATTAGCTTTTTATATCTTTGTGTACTCTTCGTATTTAGGTTATGATGTTATGAATTACTTATTATACTCACTGAAGAGTACTCACAGTTATGGAATTGTTATTTTTTATATCAACATCGCTGTGTCACCTTTCTTCACTATGCACACACTGTGTTTAAAAATTTGCTGGTTCAAGCTCAAAAATTGAGTAATGTCACGGAGCTATTTTAAACACGTCTATCGTTTAGCAATAGAGATATATCAAGATCAAAAATTGTTGTTGATACTATTTATATGTAAAAATTATTCTAATGACTTGATTCAACAAGTTTTAAAAATAAAATAGAATAGAAAAAATCTTTATGTTAAGTTTATAAATATTTGATAATTTACCTTTAAAAACATCTGAAATTAATACTGGTGATCCGATAAAAGCACATTGATTATCTTGATCTTTCTGCTTGTGGTTGGACCTCACTCGTTTTGGTGATGGATTATAGTCATTTCCCCAGCTGCTTTTCTTTCTTTTTTCCATTCTATTCTTATTAATATTTTTAGTTTTCTTATTTGTTACACTTACGAAAGAACCCGACATATTACACTGGTTTACAGTTGTAAAAGACATCGGATTGGATAAACTGTTAGAAGGAGTTTCCTATTACAAATTCAAATATTAATATATGCTAACATTTGGTTAATCTAAATAATTTATTATTAGTTTATGTTACAGCTCTGAAAAAATACAATTAAAACGTAACGACCTGAAGAATAAAAATTGGCTTTACCATGAAATCAAGTGCATCCAAAAAAATCAAATTAAGGAAGAATTATACATGAAAAGATAAACACCTTGAGTTATTTGCCTAGTTATTTCGCTTTTTGTCCTTCTACTTTGTCTTTTAAATGCAAGCAAAATGAATTTACCGTATGCTGAGGAGCTGAGTGATATGTATGTGCAACGTTACAGGGGATACAGTGTCAGCACAAGTAGCTAGTATCTGTTCGCAGGTTGGAGTTTTATCTCCTCTAATATGGAATTTGGTCATGGATGGGCTAATAGCTAGATTCAGCAGCGGCAGGCATCATGCTTTGAGTTATGAGGATTACCTGGTCGTCTTAGTCCACATCAAATTTAATAGCACAGTCAGAGATATAATGCAACAAGGTCTGACTGTAGTTACAGAATGGATTTTTCATCATTTTACAGAATGGAGTTTAAATGTAGGGCTTAACATTAGCACTTAAAAACAAAAATTCAAGAAATTTACCAGAAGGAGGAATTTAGAGGTATTGGGTCCTCTAAGACTAAATGGTACACATCTAAATCTGGAGAGTGAAGTAAAGTATCTTGGGATAATATTAGACTTGAGGCTTACTTTGAATCATCAAATAGAATTATCCACCAAGAGAGTACTAACTACGTTAATAATTGCCAGACGTACTGATAAAAAATTGTGGGGTTTAAAACCAGACATGTTACTTAGGATTTATGGATGTTATATATTTAACAATTACATATACATAAGTGGTTTTGTGGCCAAAGGTGCAGACAAAAGGCCCCATTCTCTAAGTAAGGTGCAAAGACTTGCTTGCCTTGGAATCAAAGGGGCTATAAGTGCCACACCAACGCCAGCTGTGGAGGTCTTGCTCTACCAACCTTCTTTACAAATAATTATCAGGGAGGAGGCGGTTGTGAAACCTGAAAAGTGACAAAAACCATGAATGAATGAACTATAGGGCTTTATTAACAAATGACTATAATGAATTGTTTGTATTTTTTGGCCTAACACCATCAGAAAAGAAAAACTGCTACACCTTACCGAACAGAAGTGAATAGAGAATAAAATTAAGTCCAAAAATGTGTCGGATCGGCTACACACTACACACTTCGTAAAAAAACTTCCCTGTATTGCTAAATGTGCCCTAGGGTGGAATCCTCAAAGAAAAAGAAAAAGAGGGCTCCCATGTATATATATATATATATATATATATATATATATATATATATATATATATATATATATATATATAGTAAGGAGGTAAACATGTGATATTATAAAAATGTGAGAGAAAACTTGGAGCAACGTACCGGTAAGTTACAGTTACATACTGTTATACCGTAACATTATAAATGAAATTAAGAACACCATATGGATGACAATTTGTGACTGTATATGGCACCTTCATATAGGCCTGAAATAGAAATGTTTAACCCATTAATAAACCATTTGTTTTTCCAAAAACGGTGCCAAAAAACTCATTTTTTTATTAATGCACTTGCTTCTTAACTTCTTGCAGAAATAAAAAATGTTATACAATGTTGATTTTCGCTTTGTTTTTTATTTTTTTTTAACGGTTAAAGATATGTATAATAACTATCTCGAGATATCTCGTTGACGGGATTTTGGTTGGATAAATAAAACCTGTGAGCAAAAGGTTTTGTTGTCTAGCTTAGTCTGTGAGAGCATTTTGTATGTTCGGTTTTTATCTAAAAGCCATTCTCAGCAAACTAGACAACAAAAGTTTTTATGCACGCTGTAGATGATGATCAAAAAGTATTTAATCAGAAGAGCTTACAGTTGTATTGTAGCGCAAAGAACAATACCTGCATATATATATATATATATATATATATATATATATATATATATATATATATATATATATATATATATATATATATATATATATATATATATATATATTTATATTTTTATAATAATGCAGCGTTAACAGCACAGAGCTAATCTGTATTGAAATCAATCAGCGGTACTCCGAGTAGATGGAGAATATACAGATCAGTCAAAATCTTAAGAGGAGTGAGACAGGGGTGCATAATTTCACCACTGATATTGAATCTGTACTCTGAGCACATTTTAAATAGGTTCCAAAAGATATTGATGAGGATATCTTAATCTTATGAGCAATAAATGGAGTCAAGCTCAATAACCTGCGGTATGCAGATGTTACAATAGTATTTTTCAATAACATAGAACACAAAACGCAAAACTTAATAAACAAAATAACGGAAATAAGTAGAATTATATGGACTGTATGGGTAGCGGGTAGATACTTTTCTACGATCCTGGTGGAAAATAGGTCTACTTCAGGGAAGCGTCCCTGCCCACGCGAACCATGCTTTGCTCTCAATTCCTTACTGAGAGAAATCATGTCCAATTCCTTCCAAAATCTAGTTTCCTACTTCCTATCACTCCCTGGTGAAGGGCAGCAGCGATATCAGTACCAGTTCAAGGCGCAGAGGAAATGATCCTGGACCGGCTTGAAACTGGATTACCACAAGCGTGACTGGAGCAGTTTAAATGGTTGTGGTACTGCGATAGGGAAGGCAACGGGAAAACCACCCCGTTATATTTTCCATAAATCTAAATGGCAGACGAGAAAAAGAAAATGGCCCTCAGTCTGGGGCACCCCTTAAATGGGGAGCTGGTGCGAAGAATCCCCCCGTCAACAACCCAAGAAAGTGGACAGAGAATACAAATATACGACCAAATAGTACGCATTGCCACCTGGAACGTACGCAGCTTATTTATGTCCGGGAAACTGGCAAACACTGAAACCGAGAAGGTAAGACTGAAAATAGACATCTTGGGGATGAGTGAAGTAAGATGGCCTGGATAAGGAGTACGAAAAACAAAACATGGATACATATACTATTCAGGTGGAACCGACCCAGAACATCAATATGGAACTGCTATATTAATGTCGAACAAAATTGCTCAATCAGTCATAGACTTCATCCCTCTAAATGATAGAGTAGCAATGTTGAAATTACAAACAACTCACAGAAAACTAAATATTATTTAGGTTTATGCTCCAACAAGTGACAAGTCAGATGAAGAAATCGAAAAAATTTATAACAACATAGATGAAATAATGCGACTGACAAAAAGAGGTGAGATAACGATGATCATGGGTGACTTTAAAGCTAAAATTGGTCGTGGTGCTGAAGAAGACCACATAGGAGTATACGGTCTAGATACCAGAAATAATAAAGGAGATAGACTTGTACAATTCTGCGTAGAAAACAATCTGTTAATAGCCAATACCTTCTTCAAACAACATCCCAGAAGGCTATACACATGGAAATCACCTGCAGACAGAAAAGACAGAATTGTTAGAAATTAAATTGACTTCATTTTGCTCATTAACACCTTTAAGAAGTACATACAATCTACGAAAACATACCCTGGAGATGATATACATAGCGATCACAATCCAGTTTTAATGGATTTCAGATTAAAAAGATTTCTTAAAGTCAAAAAGAAAACAGTGACAAGAAAAATAGACATCTCACAACTGAAGAACCCTGAACTGAAAAAAGAAATAAGTATCAAGCTTGAAGAAGAAATAAAAACGATCAAAAACTCGGTACAGACAGACATTGAAGTAATACGGACTGCTCTAAAAACAAAAATAATAAAGATACAAGAAGATGACATTGGGTTCATAAAACACAACAGAAAACAAGAATGGATAACGCAAGAGATCATGGACCTCATGGACGTAAGTTGAAAACATAAAACAAGCCCAATAGAATACAAGCGAATCAACAAAATCATTAGAAAAAAGTGCAGGGAGGCGAAAGAAAACTGGATGTCAACAAAATACATAGAAATCGAACAACTTCAGGAAAAATACGACACCTTTAATATTCATAAAAAGTACAAGAAATGACAGGTAGACACAAAAAGAGATAAGCAACAATATTAAAAAATGATAATAACGAAATAATTATGGGAACAGAAGACAAACTAGAGAGATGGAAAGAATACATACAAACTCTTTTTGACGACGATAGACCTTGTTCTCTAGCATCCACAGATAATCGAATAAATGAAAAAGGCCCAGAAATAACCAAAGAAGAAGTGATTCACGCAGTAAAATCTCAGAAAGATGGAAAAGCCACCGGTCCAGACAATATCAATGTCGAAATACTAAAACCAATTGCAGATAACGAAAGTAACAGCCTACATTTAATAACAGCACTATTCAATAAGATACATGACACAGGTAAAATACCGACAGACTGGCTAAAATCGACATTCGTAGCATTACCAGAAAAATCGAATTCCTCATAATGCGATGATTATCGAATATTAAGCTTGATGTCTCATGTCCTTAAAACTTTTCTCAGAATTATCCATACACGAATTTACAAGAAGTGCGAGTTCCAGATGAGTGACACTCAATTCGGATTTCTTTTTGCTTTAAATGTGTTAACGCAACGATGCAAAAACATGAATGTAGATGTATATGTATGTTTTATTGACTATCGAAAAGCATTTGACTGCGTTAACCATCAAAAGATGATCGAAATACTGAGAACAACTGGAGTTGACGAATAAGACTTGCGAATTATCTCAGAAATATACTGGCACCAAACGGCAACAATTGAAATAGAGCACACAACATCCGAAGACATACAAATCCGACGAGGAGTGAGACAGGGATGCGTCTTATCACCGCTACTGTTTAATTTGTATTCGGAGTTTATATTCAGAGAAGCATTAGAGGAGGTCCAAGGCGGAATTAAGATTAACGGAATAAGCAAAGACAACATTAAATATGCTGATGATACCGTTTTAATAGCAAGCAACGCACAAGAACTACAAAATATAATAAATGCGGTAGTTCACCGCAGCGAAATGTTCGGTTTACATCTAAACGTTTCCAAAACTAAAACTTTAGTATTTTCAAAGACACCAATAAACGTACAGGTGTATGCCAAGGGTCAAATAATAGAACAGGTAAATTCCATAAAATATTTGGGAGCAAATATCAATAGTCAGTGTAATCCAAAAAAATGAATCCTATCAAGAATCGAACAAGCAAGGAAAACATTCATGAGCATGAAAACATTTTTTATAAGATCAGACCTTAGTCTACAGCTTAGAATCCGAATGATCAGATGTTACGTTTTTTCTGTCTTACTGTATGGCTGTGAAAGTTGGATAATGGACTTTGAAATAGAAAAAAGAATAGATGCCTTTGAGATGTACATATACAGACGAATGTTGAGAATTCCATGGGTACAAAGAGTTACTAATGTTGGGGTACTTCGTCGCATGTGTACACAAAAAGAATTACTAAAAATAATCAAAGAGAGGAAAATGCAATACTTGAGTCATGTGTTGAGAGGCGAAAGATATGAATTACTTCAAGTTATACTGGAAGGAAAAGTACAGGGCAAAAGATCAGTAGGAAGGCGCCAGAACTCGTGGCTGAAAGACCTAAGGAGATGGTTCGACCGCTAATCCGTAGAAATCTGTCACGCAGCAGTTTCCAAAACTACAATTGCCATTTGGATCGCCAACCTTCGAAAGGAGACGGCGCCATGAGAAGAAGATATGGACTGTACATAAACACCAGCAAAATCAAGCTATTGTTCATCAGCAAGTAAAATATAAATGGAGCAAATCTGTATGTGAACCAAATGAGAACTGAACGTGTCTCACAGTACTACTTGGGAACTATAATCAATGAGTCGTGGGACAATACCCAAGAGATTAAATGTCGCATCGGAAAGTCAAAAAGTGCATTCTTGACTATGAGCTCTGTGTTCAAGGGATATGACCTCACCCTAGAAACAAAAAATAAGGCTCCTTAAATTTTACGTATACTCAGTGCTTCTGTACGGAGTAGAAACTTGGGCATTGAAGGCGGAAACTCTATCAAAACTTCAGGTTTTTAAGCTATAGTTATACAGAAGGATCCTGAAGATACCATGGACAGACAAAGTTACCGATGAAGAAGTACCACGGGGGATGAACACAACCGCGGATTTGATCAACATCGTGAAGGGCTGTAAGCTGCAGTACTTGGGAGATATAATGAGAAATCAAGGCAGATATGAATTACTCCAATGCATTTTGCAAGGTAAAATTAAAGGAAAAGGGACCCCAGGACGAAGAAGAATAATCCTGTTTTGCTAACCTGAGAGCATGGTATAGAAAAGCCTCAACACAACTATTCCGTATAGCAACCAACAAAGTCACCATAGCCAGAATAATTGCCAACGTTCGGCACGGACAGGCATCCTAAGAAGAACAACACACAACACTTCATTACTATTGCCTTTGCTTTTTGAAACACGATAACTTTATTTTTCCAAGTTTATTCTACATTTCTGGTGGTAGACCCTTTCTTTTCATTCTAATAGTACCGTACATATCTATGCGACCTGCTAATAAAAGGTCAATTAGTTCAGGGGATGTATAAATGTTGTAGTCTAATGTAAAATGACGTAAAATAAAATTTAGCTGTAGTAAAACAGTGACCTTTTGACAGTAGAGATTTCATTAGCGTTATAACAATACGTGTTGACACTGGAAGATCTTCTTTATACCAAATTGTGCCCTTTTGTTTAGAATGTATTGAATCCATCCGACTCTGCCTTTGTAGAGAAGTAAGCTCTTTAAGTATGTAATGAGGATGTAATAAATCAATTATTACATCCCTTTCCAAATCATACAAAGATTTGTACTTAGCATTTAGGTATTCATAAACTTCCCACATCTTACATAGTTACAGTTACATGGAATACAATTTCGGACTTGGGTGAGTATCTTTGTCGAAAGGTTCATTATTAGACAAATGCAGGTATTGCTTTATTATAAAGAACCTTTTATATTTCATAATCTTATGAAAAAAAAGCGTTTTAATTATTGATTTTTTTGACCACTAAAGCCAGTGCACTGGTTTCTTTACCAAACTCTGCAGTAATAGAATTTCAAAAAATGCTCGCTCACTCCTATCTGTTGGTGTCCATTTGTTCTCTTTTATAACTATGCGAAAGCCTAATTGCCTTTTCTAATTGGAAAAATGATTTGTTTCTTAAACAATGTTGTCCACTAGTCCACATCGAAGAACATATTGAAAAATTCAACCTTATTTTTAACATACTGTGTATCAAAATAACATTCAGATTTCCCAGTAGAAGGAAACCTCGGTGGAGCCAACTCTGGCAGGTCTACATTCACTCTAACCCATTGCTGGACTGCTTAAAGTAAAACGATTGCACTATCATCATCTTCATTCGAATCTGAGTCACTTGATAACATTTCACTTCCACCGTCACTTTCTGATGCCCCGAATACATTTCCTGTCATATGAATCTTCACTACCTTGGCTAGAATTCATAGTGAATAAAATAACGATCCAATTTCATAAAATGTCTTTACGTATACACAATCAGATGCAGTACGTGTTGTTTATACACTGAGGTCCCCTTCCCCCTTCCAACGTTTAATTGACGCCATACAACCTTGTAACAACTTCTTCTTTGTGTGCCGTACGTGTTTTTAAGCGTTGGCTATCGTCGTATGCAAGCTGATGAAAGTTTCTTGGTTAGCAGCTATCTTGTCCATTGTCTAATATTACGCTGCCTGGACTTGTAACAACTACTTCGTGTAAATTTGTTAAAATTCTGAAAGCCCCAACTCAAAAGAACGAAATAAATCGCTTAAATTACCACTAAATAGCTTAAAACGAGATATCTCGGGTTGGTTATTTTAGATACAAGTGCAAGATGAATTATCTCAGGGTTAGGGAGGATTAAGGGGTTATATTTGCACCAATACTGAATACTCCTGCACTCAACTACTTGAAATAAGGAGAGCTTCGCCAAACGCACTGGTTAGAATCACCCAACTTTTGTTTTTTTTTTTTTTTTCAAGTGTGAGTAAGTACAGGTTTTAACGTATTATCACTCTAACATTAACTTTTTTATTAAAAAATTATTAACCAACTACGTACAAACAAAATGAATAAAGTCAACAAATAATCTATCATTTACCTGTAGGGAATCTGATTTATTAGTATCATTCTTATTTGAATTTGCCAACAACTTATGTTTACTACTGTTTGGTGATTCTTCTACAAATCTTGGTGGTGAGGTTTCAGTGGATATATTACTTTCATCACCCCTTTCATATCCTCTCTCAGATGCAACCATATCAGTGGTTCTTATTGCTGCAGAGCCCACACTAGTATCGACAAATGAGGTTCTGCAAAAGGATATTAAACGTAAAATTTATGTAACATATTTATTATACTGTAGGAGGCAAAATTATGGAATAAATTCATTTTTTAGAGAATAGGCGACTTTGGGGATAAATCCCGAAACAAGTAGAATTTTATTTATAAATTATGATTTATGGGCATATATAACATCATACTAGTAACGCTATCCATCTGGACGTGATGATGTAATCGTTGACTTTTCAAAATAAGAATGGGGGTCGTGTACTAGCTCATTTGAAAGTTTGTTCATTTCCCTATTAAATAATATAATCATTACCATATTTAAATTAATTTACACAATAAGTTTGTATGTAATTTATTAATACAAAATACATTTTACTGCTTCCTTTACTGAAAAATAGAAACCGATGTTGACAAATAAAAATTGCTTAAATAAGTTAAATGTTCAAATTGCACCCTCCCCGTCCCCCGCTGTTTGGCAGTAAATGAACCGACGACGAAAATGTTCTTGAACATTTTGGATAATTTCTGCAGTTATATTACAAATTTAAAATTGTTTAAATCTTGTAAATTTTGTGGTCAATCAATGTAAACTTTTGATTTTAAGTAACCCCATAGTAAAAAATCAAGTGGTGTAAAATCTAGAGATCTTGGGGGCCAATCTATAATTGATCCTCTAACAATACATCTCCTAGGAAAACACTGTTTAAAAAGTCACATAGAAGTGCAAAAGTTATTTTAAAAAAAACATCAATTACGTCATCACGTACAGAAAAATAAATTTATTTCATAATTTCCCATGACTATACATATACTGATGGAACTACTACATAGGGCCAACATTGACCAGAAGGAGATCAGAATTATTCAGAATCTATATTGGAACCTAATGGCAAAGGTGAGGATTGATCAAGACCAATATACGGATGAATTTGAAATCCGGAAAGGTGTCCGCCAAGGCTGCATACTCTCTCCGATGCTTTTTAATTTATATGTTGAAAATATATTTGCTAAAGCATTAGAAGACACGGAATTAGGCATTAAGGTGAACGGCATACCAATTAGCAACCTACGCTATGCGGACGACACAGTGATTATAACTGATAATTTGGAAAATCAGCAGTTATTACTTGATAGGGTGAATAGCATAGGTAAACAATATGGCCTCAAAATCAACATTTTGAAAACGAAATATATGGTCATTAGCAGAAACCCTCCAGAAAACCCGATAATATGCTTAGGTGACGATCGCATAAAACGCGTGAAAACTTTTAAATACCTTGGCACCACAATCAATGACCAATCGGATCCACAACAAGAAATAAAAACCCGAATACAAATGGCAAGACAAGCTTTTGTGAAATTCAGACCGCTCCTATGTAATCAAAACCTAAATTTCGAAATACGCTACAGAATGGTCAAGTGCTACATATGGTCCATCTTGCTTTATGGCATGGAAACGTGGACTTTGAAAAAAAAACATCTATCAACAAACTTGAAGCATTTGAAATGTGGTCATTGAGAAGAATGATGCGCATACCTTGGGTGGATAGAGTTCGAAACGATGACGTCCTTAAGAGAGCCGGCGTGGAAAGAGAACTCTTTGAATTAATTAAAAAACGCAAGATTGGTTACCTTGGGCACATATTGAGAGGAGCAAAATATGAAATACCACAGTTAATCCTACAAGGGAAGATCGAAGGTAGGAGAGGAGCCGGCCGCAAACAATTATCATGGTTAAGGAATATTAAAGAAAGGACAGGAATACACAATACAGGCGAGCTGTGTCACGCCGCCAAGAACAGAATTCTAGTAATGAGATAGTCGCCTACGCACTTTGGTGTATGGCATGTTAAGAAGAAGATACATATACTATAAGTATATGAAGATGCAAATATAGAAGATCTACTGTCTAATATGTGCAGAGAACACGGTGTCGATGTCCTACTGGTTCCCGAAACCCATCGAAGTACTGCAAGCCGCAGACCAAGAATTCGAGATATGAGACTTGTACTGGAGAGACCACACGACCATTATGGTGGCGCAGTCTTCGTCAGACCAGATACCGACATAGTTTCCACATCTTTAACATATCGAGATGACATCGAGATCCTCACAGTGGAACTAAAGTCTTGTACGGTAACATCCATCTACAAACCGCCAAACGCTGACTTTGTTTTTGAAGAATCGGATAACTTTCAATCACAGCAAATAAAATTCATACTGGGTGACTTAAACTGCCACAGTATCGCATGGGGGTATAACGAAACAGACTCCAATGGCGAAGAACTAGAAAATTGGGCTGAAAACATGAACCTCAAACTTATCCATGCTCCAAAATAGCCCGCGTCTTTCAACAGCGAAAGATGGCGCAGAGATTACAACCCAGACAATATATTTGTGAGCGACAGGATTGGAGACCAGGTGACAAAAATTGTTGGAAGCGCCTCTCAAAAACACAGCACAGACCAATAACTTGCTTTTGAACGCGGCAATCAGATACGAAATTGTTCCCTTTAAGAGAAGGTTCAATTTCACTAGAGCAAAATGGAAAAAATTCGCTGAAGCATTAGATCAAGAAGTTTCCCAGCTAGCACCGTGCTCTGATTCATACGAAAAATTTGTACAAATCGTAAAACAAATATCACGAAAATATATCCCTAGAGGTTGCCCAACCGAATATATAGCGGGGCTAAATGAAGAATCTAAACCCCAACTTAAAGGATACAAGCAGCTATATGAAGATGATTCCTTTTCGGAAGCAACAATACAGACCGGAGAGGAAGTGCTACATGCGATATCCGCCAACAGAACGGAAAGGTGGTGCAAGTTGGTCTAGACATGAAACAAAACAGCAGACGCGCTTGGAAATCTTGACAACAATCCTGCCATCCCGGCACCCAATCTCACAAAAGTCACGCCCAGTCAGATAGCCCATCATCTCCTGACAAATGGTAGGACGACATCAAGAAAGAACAAAGTGCAATTGCTATAAAACATTTACACCAACGACCAACCCAAAAACCAACAAACAAAACAGTTTATTTACGCGGATGATACAGCTGTGGCAGCTCAGGGAAGTACCTTTAATGAAGTAGAAGTAAACCTGACAGATACCCTAGAAGACTTAGCACTATACTATGACGAAAACAACCTGAAACCAAGCATGCCCGAAGGACACTGGAGGTGGAATGGTGTGGTCAGATGCTGGAACACAATGAGATGCCAAAATGCCTCGGCGTACGTCTGGATAGAACTCTGTCTTATATCTTAATATCATCCGCAAACTAACAAACACAAAATGGGGAGCACAACCACACACTCTCCGTACTTCTGCCTTAGCATTATGATTTTCTGCCGCCGAGTTTGGAGCACCAGTGTGGGAAAACTCTGCTCACGCTAAAAACGTCGATGTTGCGTTAAATGAAACCGTTCGTATTATATCTGGTTGCCTGAAACCGACACCTATCGAAGAGGTCTACCCTATAGTTGGAATCGCTCCACCTGCTATCAAAAGACGGGTCACGTCAGAGATAGAACGAAAGAAGCAGGAGACGGATCGAAGACACCCCTTATGTGACCACCAAGTTCAGCTAAGTAGATTAGGATCTCGGAAAAACTTTCTGAAAAAATCACGATCCCTTCCCGAAGAGCCAAAGACGCGCCGAATACACCTATGGCAACCGTTAGCTACAACACATTTTGCTCCCTCAGAGGAAATGGCCGCTGGACACAATTTGCCGTATCCCACATGGAAAGCGCTAAATAGGCTAAGAACTGGCGTTTCACGTTGTGCTAGTAACCTGAAGAAATGGGGATACCAGGAGGACGATACCTGCGACTGTGGCGCGGTTCAGAATAGTCACCATCTATCAATCATGCACAGAGATGAGAGAGATATTCTTAACGAATGACAGGGCCATCTATGTGGCCAACCATTGGAAACACAAAATTTAAAGCTGTTGGTGTTCCTGACACGGAAAGTAACTAAGTAAATAAGTATATGTAACTATATATAACTAGCTTCAAAACCAGCGTATTTAACAAAAATTTGTATGAGAGTATATTGGTTAATTCACCGCTGATAAAATGACTGATTTCTCTCTGTGAAACACAACTAAACAGCTCAAAAGGAAAAATTATGAAGAATATTTCTATTAGGAAAAACGATTGCAAGTGTGCGCGGAGTAATCAACAAGTGACTCTGAAACATTTTGCAGATGATCTATAAAATATATTTCTATCACATAATGTAAATAAAATTCACATAATGTAAATAAATATGTATAATAAATATATATATATATATATATATGTAAATAAATATAAATATAATATATACACATAATGTAAATAAAATTCAAGAACAACTTGAAACGGATGATGAAATGATATTAATTAACCACATTACTCTTAAAGAACTATAAGAAAATAGTTAGCATCGTGAACTCTAAATAAGCGCCTGCTTCGATCTTATTACTGGTGTGATTTTAACAATAGCATACTTACATTTTTCAGAATTCATTATAAAATTAGATACATACTTATTTCTTGGATCCTTATTTGGATGAACTTTATCATGCCTACAAACTCGACAATTTGGATCACAATTACTCAAAGAGGTCTTGATACTTTTATCTACTAACGGATCTACATTACAACCAGTAGATACCAAATTATTTCTAATATTATAATCCGACTTATTCTGATTACTGGTTTTTCCGATATTTTGGGACTGTGCATGGGTGTATACATATTTACTATTGATTTTATGATTCCTGTCATTATAGAGGTCACAAGAGTGTGCTTTGACTTTTTTTATTTCATTCGAATTTGAACCGACACCCAAACTTCCTCTGGATATATGTTCTGGAGTATAATGATTGTCTCCTCTAATTCTGATGGGTTCAGCTGAGTTTGCACGATTACTAAAAAAACAATGTTAGCTTAAATAATAAAGAAAAATACCGATCCTAATCGAACCTTCTAGTCTCCGGACACGGTGGGCTATTTGATACACTAACTGACAGAACGTAAAAAACATTCTCCAACACAAAAAAACTATTTTGAAATAATGGTTATCTTTCAAAGTAAAATTTTCCCAAAGCAAAAAATAATGTACGTTATAAAAAGACTGTGAGTCGGTCAGATAGCCAAGCGAGGCAGGCGGTCGAGACGCATTTTGATAAAGCGAAATATTTTTGT
Organism: Diabrotica undecimpunctata; assembly: GCF_040954645.1. Classification (NCBI taxonomy): domain Eukaryota; kingdom Metazoa; phylum Arthropoda; class Insecta; order Coleoptera; family Chrysomelidae; genus Diabrotica; species Diabrotica undecimpunctata. The sequence continues at coordinate 93,095,728 of NC_092805.1, read as the reverse complement.
GAAAGTGCATTCAAATCCCTGCCCCATGTACAGAAAAATAATAAGAATTACGTAGTAGTTTCATATTTCTAGGTTCACAAATCAACCAAAGTAATACAGTAACTGCAGAAATTAATAGACGTTTATATCTAGCAAATAGAGCATACTATGGATTAAAGAAACTTTTTACATCAAACATAGTCACAAAAAGAATGAAAATAATAAAATACAGAACTCTTATTGAGCCCTTTCTCATTTACGCCTCAGAAACGTAGGCGATGACAAAAAAGCGATGAAGAACGTTTAGACTGTTTTGAATAAAATTCGCAAATATATTTATAAAGGCGTGCAGGAAAACGGATTATGACGTAAACGGTATAATTTTGAGCTCTACCTTTAAGGTAAATCTAGTATTTGTAGGTCCATCAAAATAAACAGGCTGCAATGGCTAGGCCACTTAGGGAGAATAAACGAGATGGAGCCGTCAAAACACATTTATAACCAAAGACCGATTGTGGTGAGAGGAAGAGGCAGGCCCATCATACGATTTAAGTATCAGATGGAAGACGACTTACGAGTGTTAAGAGTACGTAATTGGAAAACCAAGGAAAGGGATAGGAAGGAATGAAAGTCGATCCTAGAACAGGCCAAGACCCACTATGGATTGTAGAGGCAATGATGATGATGATGCTGCAGACTCTATAAAGGAAAACCTGAAAAATTAGTTCAATATATAATAAATTCAGTGCAAATCCTGGCCTATGCTGATGATATCAATATAGTTGAGAGAACGGAAAACGCTGTACGATAGGCGTATGTAGCATTAAAAGAATCAACTACAAAAATGGGATTAATAATAAATACCAACAAAACAGATTATATGAAAATATAATGCAGTGAATAAATTTATATATCTGGGAGTGCTCCTTAACACTGAAAACCGCAGAGATAAACCGCAGAATTTGCACGGCCAACAGATGTTATTTTGGGCTCAATCTCCTCCTTAAATTCACAATTATATCGAGAAATACAAAAATAAAACTCTACAAAACAATAATACGCCCAGTCCTAACATATGGTTCAAAGACCTGACTCTAACAAAAAATAATGAAAAAATGTTAGGATGTTTCGAAAGAACATCAAATAGGTACCAAGGCGAATTTATGGTGCAATGAATGATAATGGAGTGATGAGAAGACGATAAAACTTCGACCTATATAGAATATACCAGGAACCTGATATCGTAAAATATATTAAGATAGGAGGTCTGAGGTGGATAGGGCATGTAATGCGGGTGGAACAAAATGACCTAGCTAGAAAAACGCTCCTTGATAGAGCTATTGCAAGACCTAGAGCAAGGTTCCTTGGTAACATAGATAAAGACATGAGAAATATAGGAATACGGGCTTGGCGGAGAAAGGCGATGGATAGGGATGACAGGAGAGAAATTCTTGAGGAGGCTATGACCCACGTAGGGTTATAAAGCCAAAATGATGATGAGTATTCACACTTTATTATAACATAATTAACTAGTAATTGGTAACCTTACCTTTCAGTAACTCTAAAGCAAGTTACATCTCTACAAGGAATATTGTTTAAACTATCTGTCTTCTTTTCGTCCTCAATATTTGTTAAATTCTGCGTGAGGGTCGATTTTTTGGAAGCCTCACGACGAAAGGGGTTTAGCCAAGTTGTATCTAATAAAGAAAACATTCTTCTACTTGATTCTGATTTTTTGGAAACATCATTAGTATCTTTGTCGGGTGTGTCACCTTTGTTCACATCTCTGTAATTATGGGAATATTTAAAATTCACTGTAACGTAGGTCGTGAATGTTTAGACAAATAGCTTACCCTAATATATAAGTGAGAAACAATAATTAAATTCGTTGAAACTATACTTTTTTTTGTTTTACTTCGATTTTCGTTGTTTGATGTTTGTTTTCTATTAATTTCTGGTATAATTTTTTGACGTGACAACGTCTTAAATTAGGTTGTGGCTCGGAGTCATTCATGAAAAAGTATAACGCCCGCTCACGTCTGTTACAGTGAGTCACCGAACGAGAAAGAGGCCCGCCGGACCGGCGAATGCCTTGCATCTCTCTCACACTCAAACATGATCGGTCCGCTGCGCGCGCAGCACTAGAGAATTAGGCGCGTTGAATCGGTGCGTGCTTCCGTGCTTGTGTCTCTGTCAGTGTTGTTCCGTCTACCGATTTTTCGGTAGATCTACCGAATTTGATTCCTATCTACCGATCTACCGAACTGCCCCTTGAATCTACCTAATTTTAAAACAAATATCACAATGACTTGAAAATAAATTCGGATAATACAATTTATCTTTTTATTTCTGTTACCATCAAAAAACTTTTCAGTGTAACCTAATACTTGGTATTTTTAATACGTTTGTATTAAAATTCATTTGATACTTCCCTATAGTGTTTAAAAATATATTTGCAAAGATGAAAAGAAAGCGAAATACCCCGAGCTTCAAGTTCGTAATTTTATACCTAATAATAACATATTGTATAAACATCATTCCGTAATCATAATCATTCACACACGTCTCTTCAATTCTCAAAGAATCTCAAGTATCAAGTGATAAATTATTAGCTAAATGACGGTGTGTGTGCTGTCGGTTTTCTTTGACTGCCGACTTAATCCATTAGCAGATAATGGTTGTTACATCTATTTGAACCAGAACGTTTTAACTTTCTGTAAATATTATGACCTATAACTATTTCTCAAAATATTATTAAACCTTATTTGTATCATAATAGCTGATGTGAGCATTTGGTCCCAATAATTTGATTCTTTATTTATTAAACAAAATTCAATGAATTATGGTTATTTCTAATAATTAGTTCAGCATAATTATTTAAGGTCTTTAACTTTTGAACCATTAAGTCGCCACCATAATGGGAAACTTTTCTATTTTTAGTTTTATGGAAAAAAGTTATTCTTTCTAAAAAGTTCTGAATGATCTAAAACTTAGAATACAATCATCAGATATTAAATTTTTTTAGTAATATAGGCAGTTTATCAAAAAATATGAATTTTATGTTCTTTGACAAACCTCGTGTATATGGCTCAAAAAATTTAATTGATGATTGATTTTAGGTTTTCGGTCATAAAACTAAAAAAAATTCCATTACGGTGTTCACTTAATTGGACGCACTGTATTATAATATATATATATATATATATATATATATATATATATATATATATATATATATATATATAATTTACGTCACTGCATATGATCTACCGAAATCTACCGAATTTTGCCGAAGGCATCTCCCGATATTGGATAAGCTCCACGGAACATCACTGGTCTCTGTCTTTCTCGAGCGTTCTTGGCGTTCAAGACACATTACAGCAGAAACACTTCCTTTCATTTCATATTTCTCCTATCATCGTCCTATCCTCAACAAAATCACTCAAATAGAAATTAGTTAAGTTTAAGTTTACATGTACAATGTTTTAGTAAACAAAATATATTTCTATAGTTAAAATTTGTGCAATTCTTATTTTCATTCAATTCCTTGTTCCTATTGTGCAATTTAATAATATTCATATCAATAAATATTCTACCGAGAAAAAGACGTTGTCACGTAAAATCTTCGCCCGTAAAACCGACTTTACAGGCAACCGATTTTTTTTTGTTTATTTTTTCAAACCATATTAACAGAATATGCCTGTGCACTATATACAACTTGTATTTACATATTTTAACATGTTTTTAAATGCAATGAAGAATTTCCATATTATTTGAAAATATTAAAAGATTAAGGTTTATTGAAAAAACCCACTTAGAATTTATTAAGTTCGTTTATATTATTAACCCTTCGGAGGTCGCGGTCATAAAGTGTACTAAATAGGCCGCAGTGTATCTCAGAGATACATTCGTTTAAGTTTAATGTTTCAATATGGTTGAAAAAAAACTGATCGAGATCAGAAGAAACGTTTGTTTTGAACATAACTAATCAAAAAATAAGCGGATTTAAATTAATTTATTTTTAAGAGAAAATAAAATAAATGCAGTAATAAGAACATAACAAAATAAAAACATGTAATAACTAATATTATTGTTACTAATCTAAGGCAAAAATAACCCAAACACACAATTAGATTTAGCTAAACTTAATCAGATTCATCAGCGGGAGGATTAGTAAAACGGTTATAACAACTGTTGTAAACAATATTGCTATGCACAAGCCATAAAAATAGGTTGCCGAGGCAGATTTTGCCAGAAACTGCGTCAGGAAGAACTCTAGTTTCCTGAACTTACATTCCCACCACGGTCTCAGATCAGGAATAAGCTCCTTCGTTTACCTAGCCTTTCCGCTATCATTTGCCCATTCTCTCTGCCACTCCACTATCGTTCTCTCTCTCTGTCTCATTCTCATCTATATTTCCATCCATCCTCCTCACATACACCCTCGCTCGCACAACAAAACGACCGGTATCACCGCTACAATGATATACAAAGCCTCATTTGAAACCGTCCTGTTTGCGTTAGATACCCTGAGGAGCATTCGCCTTATCGACTAAAAAACTCCATTTAGTACCCTTCTTGATATGAGCACTAATATTTATTATACCAAAGATAGAAACATAAAATGTAACATAATTGAGGAAGCCGACCCCGCATAGGGATAAAGGCCAAGAGAATGATGATATAGATAAATATATATATATATATATATATATATATATATATATATATATATATATATATATATATACATATATACACTTGCGTGCATAGAAATCGGCCCACTGTAAACTTTTGTGTTAGTTTAATGCATACTACACCACAAAAAGCCGCCCAAGTTATTGCTCTAATGGAAAATGGACTTAGTGAGCGAGCTGTTGCTAGACAATTAGATATGACACGCGCAGCGGTTCGAAGAGTGTGCCAACGTTATGAGGAGACTGGATCCTTTCATAGGCGACCTGGAATAGGCAGACGGCGATTTACAACCGCTCGTGATGACCGCTTTATTGTGTCAACAACATTAAGAAATGGTTACCTTAATGCCGTTCAGGTGCAACGACAGCTCCGTGAGGTGCGAATAGTGCCTGTTAGTTAGTGGACAGTGAGACGAAGACTGCGGGAAAATACCCTAATCCCTAAAATACCTGCGATTGGTCCAAAACTTACTCCAGCTCATCGGCAAGCACGCCCGCGTTTTGCACAGGATCATCGGAATTGGACGTTGGAACAATGGAGATCTGTTCTGTTCTCAGATGAGACCAAAATATGCCTCTATGGTAGCGACCGAAGAATGAAAGTGTAGCGGAGACCAGGAGAGAGATTTCCAGAATGCTGCTTTGAAGAGCGGAGTGCTTATGGGGGTGGTTCCTGCATGATCTGGGGTGCAATTTCTATAGGAGCACGAACCGATCTTGAGTTTATTCGTAGGGACGACCGTGTTCATGGAAGAAGAGGTTTAACGGCTGCCAGATATATCGAGGAGATTTTAGCAATTCATGTGGTACCTTACGTCGACTACATTGGAGACGAATTTATCTTTATGCATGACAATGCAAGGGCACACACCGCAAGAATCGTGCAAGATTACATTGTAGAAGTCGGTTTTCAGGTTATAGACTGGCCAGCAAACAGTCCTGACCTAAATCCGATCGAACATTTATGGGATGAGCTAAAACGAAGAATTCGAGCTAGACTTCATACTCCAGACTCGATCCCAGAGCTTATTCTTGCAGCAGAAGAAGAGTGGCTTAACATCCCACAAGCAATAATAGCAAACTTGATTAGATCTATGCCTAATCGTATGAGAGATGTTATTAGGGCAAGAGGAGGTCATACCCATTATTAAAAAATTAAGTGTTAAGTTTTAAATTGTCAATAACCCTATTTATGTTAATAATAAAAAAGCTTAATTTGCTTAATGAATTCATTTCACTATGTTAAACATAGGAAGCCGAAATAAGTTTTCATAAATTTATACTCACATTAAAGCATATTAAATTGTCTTTCAAATAGTATATTTGTTTTTGTGATCTGATGAATATTTCTTGAAAAAAATATAGTTAAAGTCAAAAGTTTACAGTGGGCCGATTTCTATGCACGCAAGCTTATATATATATATATATATACATCCCCTGCTGTCCAATTTTGGACATAGGCCTCCTCTTCCTTCTTCCACGTCTCTCTATTGTAGGCAGTTTGTATCCTCCAGATATAAAATAATTTTTTCAGCGAATAGCCAAAGAAAACAATCACATTTCTTCTTGGTCTCCCCTCCACATTCTTTATACACGCCCATTAGTGAATGCCAGACGATTATTTCCGATCCAGCTTATACGTAATAAATGGCGGCAGGTTTGCCTTATTACATATTTGAATTAAAACATTGAGTTGATTTAAAAAATTGGCGATCATTGCCGCGGTTATATTGCCATTTAAAACTGGATGATGATATTAAAAATAAAACATTAATTGATAGACATACTGGTACAAAATTTCTTAAATCCATGAAAAATTTACAGGTTGTACAGGAAATTGTAACCCAATTTTGAATAAAACAAGATCATTTTGGCAACATCGCCATTCATTCCTTCTCAGGAATGGTAAATTGCCTACGAGATAGCCCGAACGCTATGCTATGTATTTATTTTTGGAGGTAACTTTGTAAGTGTGAAGATAGGAATTAAATATGCCGACTGTTTATAAAACGGAAGAACGGGTACAAACAATAAAATGCTACTTTGGGGGCAATTCAGTACAAGAAACTATCAATTTATTTATTATGGCCTTTGAAAATAGGCTAATACCTATAGAAAAAACTGTATTGGCCATAATTCATCAATTTGAAAAGTTTGGCTGTACTAATGGCAGATGTAAAAAATGCTGCCCATCAGATCAACCTCGCGAAATGAAAATTTCTCAAGAACGAGAAATTAGAGAAATTCAAGTTTGTGCATTGTGTGACCCAAGGTGTGATCGTGTGTGTACCAGATGTGGATGTAATCATTTGAGAGACAAGCGATGTCCTGCTTGGGGTAAAACATGTGCTAAGTGTCAAGGCCATAACCATTTTGCAAAAGTTTGTGATTGGATAGCTGTGATGATAGCCAACCTCCGATAGGAGAAGGAACTACAAGAAGAAAAGTTTGTAGAGAAGACCATAAACCTAGTGAGAGCAATGTGAGAAAGAAACCAGAAATTCCAAGAAAAGCGATGAAAGAGCAGAAGAATAAAGTGCATCAAGTACCAGAAGCTAGTGTAAGTAATGTGCACAGTTCAGGAAGTGAGAGTGAAGGTAGTAAGTATCAGTATTTTGTCAGGTCAGTAAACTCTAAATGTAAACATGAGGTTGGACAAGATATGTGGTCAGCTGATATTTATGTTAGCAATAAGCCTGTGTCATTTAAATTAGATACTAGAGCTGAGGTAAGCACATTGCCTTTAAGTATTCTCAAAGCAAATATCCGTAAATCTTATATATCATTAGTATCGTATGGGGATTCAAAGTTCAAAATTAAAACTGTAGGTAGAGTTACATTAACTTGTGTTATAAAAAATGATAAAAAAGATATATCTTTTGTAGTTGTAGATACAAAAAATCAGGTTCATTTGCTGGGGTTTAAGGAATGTCTAGAATTAAATTTAGTCAAACAGGTACATTCATTAGTAAGTTCTAAATTTAACAATTTAAATGATCTAGTAACAAAATATTCACATGTGCTTGAAGGTCTAGGAAATTTTCCAACAAAACACCATATAACCTTGAGAGAAGATACCAAACCTCGAATAAGCACCATAAGACGGGTTCCACATGCTTTACGAAAACGTTTAAAAAATAAACTGCGTGATCTTGAAGCGCAAGGAGTGATAACAAAAGTAGATAAATCAACAGAGTGGGTTCACCCACTTGTCATTGTGGAAAAGCCAAATGGTGACTTAAGGCTATGTCTTGATCCAAAAGAACTTAATGGAGTCATCAAGAGAGAACATTTTCAAATTCCTTCTGTTAATGAAATTGTAACTCTACTTGGTAGAGGACAGTTCTTCATTGTGTTAGACATAAAGGATGGTTATTGGCAAGTGGAGCTGGATAATAAAAGTGCAGATTTAATTACTTTCGGCACACCATTTGGAAGGTATCAATTTAATAGACTGGCTTTCGGTATCTGCTCAGCACTAGAAGTATTCTAGAAAAAGAATTTTGAAATATTTGGAGATCTTGAAGACGTAGGCCTTTACTTTGATGATTTAATTGTCACTGGTGTCTCAGAAGCAGAACATGACAGGAACTTAAAAAGGGTTCTTGACTGTGCTACCAAATAGAACATAAAGTTCGATAAGTCCAAGGTACAGTTCAAACAAAGTAGTGTTAAATACATGTATTTAACATGGTCAAATATTTTCAAAGGATGGTGTGAAAACAAGTGATAAATATATCAAAGCAATCTGGGACATGCCCACACCAGAGTTCAAACAAGATGTTGCAAGATTTTTAGAAATGGTAAAATATGTAGCCAAGTTCGTACCAAGCCTATCAAAAATATCTGCCCCGTTAAGAAACTTGATAAGATTGGATGTAGACTGGCAGTGGTCAAGTGAGCATCAAGATTCACTGGATCAACTAAAGCATCTGTTGACTAACTCGCCAATCTTGGCAGTATTTGACCCAAAGAAACCAACAGAAATTGAAACAGATGCATCAAAAGATGGATTGGGGGCATGTTTGTTGCATGAAGGCAGGCCTGTGGCCTTTGCATCAAAGAGCCTTACAAAAACTGAGCAGCAGTATGCTCAATTAGAAAAAGAAACTCTAGCTATTTTATTTGCTGTAAAGAAGTTTCACTACTTTGTCTATGGAGCTTGTGTAAAAGTCCACAGTGATCACAAACTACTGGAATCAATTTTTATAAAATATTTACAGTAGATTTCACCAAGAATCCTAAAAATGAGATTAAAAATATTAGATTATGATTTAGTTGTATCGTACAAACCAGGAAAAAGCATGTACATAAAAGGCGCAAAATTTCAGGCAAAAAAAAATGCATTTTTTTTTCGAATCCTGCGAAACATAATAAATATTTTTGAAAAATTTAAACGCAGAATGAAAGAATACATTATTACCGAGGGCTGAAAGTCCCTGAAAACTTCTATAATGTTTATTTTAATAAATTACAGGGGTGAAAAAAAGAGAAAATTTAGTGTGATTTTAAATTTTAAATATCTCATTAAAAAAAACGTTTTGTTTATTCTAAGGGACTTTCGGCCCTCGGTAATAATATATTTTTTTATTCTGCGTTTAAATTTTTCAAAAATATTTGTTAGTTTTCTCAGGATTCGAAAAAAATGAATGCATTTAACCATTGGCCCGAAATTTTACACCTACGCTCTTAACGCAACTAAACCGATTTTCGTAAACAAGTAACTATGATTGTTTAACAGTAGTTTCAAGTAAGAGAGTAGCTACATAAACAAACATAATGGCTATTATCGTTTATGTGTATATTTATTGAAGTGAAAGAAACTAATCAAGGATATATTTAGTATAACTTAAAAAATAAACTAAACCATACAAGTAGTAAATCGTACTTACATTTACATTACACATTATTATTAAATTGCGAATCGTCTAAATTGACATTTAAAAACATAAGTTTTTCTACTTTGGGAAAGTTGAGAACAACTAATCCAGTCTTCATTATTTAGATTTGGTCTAAGTCTAAGTCTGTATTAACTAATACCAATGTGGAACGGATTGCCTCTTCTAACTCGGTCTTAACGGATTGACCGTTTGGGAACTTTGTTATGTTGTAATTGATACTTTAAAATCCTTTCTGAAGATAAGGTACTTTTTTTGAAATGTGTTTTTTGCCGAATTGTCGAAAAAAAGACTTTTTATTTTATCTATTTGTACACGACAGCATTTAAGTGCGTCCGTCCTCCACCAATAAATTTAACGTATGAGCAAAACACGTTAAATCTAATAATTTATTAATAATAATTTCCTCAGTTTTGATATAAGATTCCTATGTGATCTAATAATTTCCTCAGTTTTGATATAAGATTCCTGAAGTAATGAACCTGACAAAGTTTTTCTTGGCGGTTTATATCCAGGAATCCACCCCGCAAACTTTTTAAAGGCTCGTTCTTCAACTATGGAAAACGGATGAAACGAGTCTTTGAAAACTAATATTTTTATTAATGGAAGTATCCATCACCTTCGAAAATGCAGATCAATCGTAAATCAAAACTCATTCATTAATCAGAATACCTAGTTATTCTATTTTCAACGTCAACCGATAGCACGACTGTCCACTGTCCCGAAAGAGTCGCTTTAGTTTCGTAGTAGTCTCTCAGATCAACTAATCGTCCTCGTCGACGTAAAATGTTCGTTGCTCCTCTGTTTACATCTACAGAAAACGTATTTTTTTTTAATCAACCATCAACTAGTTGGCTTACCAGTGAGAAACCGTAGATTCGTAAATGACAAATAATGATTTAAAATGCAGGGATTTTCTGATAAAAATAAAGGTAAAAAAACAAAAGGAAGAGTTAATCAGCTGGTTACTTCTATAAAAAAAGAAAAAGAAGATTGTACTATTGAAAATAAACCAGTACAGAAACTGATAAATATGACTTAAGTCCATGGTGTATTTTTGATGAATTAATTGGACATGACTCATCTAAACATACACCTATATCGAGAGATATAAAAGAAGTCGACATATATTTTTCTGATGATATATTACCCACAAAAAATTTCGAAAGGAGATTGGAACTGTCCATTACAGTAGTGGAAAAACCATCGCCATGTATATCCTAACTTAACCACTATATTCATAAAATATTGTAGTATTGTAACAAAATCTGTTCCTTGTGAACACATGTTCAAAATCTGGTTTAATTTTAAATAAAATAAGAACACGGTTAACAAGAAAAGTAGAAAAACTTATGTTTTCAAATGTTAATTTAGACGATTCGCGATTTAATAATAACGTGTAATGTAAATGTAAGTACGATTTACTATTTGTATTGTTTAATTTATTTTTCAAGTTATAATAAATATATCCTTCTTAAGTTTCTTTCACTTTAATACTTATACACATAAACGATAATAGCCAATAGGTTTGTTTGTGTACTCGCTTATTTGAAACGATCAACTAGTTACTAGTTTACGAAAAACGGTTCCGATAAAAATGTCAACGACCCACCTCTAGTTACTTGTGTATAAGGTGGATCGAAACCAGAGATATGTAAAATATCTCTGATCGGAACTAATCGTTTCACTAATTTTACCATACCGACCATAAACTTTTACCTGTACTGTACATATATATATATATATATATATATATATATATATATATATATATATATATATATATATATATATTATATATATATATATATATATATATATATACCGTCAGTAAAACGTATGTTAAAATTACATTACATTGGACAGCGAAACGTTAAGTGACGTATGTAAAAAATGATAGAACACGAAAAGTAACAATAAGTTTAAATAATAATTAATTTTAATTTAATTTCTTTCGTAATTATTTTTAAATTTAACATTAGTAAAAAGTAACACATACCTTGTAGTTTTATGGTTATACTCATTTAAATATTGTGAATCAATATATTTTTCGCAAGTTTCAATACTATCGCGTCCCGTCTTGTCATTTATATCTGTACTTTGATCATCATAGTAAAGATTTTGCTCTTCAATAAAAACATTTGGCCGATCTGCAAAAACCTTAGGTCCTTCGTAATGATGGTCATCACTATTGATGTAAACTTTATGACCTTTTAAATATTTTCGTTGTCCTTTTTTGTAAACGGGTTCTTTAAATTTCGGAAAAATATCGTCGTGTGGAGAGTTATACTCATTATCAGAATAGAAATATTTTAAATTAGTAGTTGGCGGCATGCTATCCACTGTCAGTCTGTCTGATGTAGAAGCTTGACATTGCATGCTATAGTTTATAGAAGATGTCGGTTTAGACCTAGCTGAGTTAGCCAGTGATTGTTCTTTAGGCAGCGAATCAGCGGTGGTCCATGTTGATTCTAGTTTACTGACATTTTCATGGTCATCTTCATCACAAAGGCAGTAGTCGCTAGAAATACAATAAACAACATATTATGTAAAATTAATATAAGAAAATATAACTGGACAAAACTGAGATAAATACAAATCCTATTGTGCAATAATATATAAAGTGCAAACCAGATCTGCATAGTGGATGGAATAGAAATGAAACAGTTTTGAAGATTTTCCTTTTGAAACAAATACCTACATCTTTCTTGTAAGCTTTGACGTACGTGATTCATTCAAAATATCATGATTTGATTAATTTTTTAAAACATATTTTAAAAAGGTGTACAGAATTATTATTCGGAAAACGTTAGCAACAAATCGAGTAGATACAAGTATAATGTCCTACACCAAATCGAGTACAAGTATAATATATCACATAAAGGTCCATTTAGAGAGGAGAAAATGAATGGTAATGACAATAGACTTATACAATTATGTGAAACTGACGACTTAAAAATAACTACTTAAATGGCTTATTTAATCATAAAAATACATTGATACACCAGGGTACAATCAAGGCGTTGTCTAAAATTATTAATTGATTACTTCGTTAATACTTAATAAAAAGAATGAAACAATTTAATATGCCAACACAGGTAATAGTACTAATAAAAGAAACTCTAAAAGTAAAAAGTTAAATCCTGATACAAAACAAATTAATGGAAACAATAGATGTGAAAAGGGACTACGACAGAAAGACATCCTATTATACATCTTGTTCAACATCATGCTCGAAAAAATAATAACAGACACACAGTTTTACCTACTCGAGGAATAATAAATTATAAAAGTGTGCAGACGATGTTTACCTAATCGCAAGCAAACAAAGTCAAACCTGCAATAAAAAATGTTAGTTCCCATTTAAGATTTTAAATATTTGCGTCTTTGCTTGAAGAGGTGTGGTAGAGGGTCGTGTTTTGTGTCACTCGATATATTTTTGAAAAATATTGAACATGTGTTTTTCAGTTTTTCTATCCGATGTTTAATTCGCGAAATATTCGACAGCCCGCTTTTGTCATCACACACTGTATAAAAATCAGTTTAATTACAATTAAATACATAGTCTGTCAAGGAATTGCCACGATGGTAAGAGTATGGCAATGAATGACATAATTTTTAACAATATTCTGAAGGAAGTGTCAAAAAATCACGCTTTAATATTTGATGAATATAGGCTGGTATTTTACACACCTTCAGCTCCGTTTAAATAGAGCAGAGGGTTAGACAAGGAAAACCAATGTCACCTAAACTTGTCGATACTGTGCTGGAATATTCTTTTAAGAATTTGGATTGGCTAAGGGAATAAAAATGGGTGGAGAATATCTAGCAACTTACATTTCGCCGATGATATTGTCATAATAACTGAGGACTTAGGAATGGCAGGAGAGATGGTACAGGAACTCGTTCTGGCTACAGAAAATAAAAGTTAAATATAAACATCTCGAAAACAAAAATAATGACAAATTTGATACCCATCCAGAACATCAGTATTGGTGAGCAAGAAGTAGAACTCGTAGATAAATATAAATACCTAGGACATAAAATTATGATTGACATGGATAATCAGACCCATGAACTGAAGAGAAGAATCGGTCTTGGGTGGGCAGCATATGGAAATCTGTGAGAAACTTTTTAAAGTGAGCTGCCCACATGTCTAAAGAGAAAAGTGTTAGATCAATAGATCATATTAGATCAAATTCAACTTCTATAAAATAAGGTCTTGGGTTGACGGGCTCTTGCTCTAAAAAGACTGGTAGGAGCTACAATGCGTAAAGTTGTATATAAAGTAGAAATATAGGCTGAAGAATCACAAGCATTTGAAATTCATGTCAAAGGAAGGTGCACTGTCGTGCATCTTTATCTCCAAATAGTCTTAGAAAAGGCAATTAGAGACGCCAGAATAGACAACAAAGAAAATATTTTTAACAAATCCTCACAAATTATGGCCTATGCAGACGATCTAAACCTAATTACTGGTTTAACAAAAGTCCCGCAAAAATCCAAGTCTCTTTCCACTTAAGATCAAGAGAGGCAAAAAGAAAACTGAAGATCATATAGAACAGACACCAATTGGAATACGTGGAGTATCCAATATACCTTGGAGTAAAGCTGTACAGAACACTCACATATAAAGCACACTACCAAAGGACCACTGTGAAGGTACTCTAACTCTAATTAATGCGCCCAGCCGAACGTCCTCCTAACTACAGTCAAGGTTCTCAGTTGCATGCCCTATCTGGAGTAGGTCGGCACAATTAAGGTCACATTTCAGGTCACATTGACATTTCAGGTCAAAGGCAAGCAAATAGATTATTAAAATCGTCTACTTGCTACGTACAAATACTTTACAATCTATAAATAAAATAAGATATGATGTATTATTTGATATATAATAAATTATAGATGAAATGAAAGCTTGCATATATCTATAAATATTATTTAAGCAAAAATCAGAGAGAGAGTGATGTTACTACAAGTAGAAGCCAACCCTATTAGTATAAACATCATCCAAGTCTATGCCCCCACTGCAGACAAAGGGGAGGAAGAAGCAATTGAGTTCTATCAGAACATCAACAGTATCATACAGAAAATTCCTCGACAGGAAGTTTTCATCATTATGGGCGATTCTAATGCCAAGATTGGAGCTGGAGATAAGACACAATACATTGGAGCACATGGACTTGAAGTCAGAAACGAGAGAGGAGACCTCCTAGAAAAACTCACAGAAGACTCAGAACTAGTTGTCACCAACACATTCTTCCAATTACCACCTCGCAAGCTGTACACGTGGAAATTCCCTCAAGACAGACCCGGGAGAATTATTAGGAATTAAATAGACTACATGTTAGTAAATAAAAGATTCCGAAACAGCTTTACATCTGTCAAGACTTATCCTGGAGCAGACTTGGAGATAGACCACGTTCCACTGGTGGGAGTATTTTGAGTGAAACTCAAAATAGTGCAGAAAAGAAAAGCACAATCATACGACCTACGTATGCTGAAAGACGTTGATACGAGGATGAGAGTCCAAGCCACGTTAAACGAGTAAGTTACTGCAATTAGAGACAAATCGAACGAAGAATAAACGAACAAACATATTACAGAAATAGTGCAAAATGTAACGGATAAAAACTTAAATACAGATAGATTAATGAAGAAAAAATCATGGATGACAGATGAGATCCTGAAACTAATGGACGAGAGAAGAGAAACCAAAAATGACCCTGACAAATATAAAACCATAAATATATTAATAAGAACGAAAATCAGAGAAGCGAAAGAAAAAGAAGCAAGGGAAAGATGAGAAGAATTTGAGACTCTGCAGTCAAAGTACGATAGTCTCAATGTACATAGGAAAGATAAAGAACTCACAGGGGGACTAAGACGAAGGCAGAAAGGAAATATAACTTATTCTGACGTAAACATCATCTTGGACAAACAGAGTAAAATCGCAAAGATATTCAACAACATATACAACTCTGGAGAAATACCAACAGAATGGCTAAAATCTGAGTTTATTGCACTTCCAAAAAATCCAGGAGCCAAAAAATACGAAGATTACCGAACTATAAGCCTCATGAGTCATCTCCTAAAATTGTTCCTAAAGATAATTCATAAGAGAATCTACAAGCTGTGTAAAAGTCAAATTTCCCCCAACCAGTTCGGGTTCACAAATGCTGTTGGTACTAGAGAGGCTTTGTTCTCAGTACAAGTCTTATTCCAGAGATGCAGAGACGTCAACTGCACCGTATACGCATGTCTGGTTGATTACGAAAAAGCGTTTGATTGAGTACAACACGCCAAGATGATGTAAATACTAAAAGAAACAGGAATTAACAACCAAGATCTGAAAATAGTTAGAAGTCCCTACTGGAATCAGACAGCAAATCTCAGAATTGAAGGTGAATACACTGACTATGTGAAAATCGTGCGTGGAGTGAGGCAAGGCTGTATTTTGTCTCCTCTAATCTTCAATCTGTACTCTGAAAGAATATTTATCGAAGCTTTGCACGAAACTGAAAAAGATATTCTACTAAATGGTAACCGGCTAAACAACATCAGATATGCAGATGACACCATAGTATTTGCGGACAACTTAGAAGACCTACAAGTTCTTATGAACAAAATCACATATTACAGTCAACAATATGGACTCAATATAAACGTTAAGAAGACAAAACTTATGATAATTAGCAATAAAAGAATAACAGAAGGTCAACTCTACGTCAACCAATCCCCTGTAGAAATAGTGACGCACTACAACTACCTCGGCACCATAATAAATGAAGAATGGACCAACAACCAGGAGATTAGAGCACGCATCGGAAAAGCTAGATCCACCTTCAATCGGATGGGGGCCTTCTTCTAGAGTCACAACCTCTCTCTTGATACAAAAGTAAGAATGCTGCGATGCTACGTCATCTCTGTCCTTTTTTATGGTGTTGAATTGTGGACCTTGAACGAAGATATGTGCAGAAAACTGGAAGTATTTGAGATGTGGCTATATCGGAAAATGCTTAAGATCCCGTGGACTGACCAAGTCACAAATGAGGAGGTCCTCAGAAGAATGAATAAGAACCGAGAGGTACTGACCATCATCAAATCTCGAAAGTTACAGTTCTTCGAACATATTATGCGAAATGAATCCAGATATGCTCTCCTTCAAGCCATCCTGCAAGGAAAAATATTTGAAAAACTAGGTCCAGGAAGAAGAAGATCTTGGTTAAAGAACCTCAGAATCTGGTTTAATACAACATCTGTTCAGCTTTTCCGCGCTGCTGCAGATAAGATAAAGATTGCCATGATGATCGCCAACATTCGTAACGGATAGGCACATCAAGAAGAAGAAGAAGAACAGTAGCTAACCTTGGAGTATATCTTGTATAATCTCGAACATATCCTAATTTATAGTTACTATGAATGGTTGCTTTAGAATCATATTGACAATTATCAGTCTCTTTTGTTGGTTGTTCGCTACAAGTTGAAGGATGCAATGCAGAACATCTTGTGCCTAACATTATTTTGGCATTGGTCATAAGCTTCTGTATAAACGAACTGTACTTTTGAGTATCTTCATTCGGTGGAAGGTCTTCAAACGAATTATTTTCGATAATTATTTTAGGAGCATTATCAGAACCAGTCTGTTCACTGTTCGACACAGTAGAAAATATATCTTGAGATGTAAATTTAGCAGTATTTGTATGGCTGAAGTTATTGGATGGTGCACTGATTCGGGCATCCATGTCTGACACCTCCTGGCATAATTTAAAGCCTCTTGCCTTTAACTGATTTACACAAGAGTGGCTGTTGCTAAATGTTGAAGACCTTTGGTGATTGCTATTGATACTTGAACAGCCACAGTTTAAATGCTTCATTGCATTGTAACTTTTGAGTGTACATTGAATTTTGTTTGGAAAGAAAAACTCAAAGACTTTTACAAACAAATAATTGTCATACTAACAGTTAATCACTTGATACTCAAATATTTAAGTAGCTTCAAACATGATGGAATATACCTTGACAACGAAATCTGTCATTAAATTATATTTATATCATATTAAATATTTAAATATACGTCGCATTGAATGTTGGTAGTGACGTTATACCCATATATTTTGTACTGTTATATATTAAGTGAGAGGCTAATTGAAAACATCTAAGTATATTATAAAAATTTCATATTCCAAATAAATTCATAAAAAAATTTTAAAGTAAATTTCTATGAAAGTTGTAAGGAAAGGTAATTATAGAAAGTTATTTGCAAAACTCCTACGCTATTTGATTTACTTCTCAGATACACTAAAAATATTTCACCTTTCATACAAATAATATTTTTGAATTAATATATTAGTCAAACAATATTCACAGATTGAAGACATATATTTAAAATTCTCTAGGAAAAAAATGTCAACTGTTTTTTCACAAATTAAATGTCAAAAATTCTACTAAATGTATATAAATCCAACAGAAATTAAAACATGGAGCGATTTTGGCAGTAGCATCAAAAACCTGAATCAAAGATACTATTTTAATGTGAATAAGCCACAATTGAAGGTTAAAATAAGTTTGTTGACGTTTTAATTTTCACTTTGAAAATCGTTGTCAAAATACAAACTAATGTTTTGTATGTATTTAGAATTATTGGTTGTAATGAAAATCTTAACTGACTAATGTTACTTAGTCTGGGAAAATGTATGTCATACATTTTCCCAGAATTTGTATAATAATCAATTTTAAAAACAATTTCCTAAGTGGAAATCAAAGTCAAACATTAGTTACTTAAAAATGCGATTTTCATTACAACCAATAATTGTAGTTGTAAAATTGTAATTGTAATAATAACTAAAACGAAACAAATAATAAAGAAATCCTAAAATAGTAATAACATAATAAGGACCTTTTGTAATACCAAATATTTTTTCTGTTTACAGGATATTTTTACTAGTCATAACTGACTAAACTACAATTTTCATCTACAAATCTTCGTTACAAAAGCTATCTATTTATATACAAATTTCCCATTATTCCTGCTAAGTTTATCTTTAGAATAGACTCATAAATGACATGTGGTCATTTTTTTTAACTTTCATTCCCTCAAAGCAATAATTCAAACAATTTTTTTCTTTTGAGCCATTTCCTAAGTTTGTACTATCAAGAAGATACAGTGCCTCTTGGTTGTGGTTAGAGTGAAGTTACAACTCGAGCTTTCTTGCGTAGCTCCCGATCTCTTCTTTGACTGTAGGTACCTTCAGTTCTCTATGAAGGTAGTTATTACGAACGAAACTTGATACATCTACAATCTTCCTCGCGACCTTGTTTTGAAATACTTGTATTATGTTAATATTACTTTTAGCCACACATTCCCATAGTTGTATGGCATAAATCCAAACTGGCTTTAGGATTTGTATAAGAAAATATTAGTACTTGGGAACTTTCGTCAATGAAACCAATAACCTTCTTCTTCTTCTTATGCCGTCTCTATTAACGGAGGTTGGCGACCACATTTTTAAAAGCTTATCTGTCTTTTGCAACGTGGAATAATTCGTCTACAGTCATGATGCATGATGACCTGCAGAAGACTATATTTATCATTTCTCAGTATGTGTCCAAGGTATGCAGTCTTGCGTACTTTTATTGTTCTCAACAATTTTTTGTTTCGACCCATCCTTCTCAGCACTTCCTCATTGGTGACCCTGGCAGTCCATGGAATTCTCAACATTCTCCGGTATATCCAAAGTTCAAAGGCTTCACGCTTCTTAACTATTTACGTAACATTCAACAAACCTCAGTCTCAGCGCAGTATTCAGATTTTTGTCACAGAACAATTGCTTGAATTTTAAGAACGTTGCCCTTGCCATTTCTATTCTTATTCTGATCTTTTGGTCTGGATCTAATTCTGTGTTGGTGTAAGCTTCCAGATATTTATATTTTGTCAATCTCTCTATTTGCTGTCCACCAAGAGTTAGTTGTTCATTATTTATTGGACTCCTTGATACTATCATAAATTTGTTCTTATCTGTGTTGATGTCAAGTCCCATTTGAATGCATTTACTATTTATTGCATCTAGTAAAGTTTATAGTTCTTCTATACTCTCAGCCATAATTACCGCGTCATCTGCAAATCTCATGGTGTTTATGATTTCTCCTCCACCAATTCTTATTCCCTCAAAAAACCAATAACCATACTTCAGAAATAAACAGGAGAATAGTAGTTACCAGATCAGCATTTATACGAATAAAGCCACTCTCAAAGTGCAGAAATCCTAATTTGGAAATCAGGTTACGTACCATTCGATGTTATATATTTTTAATATTATTATATGGCTCTAAGACTTGGACATTGAAAAAATGCAATTTAAAAATAATCTAGGCTTTCGAACTCTAGTTATACCGCAGAATAATAAAAATATCATGGACTGATAAAGCTACAAATAAAGAAATATTCTTCTTCTTCTTTAAGTTCCACCTTCTATCGAAGGTTAGAAATCATCATGGCTATGCGGACTCTGTTGACTACCGCTCTAAAAAGTTCTGCACTACTGCATTCAAACCATTCCCTTAAGTTCTTAAGCCAGGATATTCTTCGTCTTTCAACATTTCGCTTTCTTCAGATTTTGCCTTGCATAATAAGTTGTAGTAATGTGTATTTTTGCCCTCTCATCACATGTCCTAAGTACTAAAGTTTTCGTCTTTTGATAGTTAATATTATTTCCTCCTCATTTCCTATCCTTCTAGTTACTTCCACGTTTGACATTCTTTGAATTCATGATATTGAATATTGAAAAAGAAATATTGGTGAGGGATAAAGAAACTGAACTAATCACCGATATACGATATAAGAAAAGTGAAATACCTAGGCTACGTGATGAGGGGACAATAATATAAAATTATGAGACTCATAATACAGGGAAAGCTTTAAGGAAGAAGATCTATTGGCCGAAGGCAGAATTCTTGTTTGAATAATCTAAGTTATTGGTATCAATGCAGATCGACTGATTTATTAAAACAGCAAGTTTAAAAATAAAAATTGCCATTATGGTTGTCAACCTCCGTAGGAAGACTAAACGTTAAGAAGAAGTACTACTACATACAGTAGAAGCATGGAATCTAAATGAGGCCATGATTAAAGGCTTGGAAGCATTTGGGATGTGAGTACAAGAACGACTACTAAAGATAAGCTGGATCGATTGAGTCATAAATGGAAGAGTTTTTAAAAGGCTCTGAACTCAACAACATATGTGGCCAGTATAAGAAAATGACGCAAGCTGAAATGCTTCAGTCACATTATGAGACTTCCCGAAAACTATAAACTTTACATCTCATCATATGGGAAAGATCCAAGGGCCTGGAAGAAGTAAAATATCGTGGCTTAAAAACTTGAGGGTACAGAAAATCGACTAAATTACTCCTTAGGGCTGCTGGTAATGCAGCCATGATAGCGAATATGGTACACTACAAGAAAAAGAATTAAAACATGGCGTTAATTAGTATAGGAATGACAGGAGCATTCTTAGTAGTGGATGACGAACAAACTGTTGGTTTGCATATCAACTATCAAAGCAAAAAAGTTCCGCAAATAACCTATAGGTTTGTACCAAGTTTTATTTGAGAACGCAGCATTTATACAAGGTTTTATTAGTGTTGTTTAACTTCACAAAAAAGTAAATTTTAATTATTTTGTCGATTGGAAACGTTTACAAATAGGTGCTTCATCTGGTTAACTGGTTTATGTCTAATAGATACTATAAATCATGATGATGTGATATCACTACTAATGTGGTATAGATTCCTTAATACATAGACTATTTTGAATATATAGACCTATTTTGAGATACATAGCAAGCTAAGATTACCCTGTCATAATAAATGTCATTCTTTCATTTCGTTAAACATGTACTTACAAAATTTTAGTGATCTTTTATTCCTTCTGTAAATAACTTTTTATACAAATTTCAGTAAACTTATCAAGCCGAATGTAACATTACCAGCCAAACTGACTTCATTTAATTTAAAGTAAGTTGCTCATTTTTCGTAATATGTTGAATTTGAATTTAATTTTTATTATGTAGATTAGAGAATGTTTGCTAATATCACTGCTACGATTAAATCGCCTCTATTTAACTTTGTTTCCATATTAGCTCTTAATAATATATGGCCTGGGTTGGGGACCTTTGTCTATTTTAAAAATATTTTCAATTTAAATCAAATACGATTCTTTCGATCTGTACACAAACAAATGTGCTTCACTTCCAACTGTAAAATGGACAGTGGAGAATACGCAGAGGAAATGGACGGTTATATTTCTTGCAACTGTAGGGCAATCATTTGGCAATGCTATAAATATCTGCAACAGGTCTTTTAGAACCTAAGCAGGAAAATAATGTCTATTCCAAACTGATAATAGGCTTGCTAAGTAGCCTAAATCTGCTACTCTAGTTACTTAATAGATACAGTATGGTCCAAAAAAGATGTTCACGACCGCCGTGTGGAAAGGTCTACGAAGCCAATCGACCCTTTTAAAATCTAAAATATCTAAGTAAATATCCTATCATACACAGCCACATATTTTGCTGATATTTTCATGAATTGGTTGAATTTGAATGCAAAGAGTTCATAATATGTTAGCAAGCCTCTTGTATTGTTAACCACTTGCTTTTCCTGTTCTTAAACTTGAATCCCATTTGTATACTGCTTCTGTTATACATTTTAACAGTATTTCTATAGTCGTTAGAAGTAGAGTATGATCTACGTGTCTAATATGATTTATAAATACACCGTTAACCCTCCTTTAGTCGCGCGGGTTTTGTTGACGACTTTAATCGCGCGTTCTACGATCGTAGACCAATAGTTTTTTATTATATAATACCGAATTTTGACAAATTTAACAAATAATGGTTAAAAACATTATGTATCTCTGTACTTTTATATTAGATATATGTTTTGTTCCTTAGCTTTGGTAATTTTGACAGTGGTAAAATTAAAAACGGGGTCGTGCTTTTTTATATCTTTATTCGCAAGTAAATGAAAATGGTTACAAAAATAAAAAATAATTTAGTAAAAAACACAATTTTTTATAGTTTTGAACTTATAAAATGAGTGATGAATAATAAAGAATAGAACAGAAAAGTAAACAAAGAACAAAACTATTAAATGGTAAAAGTGACACAATTTAAGCCCGTCAAACATTCAGTGCAAATATCCCTGAGATGATCCTTGTATGCAAATTTGCCATATCTTTGGCATCGCCTTCTCGTTGACTTATTGCGAAATCATGGACAAATACATCATCCCACGTAATTTGTTGGAATATTAGGGGGAGAGGATACGACTTCTTCGGAACTCCGAACAGTACGCGAGCTTGTCGTCTAAATTCACTTGGCAGGGAAGGTGTAGTTGATCTATATTCAATTTATGGTTTTGTAGCGTTATAACTGTTACATTGCCTGCTTTCTTTCTTATGTTAATATATTTCGTTAATTCTATTCTCCAATTTCCATATCTTCTGTCATAATTCATATTCTTCTATATCCTCCATTGTATCTCTTATTTTTCTATATATTTTCTCAGATATAGATTGTATCAGAATTATGTCGTTACTTAATTGATTCATTATTCTCTTTTCATTTTTACTGGTATTTGGTATAAAAACCAGTTGGCGTCCAAATCTATCTTCTTTATATATATATTTTTCAGTATCTACCTTTCCTATTTTCTTAATAATCATCATTTTTATCTTTTACTCAAGTTTCTAAAGAATGAATTTTATTTTCATCTCTATTTCTGTTACTTTGGAACGAGAGGTGCCATCTTTATTCTCTGTTTAGTTTAATGCTAGTGACAAAGACTCCTTTTTGTTGACATTTCCCCCTTCCCGTTCGATACAAAAGTCGATATAATTGCTTTTATTTCTAAAAATGTCGATTTTCTTCATGACTTCTGTAAAAGTATAATAACCAATTGTTGTGTCGTCTCCTGAATTAGGAGTCAACCTCCAGGATACATTTCTCAGGTGCGGGTCAAATTATCTTAACATCCAGAAGACCAACTGGCCTGAGAATGGCACTATCATTCCGATAGGAGAGTTGACTCCAGGGCAAGAAAATCCACAACTAACAACATGGCTTGCTAACAACCATAGCAGAAAAGACCAGGATAAAACCTAGGATTTGGTGACAAGCATTTTTCCTTACTATAATGTAACACTGTAGCAAGAAGTCGGATAATTTTTATTTAAATTCAATATAATATTTAAACATGTATTTTTCTGCCCATTTTGTTTAATATTTTAATAAACATGTGTTAATTTAACTGTGTATTGTTTCTTCTTTTTACTTGTTTGCGTGTGTTGCTCCAGAGTAGGCCATATTCACGTTCTGAGTGAGCTAGCCAGGGAGTGTTTCGTATAACGTCTAATGTAGCAATTTTGCAATTGATACATTAGGGGTTATGACGTTAAAAATTGGTCCCAACGGGAAACGATTTGTCGCTCCAACGTTGTTAGTGATGTTAGTCAGGTTGTAGCAGCAAACTAAGGTTGGCGGTTACAAGTTGACAACAGCAGCTCAACGTTGGGATGTTACAAATTGAGCCTCGAAGGGTTACAAATTGGCACCCAATGAATGTTCGTTGGAACGTCACAAATTGGTGCTCAAGGTTACAGTTTGATTAGTTCTCATGCTAAGTTTTCAACGAAGT
The DNA here is from genome assembly GCF_040954645.1 of Diabrotica undecimpunctata. Classification (NCBI taxonomy): domain Eukaryota; kingdom Metazoa; phylum Arthropoda; class Insecta; order Coleoptera; family Chrysomelidae; genus Diabrotica; species Diabrotica undecimpunctata. The sequence continues at coordinate 93,071,457 of NC_092805.1, read as the reverse complement.
CGCTTCTTGAAACTTATTTATTTATGTTATTAGTTTTAAATACACAACAGGCATTTATCGCAGATATATTTAGCAAATCATAAAATATAACCACGTATTTTTCACATATTTAGTCAACTGTGTCTACACATATTTTAGTATAGTTGTAGAAGTTGACGATTTCGCGTTCCTCTTAATCACCAGTTTTCGTGTCAATCGCATTATCATTGTGCGTAGAAGAAATTAAAAGAACAGCCTTATTTTTTTAGGACAATAGGAAACCATGGTAAAATTTTTCTGAGAACCAAAGAATAAAAATCGATCTTCTCTATTTTTTTTAAGTAAGAACTCTGGTGATATTTCACGTTTATTCTTTTTCATGGTAGCAACGTAGGTTAATTTTTTTTTCTTTCAATAGTTTTTTGTTGGTGGCACACTAGTAAATCAATTGTCCCCAGTTATGTTGCGTTTTGTTCCTTCTATAGGGTGTACTAACCTCAGAACTATATCTTTAGAAAAATTACTATGCTTGTATGGTCCTTTTAGTTGTGTTCCAACGTAGGTTTCGACATTAAATGTGTACAAGGTCTTTACATCCACTAATGCAAATACCTTGATTCCATATCTGGCAGGCTTACTAGGTATATATTGTTTAAAATTATCAATCATTTGTTAATAAATATCCTCTTCTACTTCATCTTTAACTTCTTTATCCACAGGACTTTTTTTGCCACTCGACAACCCTTCATACTATCTCCTCCAATCTTCTGGATTTATACTACTTTGAACTCTACGTTTTTTGGGATCAGGGGTAGACATATATCTGTTAATATCATATAACTTAAAAAAAATCAACTAATAACCAAACACATACAAACACACCCACCCACTCTCATGTAGTTACTCATGTCCATAATTTTATATATTATTTCAAAATAAACCACTTTTTTCAACTGTATTATTACATGCAATATCTAAATTTATTATGTCAAATTAAAAAAAGAAATATTACTCACCTAAACTATTCCACAGATAAAAACTTAAATTATCAGGAAAACTAAAAACAGTAACGCATTTAGTCGCGCAGTCTACGGTTGTAGACCAGTGCTCTTTAACTAATGATAAAAAAATAATGCAAACGGATCGGCGGCGTTTAGCATACTGAAGAGTCAGTTGGAAGTTGGAAGTATTAGCATAGATTAACCGAACACACATGTGTTCGGTTGTTCTCTGGTATTAGTGACAGCACAAGTGGGGTGGGGCTTATGCGCAGTTTTCTGTAATTGGCGACCACTTAAAGAAGATTGGTCTACGATCGTAGACCGCGCGACGTTCTTCTTCTTCTTCAGCTTTTCCCCTTTTCAGAAGTCACTGTTCCTTACTCTTCGTCGACACTCATCTGTCTATCGGATCTTCTTCATCTAAACCTTTCTCTCTTAAGTCCACTGAAACACAGTCCTTCCATCTTCTCCCTGGTTTTTCTCTACCTCTTCTTCCATCAACTTCTAACAGCTCTATCCTTAATCACACATAATTTTCATCTCTACGTCTGACTTGACCAAACCATTGCAGTCTTTGTTCTTGAACTTTTTTGAGACTGTAGTCACCCCGGCTCTTTCCCTAATGAAGTCGTGTCTGATCCAGTTTCTTCTAGTCTTACCCAACATACACCGTAACATTTTTATTTCAGCTACCTTCATCTTCTTTTTCTGGATCTTCTTTACAGACCACACTTCACCGCCGTACACCAGCGCAGGTCTTACCACACTCTTGTATATATTTGTGTAATATATACATATATATATATATATATATATATATATATATATATATATATATATATATATATATATATTGAAAGGAGTACGACCGTCTATATTTAAATACACAATGTGAGTAAGGTTAAAATCTCACTGAAATGAGGATATCAGTCAAGGAGAAATAAAAAATGAAAAAACTATTTCAATCTTTTAATAGAAAACGTTTCATGCAGTATTTCTGCACTTCTTCAGTTCTAATGAATGTAAATTCATATATAGATGTCAAACAATGTCAAATGCATATGTTGAGGTGTTACAAAATACATTTAATAAATACAATAAAAGTTACAGTTAAAAAAATACATTCAGAGTTTTTTAAATTTATACAAACATGAAAAAGTCACAAAAAGGTCACAATATGTTAACAAGAACAGTATAAATAAAATAATTCTATTCTATTGCTGATGTACAATATATCGAAACATGAAGCCATGAATGAGAAAAAGTAACTTGTTTTAATTGAGCTTAGTGAACTAATTTGAAAAAAAAATATTTTTATTGAAAAAAATATGGAAAGTTAACTTTATTGTTAGAGACACCAAAGTAATTAAAAAAAAGCGCCTATTTTTGACACAGGGATCTACTACTCCGAAGAGCAAAACAAAAAATAATATGGCTTGGGAAACAGTTTTTGTGCGAAAAATCAACTGAATGACAAATATATGTTTACAGGACAGAATAGAACAGTCAACTTATTTATAAATCTAATTAAAAAGAAGGTTGAAAATAAAAAGTACCGATGACCATTGTTGGGGAACCTAGAATTAGTGAATATTCATATGAAGAATTCACTAGAATTAGTGAATAACTGAATTAATACTTTTTATTATATTTATATATATATATATATATATATATATATATATATATATATATATATAATATATATATATAAATATATATATATATATATATATATATATATATATATATATATATATATATATATATAATTTTATAATTTTATATTTTTTTATTTTTAAAATATCTAAATTTGTAACTACTCTTCTAGTGCATAATTGTTTATGTCCATCTACACCGACTGCTGAAAGAAGAAACCCAGTAGATACAAGTTCAAAAAACACAAGTTGTTTTAATAACGTGAGTAGTATCTTTTATAGCTAGAATAAAATATATTTTTTACACAATTAAGTATTCAAATGTAGAAATACACAAAATCAGGATAATTGAAAGTACTCTCCACTTCTATGAATTCCTCAAGGAAAAGTAGAGACAAAACGAGGACCAGGAAGGCGCAGAATCTCCTGATTGAAAAATCTACGTATGTGGTTCAACACAACAACCACAAATCTTTTCAGAGCTGCAGTTTGCAAAATACAGATTGCCATGATGGTCGCTAACATCCGAAACGGATAGGCACTACAAGAATAAGAAGACTCGCCACTGAAAAAAAAAACTTGTAGAAGTCAAAGAAAAACAAGTGGAAAACAGGAAAACATTTTAAGACCAACCTGCAGTGGACTTTAAAATTAGTAAACGAATTTCAGCAGATATAGTGGTAAAAGTGGTAGTAGACACAAAATAAAATCAGATTAGTGGGAGAGATCTCAAGAAATTTCGACGATATAGAATAAGACAATAGGACTCCATAACCTAAAAGTTTGTTTATTGTGTTAGAAGCTTTGTTGTGATAGGTGGAAGGAGTTATTGCAAGAAATAGGCAAAAAACCATAAAATTAAGAAGTATCGACGGAAAAGAATTTAAATTTGAGAAGGTGAGTAATTTTGAGTACCTGGGAGTGACCATTACAAATAAGTCTGAGAAAATACGTAGGTTTTAAAAGGAACAGCAAGAGGAAATAGAGCTTAATAAACATGGTTAAAATAATACAAAGTGATTGCTTGAAAAACTAAGAAGAGAATATATGAGACCGTAATAAAGCCTATTGTAATGTACGTAAGTAAAACCTGGATTCTAAATCAAAGGAATATTCTTAAATTAGAACGCCGGGAGAGGTATTAGAAAGAATGACGAAAGTCAGTAACGAAGTAATCAAAATATATAACCAACTAAATTAAATTTAGAAAATATTAGCTCGACAAACAATCTGGCTTGTATGTCTACTGTATACCCAGGCATAGTCATGTGCGAAAAGATAGAAGACTTACACATAATAAATATGATGAAAGGCAGAAAAATTTAAGAAATGTCTGGAATCAGAAGCAGTAGTAAGTGTGCTGCTATGCTAACAAGTATAGTTGGTTGACTCTGGCAAAATTGGAAGAAATGAATGACGAATGTAGATAATATAAACAAAAGTTGTTGTCAGACTACAGAACTCAATATTAACAGAAAAATAAATATTGAAAATAAATTATTCACTCTAATTTCAGAAATAAAACACGCATTAAAAAGAACGGCAAATTTCATCAAGACTGGCTCACTTTTCTCTTTATCCCTCTCCCTGAATCCAACAACGTTTTGTGTCTTTGGATTCAATATAGAGATGTAATGGCTGTCAATAGATCATGCTCATGTCTAGAAATTATTCACAAAGGAATTTATAAAAAAAAAAGAAGAACCCCAAATACGGCAACGGTATGGGAACCAGATCATCTGTTCGGTTTTATTGTGATCGTGCAAAAATGACACCGAAAATATTAATTTATTTAATTATAAACATAAATGAAAATTTGTTGCGTTGGCTATGAAAATATTTTTAAAGAAACGTTACAGATAAATTAGACAGTTAGAGATAAAACACTTTGAACCAAACAACTCACAATTCTCAAACTCACTCAAACAAATATGTCACAGATAGGTGTAATATAGAGATCATAGATATCATAAAGGACAGGGTACTATACAGAAAAAAGTAGTCGGACAGCAGTATAAATAGATTAGGCTAGTACACACTAGCAGAAATAACACTAGCAGATTTAACATCAAACGGTTAAAGAAGTACAGAAAAGACAACAAAAGATGTACAGCAAAAATATTAATTATGTAGATGACACAATAATAAATTGCTGACATTAAGCAAAGAAGTGCAAACTCGGTTATACGGTTTTAATAAATAAATTAAAGTAGATTTATAGGCTATTAGACATATTTATTTATAGACATAAAACCTTATATCTAGAACAAGAAATAATATTTAAAATTAAACAGCCCAGAAATACCTTATTTTAATAAAGACCATTTCTCATCACCGGACGTTACCACAGATGACTTCACTTATCGCTAAATTACATTGAAGAAATATACCTTATCTAGAAAGGTATAGGTGAAGAGAAAGAGGTGCGATTTCGGCCAATTTGCCTTCTTAGTTCGATATTGTACGAGCACCTTGTAAAAGGCCGCCTTGAGCGAGAGCTAGAAGAAAAGCATGCACTGAGCTACCGCCAATATGCTTTTAGGGCCAAAAGGTCCATCATAGATGCGGTCACAGAAGTAATATCTTTAGTTACGCAGATTACAAAGAGATGGGTGGCTCTCATCCTGCTTGACCTCAACAATGCCTTTAATACGGCATCATGGGAAAAATCATGTCCAGGCTGAGAGAATTGGGCGTTAGTGAGTACCGGATCAACGTAATTGACAGATACTTTACTGACAGGTCCGTAAGAGAAAAAGATACCAGCATCAGTTTGTCGCAGGGTCCCATCCTGTGAAATGTCCTGTACGACGGGGTGTTGAGGCTACAGATGCCAAGGGGATGCACTCTTGTAGCTTATGCCGTTGATCTCGCACTGGTTGCGAAGGCGAGTCAGAAAACGGACATGGCTAATGCGGCTAACATAGCCCTGCTTCGCATTAGTAGGTGGATCAGAGAGAACGATCTACAGCTAGCGCCTCAGAAAACAGAGGTGTTAGTTCTCAAAGGGAACCGGGAAAAATCCGGGCATGATAGTTTTGGCACCTTTACAAATAGAATGAGCAAATCTGCCTCGGCAGACTGTACTATTTGTGGGGTACCGGACGCTCGTGCCAACATTTTTAACTGCCAAAGATGGGCAAATGAGAGGGGAGATTTCGAGAGGCGAATGGGTTTCGGGCTGGATGAAAGAAACATGGTAAACATAATGTTGAGAGGAGAGAAAGAATGGAGAGAAGTATACTGTCTGATTTCTGGGGTGATGAAGAAAAAGGAGCAGGAGGACAGAGGAGGAAATTGAGTTAGGGATCTGAAATTTATGGTTAATATTATTTATTAGTTTATGGCCTAACGTCTGAAATATTTTCTGATTTACGGTAATAGGTATGGTTATTTATAAGTTTTTAGTTTTTTATTATAGTTGTACATTGAGTGGCAAGACCACCTCTCTGGAACGGTGGTTAAGGTTTTAGCCGGAATACGGTTAATCCAGTTCTGTCCTGGTATCCTATTCGGCCGAAAGATGCCAAGGTGTCTTGCTCCGTGACGTATATGTCCAAAAAAGATTTCCCTTGCCGTTGCCTGTCAGAATTCAATGGATACCTTCTATCTAGCAATAGGAATCTAGCAATACGACAATTTAAAAAAAAAGTTACATTGAAAAAAGGACATGACTCTAGCTCCAATACCTACAAACGCTCATAACAAAAGACCGATATTAGGAAGAATTCACAGTAGTAATCGCCAACTTCTACTGAAGAGACGGTGCCACTAAATAAGACTAGCGTCTTGTATTAGACTTTTTTTAATTTTTAATGCATCAGCTTGTTTTTGAAGCAAAGCTTCTATTGGGATAACTCGTACTTGTACCCCCTCCACATTGTCAAAGTGTCATGTCGGCCGTCGATTCCTACTCAGCTGCAGTTTACATAATATTATATAGAACAGTTTAGTTTTTCTCTCAAGAATGTCGTTTTTTAATGAAATAGTACATAATATCAATGAAAAAATCAACTTGCTTTGAAATTTAAATATTTTAAATGTGCTGTTATTGGATGCAACAGTAAAATTGGTATTGAACTGTTTTTATTCTACTAATTTCTTGGTTTTATTATTTATTATTAAAGGTTCCATTAATAACACTTACAAATTTATTAAAGTCTTTATTACTAATTTATTTCACAATAATAATTATATAATTTATCTACATTTATTATAATACGTGCGTTACATTTTAAAACCTCGACGCGATGTTCAAAAACTAACTAACTGTTTTCAGCAGAGTTTCTTCTTTAAATATAAAATGCCGTTAGTTCCGGAATCCCGGCGATGAATGGATGACCATCCATCCAAAGCAGTTCCATCAATGTAAACAGGTTTTTTTATATCGTAGGGGGACCCATGGCTCTAGAGGTTTCTGCCGGCAGGTATATTTATTATCTAGAAAATACTTGAATAGAAAAGATATTAGTAATAAATATGTTTACAGTTTTGAGTCATATGACACGTCATTATCTATCGTAACAGTATAAATAAAAGACCATATATTTCATCATTTAATACCTCCTCCAAAAAAAAGGTTCAGTAGTTTTAACTGATTATTTTGATAATAAAAACGCAGTTGATTAATTAAAAGACTGGAAAACTGTATTAAATTAAAAGCATATTTATCCTAATACAAGAGTTTATTGAGTATTTAACAACAGATTAACAAAATCCATTTTTCAAAATATAAACACAAAACACAAAGGTAAAAGTTTAATTTGGATTAATTGAAAGAACTTCATGATATGAGATAATGCTAAATAACATTTTATGTAAATTTCTGCTGTAGCGTGATTATTTTACTATTATATAATATACTATTTCACTAGAAAACAACATTCTTGACAAAAAAAAACCGAACTTTGCTATATAATACAATGTAAACAGCAGCGCAGCATGGGACTCGACGGCAGACATGACACTTTAACAATGCGGAGCAATTGCAGTAAGGCACTGCAAACAGTTGAAAGAGTCCAATTACGCGAAGAGGAGAGTCTTTTATACAATTTTTTTTAACATATAACAAGGAAATTAACAGCGGTTTTGTGTAATTCTTAAATATTATTTTTTTGTTTATTTGAATCATCTATAAATTCACCATATGTTTACAAAAATAAGACGTATAATTATAGTAATAAATAAATAATAAAATAACTTTATTCAATTTTAAAAATATTTAAATAAAAATACACGTTATTCACATTATTTCTTCACGTTAAATAATATATATATATATATATATATATATATATATATATATATATATATATATATATATATATATATATATATATAAATTCACGTTATTCTACAGTACCGCCTACTGTACCCTTTTTTTACTGTATAGGATTTTAGATATAATATTTCTGTTTGTGTTTAATGTATTAATATTTATAATAATAACCCAATTATTTTAAAATTTTAGGATAATAACAACTGTAATTGCAGCAAATGCGATATATTATATAGCAGTACCGATTTTCCAGATAAATCCACATCTCGTTACACAACTGCAACGGTAATTATTGTGACATATTGCTTTAATAAAATAAGTGTACAATAAATGTTTTTTAAGGAAAAATTAAAAATTATAGAAGTAACGAACAAATGGGTCGAACCCGTCGATTTTAAAATTTATTCTAATAGTCCAAGCTGTAGAGACAAATATGAATGATTTTGAGCATTGATTAGTGAATTTTTGAAACCAGCATAGCGTTATGAAAGGTAATGCCTAAAGTAACCTCTTTAGGGAGGCGTGATGGAAAAAGTCTGCTTATAGATGCAATACTAAAACGATACGTTGACAAAAATACAAATTTTATTCTAACACAAATTCCTGTTTACAAAAATGTCTAAAAACTAATTGTTGACGTTGACACTGGTGTCACTAACAGGTGGTGCCAACACTTAACATAAAAATGTACATTGTAATACCAACAACCTCCAAGTGTTTGCAACTCTAAACTATTGGTTATAATTTTTTTATGGCACTTTTAAGGTTCAACTAGTAAACACAACTTCTGTTCCAATGAGCTAAGTACTCTTTTTGTAATTATAAATAACAAATTGAAATTCATATTTACATCAATTATCTGCTCGTTGTTTCTGTATACATACAAAATTTGTATCCCCTTCAAATGTTTTCCGGTCCTCTAATTAAGACTATATTTTCTCTTATTTATTTTGAATTTGGTCGATCAATTTAGTAAAAATAAAACTTGTGACATTGCCTCTTGGGCTCAATATTTTATTTTTATGTGTAATATTAACAATACAAAAACCTTGTAATTTTAATGAGTTTTGCAAATTAATCCTTAAATTCGTTATTGTGTATTGTGTCTTCAAAAAACATTTTTGAACACAAAGCAAAGAAACGCGTGCAAGCCCATTTGGTATGCTTCCATGGTTGATTTTTGTTTGTCATTGTATTCTATTGGATAAATCCTATCATATGAAATATTGTACGGTCCTGTATGTTAATACGTTTAGGCACTATAAGCTTAAGGTCTTTTTGACAATTCACCCTTTGATCTCAACACTTTATTGTTTACTTCTTGAGCTATCCTCTTTCCAACGATCCGTAATACGTCACGATCCATCTAGTTGTAATCGAACTGAACAACGTTAGAATGGAAGTGATGGGTAGTAACCCAATGGCCAAACCTCTACTACAATTTAAATAAATTAAGTTAACTCCATTTCCACTCGTCGAGAAGAAAATTTTTTTTTATCTTTGTGTTGACTTTAGTTATAAGAATCAATAAGTTAAAAATGTGTGTACTGTATATGGAGAGTTTTCTGTTTTCTGTTCTCCTTGTTCTAATGGGGCAAATTCTTTTAGACGTTGTTGTAAGCCGATATATGAATTGCTGATGTTTCTGAACTTCTTCGAACCATATGAGGTAAAACTAATGCATCTGACAAATCTTTAAAAAATTTTTTTGTTCGAATAACATTTTGATCATTGCCCAAATATGTTACCATTAATTCAACTAATATTAAGCATAGCGAAAAATACTATCATGGGCAAACGACGAACATTTCCAGCTACGTTGTATGATGCACACATGCCTTTGGTGCTATTGCAAAATGTGATAATAGAAAGCTTCTTTTTATCTCCTGTTTCAAGATCAATAGAAGAATCTTCATGTAGATTTGAAGCCAAAATTACACATTTTCCTTTTCTAGGAACATATTAAACCAAAGTGCGCCCATTTTTGAAGGCAAACAAGCTATTATTATTACCTCTTGTCTTATTTGGAAGTCATTCAGGTGGAATTTCGACTTTATTCTTTTTCTAAGTGCCAACGTAAGAAAGGTTTTTACGTCGTAACTTATCTATGAATGGAATAATGGTGAATCAGTTATCAACAGTAACATTTCGTCATGTCTGATAAAAAGGTTGACAAAGTCGCAGAACAACATCTGACGGTGAATTGCTTAATTAAAATGGACCTTCGGATTGTAATCCTACATATATTTCCAAATTATATAGATAGTTAACCTGGGAATCCACAAGTGCGTAGATTTTCACACCATATTTATTAGGTTTATTCGGTATGTATTGCACAAAACCGCATCGTCCACGAAAGCCTTTCAATTTCTCATCAATCGTAACGTTGTGTCCTAAACTATAGTATTTCTGTGAATTGTGTACTAACATTGTAAAAATGTCACAAATTTCGGAAATTATGTCGTTTTTTTTTTTATTTCTGGTAGTGCGATCATCAAATCGCATACAACACATAATGAACTTAAATCTTTTGATGTTCATGACCAGTCGGAATTTTTCAATAACATCCCCGTCGGATCCCAACAGGTCTTCCACACTGTATGTTACTTCTGTGAACACCAGCAAAGTATAAGAGACCTATAAATGCCTTTAGTTCTAAAATGTCTATATGCTTGGCATCTCTATCGCGTTTGAAGAGCGATTTAACATTTTCAATATAATGGTTGGTCTGTTGTACAATTATACGCAATATTTCGTCATCCATAATGCAACTCACATCATTTCGAAGGAGTTTTGACATTCTTGCAGCACCTATTACACCTAGTAACTTGCGAATAAGATTATGTTGTTTTGAACGAACTCTTTGTGATAAGGGGGTTTTTATTCAATTTTGTTTTTTCTTTCTCTCCAAGAACTCCAAGATCTTCCAAAAAAAAAGTTGTAATCATCATTGTCACTAGCTTTTTTCTCAGTATCTGAATCGCCGTCACGATGTTTGACTTCACATTCTGCATCTGTATCCCCTTCATCATCAAAATCGTCCTGTGAATCACCTTCGTAGTCGTCAAACATCAATCTTTGTAATTCTTCAACATTTTTAGGATCCTCCAAGTTATATTAATTTTAAATAAAAAAAAGGAAAGGTAGTAGTAGTATAAAAAAATAGTACTTACCAGACTAATAAATGTCACAAATTTACAGAATTAATTTTGTTATATCAATGGACGCGGTATATCAAAATAAACAATATTCAAATATATTCGTTCTATCAAAAAATATTTACTACTTAATGACCGATCACGTTCTGTAGAATACTGAGCGGTAGGAAGCTACTGATGACGACAATTCCGACGGTTTACCAGACACACATACTGGCACAAAACATTTCTGTTGTATCAATTTGAACAGCCGCGCCCGACAGAAGATTAAAAAAATTAACTGATCGGATCTTTGAAGTCTCATTCGATTTGTAATTAAAAAAGCTGCAATATTTGCTATTTGCATATAAAAAAAGAATATTTACAAAAGTTATTTCAAAAATTAAAAATGGCTAAAAACTGTCATTTTTGGACTTTCAATCGTTAATTTTGATTTATATTTAAATGGGAATAAGCCACAATAAAAGGTTAAAATACGTTTATTGACGTTTCAATTTCCACTTCGGAATTGAAACGTCAATAAACGTATTTTAACCTTTTATTGTGGCTTATTCCCATTTAAATATAAATAAATTTAAAATGCCACAATAAAATAGCTTCAGAACAATATTAAGAAACCGTTAATTTTGCATAAACTATTGGGTCAAATTTAATGTAGCTTAGCTTAAATAAAATCTTTTCAGATGTACTTTTATAATATTGTACTCATTTTACGCTAAAATATTAATTAGATACAATAAAAAAAGATAATCAAAAAACACCGTCTTTTGAACCTTAAAAGTGCTATAAAAAAATTATAACCAACAATATGGAGTTGCACTCCAGGCATTGCGCTTCATAATGTTGTGCTGGTTTCAAAAATTCACTAATTATTGCACGTTTTTTTCTTTACAGCTTGGGCTATAATATCTCAAGGCATCAAAGGATTCATATGACCCTTTATTAGCAAAAATAAAACTATTACATAAATAAATCTCAATGATAAACATTTAATTTGTTAGGTGTATCATATGTTCACCATTTATCTGGTAAAAGTTGTATAACCTATGTTTAATTTTTTCTCGAACATTCTATATTTCTAATTATGTTACGAACCCCACAAGAAAAAATCAAGTAGGATAATATCCTGCCATCTCGGTGCCCATTCTATGTGTTCACGTCATTTTATCGTCCAGGAAGGACTATAGTTAAATAAATTCGAACCCTGCTTCTATAATGAGACAAAGCTCCGTCTTGATAGAAAATTATGTCTTGGTGTTAATCTTGTGGATGAGTTGTGATTATGTCGGTTATCGCAGTTACTATTTTATTTTCCAATGATTTATATCAAATTAGTATCTGTTTTTATGACGGTGAACGTGGCCATTAAAATGTAGCTTTATCACTAGAGCAAACATTTAAATAATCGGGATTTTGTCTTAAGAGTGGTATTGATCATTTCACAATTTACTGTTCTTTTATCTACATCATCTTCTGTTAGTTCGTGAATATCATGTAGTTTATATGGATGATATTTGTTTTTTTAAGTATATTCAAAACTTTTTAAAATTGATATCGCAATCGAGAGCTGTACTTCTGCTTGATACAGGTGGATATTCAACGAATTGTGACAAAACATTTATCTGTGTGTGTTCTGTAATGAATTTTATACCAGAGCGCTTTTTGTTTTATACGCTGCCAGTTTCAAAAAATTTAGAAATACAGAATTTAACAAAATGTTTTTCAATTTACGTTCAGGAAATCTTTGATTAAAAATGCTTCCGACTTCGTGGCCAGCTTTTCCAAAATAGTTTTTCCCAAATGATGTTTAGGACAACGTGGACCCATAGAATGGCCACAAAGATCACCGAATCTTACTCCATTAGATTTTTTCTTTAGGAGTTACTTTAAGTTTAAGGTGTACATACAAATCTACAAAATACTGCTGATCTACGAAAGCTATACAAGAAGAAACAAAAAGTTTTTGACCTGTCACGAGACCTCCCTTTGCAATTTAAAAAAATTTAAGTCTATAGGTTTCTATTTAGAGTAGTTACTACATTAGAAATAACATTATCATATTTGTCCGTAATGAGGCGTTCGTATAATCCTTAGTTGTGAAGAGGACAGATACAGATACATAGGTTAATCAGAATGTCGGTCTTGACCTAATACCACAGCAGGAGTACCAGCGCTTTTATGAAAATCATTTGGCTGCAGCTACACTACCAAATTTATCTTTGGTGTTAGTTACAATGATTGTAATCCTTGGCATTGACTGAAACACTAATTTCAATGAAGATTCTATGTTTTTATTTACTATTGCACCTTTTATAACTTTAGATCTTATTGAATACCCCCTTTTTGAATATAAACTAAGCTATTTATTTTGCCACTAAAATCCTTTATGTTTTAAACTAAGCAATGCAGAGCATTTACAATAGATTTTTCAGTTTGATAGGAAAACTCTCTCCTGTAAAACAGTCTTCTCTTAAGAGGTTCACTTGATACGTAAATAGATAATAGTTTCTCCATTATATTTACTTGAGTCGTCAGAGATATGCCACTGAACCTCTAAAAATGTCACTGACTCTCTAAAAATTATACAAACAAGCTGAATTTTTCAGAGAATATCAACTTTAAGAAGAGACAAAAAGATGCAAAAAAGTTTATCACTTTTGCCCCCGGAATTTCCACTAAACTGGGAAAACGGAAAAAATAGATTTATTAAGAATCTGTACGTCATATCAAAAAAAAAGTTTCAAATAAAATATGTAGCTTACATAATTTTGAACAAAAAAATTGATAATTTTTTTTTGTGTAAAATAAACCGTTCTCTTAGAAACAACGCTTGAAACATTCGGCGATTTGGAAAAATTTGTTTCAGCTCAACGGTAAAAATTCGATATCTTTTGATATGAGTGTCCTATCGACAAAAATCAAGATGCGTTTAAAGGTAAAGAGTACAGTTTTCGTTCACAATTTTAGTATTTTGTTGAGTTTCTATAAAGGTGTTAAATAAATAAACGTGGCGCGAATTTCGCCATGTTTTATATTTCTCATGAAATCAATACAATTTATCTCTTTCATTGACCGGTCACTATAAAGTTTTAATTACTAGGGCCTAGTCTTCAAAACCCATAGCATAAAGTTTTAATTTTGAGTTTTGGCAACAAATGTGAGGCATTTGAAATATGCTTAAAAAACGCTGAATTTAGACTTTCACATTCCTAATGATCTAAAACATTTAAAACTGCTCCTTTTTAATCACACTAGTACGTTTTCCAAAGTACCAAAATTTTTACTATAAATTACACTTAAAACCGTCTTCTTGAAGGCATCTCCTTTGACGTACGATCGTTTGTAATGTAAGAGTTTAAAATCTGCGTTTTTTAGTCATATTTCAAATACCTCATATTTGTTGTCACAACTCAAAATTGAATTTTCATGTTATAAATTTTTAAGATTGGTCACTAAAATGAAAATTTCACTGTGATCGGTCAATAGAAGTGATAAATTTTATTGATCTCACGAGAATCGTAAAAACTGGCCAAAATCGCAGAACGTTTATTTGTTGAACAGATTTATATAAATTGACTTCTTTTGCGGCCAAATACAAAAATTGTATACAAAAGCTGTACTCTTCGCCTTTAAAACGCATTTTGAAATATGTCCATAGGACACTCTGATCAAAAGATAGCGGATTTTAACCGTCTAGTTGATACAAATACAAACTTAATTTAACATTGATTTCGCGCGCGCAACTGATATTTAAAATCGCCGGTAGCTTCAAGCGTTTTTTCTGAAAGAACGGTTCATTCTACACAAAAAGTGCTTATAAACATTTTTGTTCAAAATTATCTCGGCTACATTGCTTATTTGAAATATTCTTTTCTTTGACGTACAGATATTTGATAAATCGATTTTTGTGCGTTTTTACCCCCCTACGAGGGGGTTTTAGGGGGAAGCCCAGAGGTAAAAGTGGTAAATTTTTTGGCAACTTCTTTGGGGTCTCAAAATTGATATTCTCATATTCTTCAGGCTTTTAGTATAGGCCTAAGATGAGGATTACTTTGAAGAGACGCTTTACATAGAACAACATTTTTCCAAAAGCACTTTGAAGTAAACTGAATAAATTCCGTCATTTAATTAAAATCACTTGGAACTTTTTTCGCCCATTTTATTTTATTTGTTTAATAAGATTTTAAACCAAAGTTCACTCATCACAAATAAAAATAACAACAGAAATAAGGACGTTAGGAATATTAAAAAAATTAAATGAAATAAGGACACAAAGAAAACTGGATAGGTTTTTTACATGAAAATACTTCATAGCATATTATGGTAAGATATGGTGGTCAGGAAGAATAAAAAATGGACGAAATACATAAATCGGTCAAAATTTATATTCAAAAAAATATTTTCAAACGTTACTTAATTTTATTCCTTTTCCCTAATATACTTTAAGATAAAAAGTTAGATAACATACTAAATAATAAATTTTAGGGTGAAGATTGTTCTTGTCTAACTTGTGTCTGCTCAGAAATGGAAACACCGACTCTAATGTGTAACTGCGTAAAGTGTGTTTGTTCGGTTTGTTTTGAAAATGCAAAAAAGAAGTCACATATAACCTCCATAATTCCGTCAACTACATGTGATTGTCAAAATTGTGTCTGCTCCGTATGTCCTTCTCCTAAAATAGAACCTAAAGACCGAGGAGATAAAGCAATTACAGTAACACCTGAAAACCTCTTACCTTTTTCTGGACCACAACCAATAGGTATTATAATTTTTTTTTTAAATGATTACTAAAGAAAATTTGAAAGGGAAATTCTCAGTGGTTGGCTGTATAGCATAGTTTAAAAAAACTTACAATGACTTACAAAACTTCTTTTTATAAAATGGTATAAACGGTTGTTTTTATTATTAAAATTTTTAAAAAATTATCCAAAATGGGTTTATAATTTTTTAGAACGTTTTCGATCCTATCAAATAATCTTCAGTGAAAAACCTAAAAGAATAACCACTTAAAAATGAATACAAAAGTAGTAAAACTTTGACTGCTACATTGAAAATGTGATTGTTACTTACGCCTATATTTTAGTATATTATACTATTTGGAACTAGCCACATGATGAGGTCAGATGACATTTAAATTACACAATTTGAGTAATTAACATTATAATTCATAAGACACTAAGTCGATGATAAAGGATTGCATTTTTTAAGGCAACGTACAATATTCTAGCTCGAAAAAGAGTTCCCTTACGCCCTGAGAGGCAACAACCAACTGTTGACAGAAGGAAGTAAAGATTGTCTGGAAATGACAAGACCTTCAAGATAAGTGATAGGTAGTTTTTTTAATTATCAAATAGTATATGCCCAATGAGGGTGTTATTTAGAATTAAATTTATATTATTGTTTTAAATGATATTATATAATACAAAATTATTTTTATTTGTTGTTGAAGAAAAAATAAAATCTAATTGTATTAAGAATAGTTAACAAGTTAGATAAATATTTGCTTTCAATAATGTCAATCAATAAACTGACTTATTAAAATAAGGAATTTATAAAAATCAATAATGATAGGTTGAATTTGGAGAATACACTGTTGATAATATGAAGGTTTTGTACATGACCTAAAAACAGGAAATTCTGATTGAATTCAAATAGTGTTGATGAGAGATTTAAAAAGCCTATCTGTGAGTATCTGTAAAAGTTCAAATGCACATATAGGGTAAAACGCCAGTTATGTGACACGAGACAGTTATTGGACATTACAGTGTTTACTTACGATTAAAAGTGTTAGCAAGTGCTAACAAGAGTATATTTCACAGTGGCACTACTCGTTTCTATATAACGTACATTCTTGTGTCTATGTTCTGACTTTAACGGGTTCTGTGATTTTGGCGGTAAATATTTTTAGGTTATGTGAGTGAAGTGACATTTAAGCATTGTGTTAAGCATCTGCTCTGACTTTTTTTTTAACTACGTGTTTTTTTTAAGGTAAGATTGTGTTTTTATTTAAAAGGGTGTAGTACAGGCACTTATCTAGCCGAATAGTCCCTAAGGTAGATCGCGTACAGTGATAGGGATTTTACTTCGGATTTAATTACGCCTGTCTAATAAGTAAACTAGAAAACTTGCTGAATTCTATTATAGAACACCTGTCCAATCACTAGATAAGTATACTTACCACATGTTTCTACAATTTTCAACGGGTTTACGTATAATTAACTAGAGGCAGTAAAATTAATTTAGTACTCGATTTGACAGTTATTACAATAATTTTATTTTAGTTATTTGACAGCTGTACAATAACTAAATTTGACCTTCCAATCACTAAATTGATTTTTTAGGATTGTAGTAAAATGCCTAAACTTAGAAAATACGATAAGATTTAACTTATAGGATATCCAAAATGGCACTGTATCGTATAGATCAGCTGAAAAAAATATGGAATTCCGAATAAGTTCACTATAGAATTTAAATTAAAACATCCGGAACATAAAGATACACTTGGACCGTCTCCTATTTTAACTTGCGAGGAGGAGAATACTCTGGTTAGGTACGTTCATTAAATTTATCTTAATCCATAGCATTGTTTGATTTTACATTCAATATTCCAGATGGATACAAGAAGCCGGTTCAAAAGATTTCTCCAAAAAGGCTAACGATTTAAAAAGCAGCGTGCAAAAATCTGCTCCCCAATAATTAAAGATAATTGACCTGGAGATGGATGGTTAAAAGTAAGTCACCAAAAAAATGTATTTTAATCTGTATTTATTGTTTGATTTTTTTTAGGGATTTTTGAAGCGACATCCAGAGGTTTCTAAAAGGACAAGTGAAGGTGTGACGGCAGCTAGCGCTTGTCTATCTGAACGAGACATCAAAAACTGGTTTAAAAATATTGAAAACTATGTTAAAGAAAACCATCTAGAAGAAGTTCTAACTGATCCATCAAGAATTTTTAATGGAGATGAGTCAGGATTTCAAATATGTCGATCTGCTGAAAAAGTATTTGCTATGAAAGGTTCCAAAATCTTTATAATGTTGAAAAAACTGTTCAAAAGAAAACGTCACTGTGATGTTTACGTTTTCAGCAGACGGTAAAATTTGCGTGTCTATGGTTATTTATCCTTATCAACGTATTCCAGAAAAAGTTGCTAAAGACATTAATCCTAAATGGGGTGTGAGCAGAAGTGATAATGCTTGGATGACGGTAGAGACATTCTATGAGTATATTGCGAATGTTTTTTAAGCCCACCTAATTGAAAATAATATTAAGCATTCAGTTATTCTTTTTGTACCAAATTACCGATTAAGTCTATTGTGTAATGAACTGCAGATTAAAGTAATTGCACTTTATCCTAACGCCACAAGGATTTTACAACCATGTGACGTTTCTATTTTCTGTCCACTAAAAGAAGCTTGGCGGCAGTCAGTGAGAGAATGGGAAGAACAGCATCCAGGAGGGGTAGTGAATAAGGTTGTGTGTGTGTGTGTGTGTGTGTGTGTGTGTGTGTGTGTGTGTGTGTGTGTGTGTGTGTGTGTGTGAGAGAGAGAGAGAGATGGCATTAGACAAAAAATCTTTTTGCCACAGAAAATTGTTATAAGGATGTTTAAATTTTTATTTTAGAATCGTTTATAAACTTGATTAGAATATTATATATATAGATTTGTCAGAATAAGATAACAGATTGCTGATGTTAACTGGTAGGCTAATATTGAGATCAATTAAACCTAGATCTGTATTGAGTCTGTTCCCTATGATTAGGACAATCGAAAAATAAGTGGTTCAAATCTCCGACAGATTTACCATCACAAGGACAGAAAGGGGTTTCATAGATTCTAATCCTATGCAGATGCTCTGGAAAAAGGCCATGGTTAAGTTTTAACCGGGTTATTAACGAAGAATGTACTTTATTATAGTTAAAATTAAAATGGGGAATATTTTTTGGTAAGCATGGATGAATAGAAAAGTAATGGTTTCGTGAAGTCTTCTGAACCTCTTTATATTTTGACATCCATCTTTCCCTGCCAATACTCCCGATAATAGAAAAAAGATCTTTAAAGTAGTAAAAATTTGTAATTTCGGATATCTCAGATGTATTTTTTGCCATACCATCCACTAATTCGTTTCCAA
The DNA here is from genome assembly GCF_040954645.1 of Diabrotica undecimpunctata. Taxonomy (NCBI): domain Eukaryota; kingdom Metazoa; phylum Arthropoda; class Insecta; order Coleoptera; family Chrysomelidae; genus Diabrotica; species Diabrotica undecimpunctata. The sequence continues at coordinate 93,052,255 of NC_092805.1, read as the reverse complement.
TTACTCCATTATGTCCTTTAACCCAGAGTAAAGTAACTACCAAAATTTCCTTTTTACATACAAGAATTTGAAGTTCTGATAGACAAACCAACCATTATAATGCCCTCTTATTCAGACTTACCAATTTAAACTAATATGATAATCAAATCCATACTGAGCAAATTAGGGGAAGATTTAACAATAATTTATACAGATGGTTCAAAAACTGTTAAAAGTACTGGTTTCGCTTTTTTGTTTCAAACAGCAATTATGTTGAGAAATATCGAATTCCTGAATGTTGTTCTATTTTTACAGCCGAGGCTGCTGCTATACAGAAAGCACTAACTTGGTGTGTCACTAATTATTGTTAGAACATCGTAATAGTATCAGATTCTCAGGCAGTATTACAAGCTATTCGTAGCCATCCATTGGATAGTTTTCAAAACTCCATTATACTTGATATCAAAAAATTATTACATGATCTAAAATTCACAAAAAAAAACAGTGAATAAGGTTTTATTTGCTTCTATATTGGAGCAAGCTACAAAAAAAGCTGTAAAACTGAAACAGTAGTAAATGGTTTCAAGGTTTGCGGATTATTTCCATTTAAAGCAGATGCTATTGACTACACAAAATGTTTAGGTAAAGAAGTAATAAAAAATCATTTCAGATCATTAGAAGAAACCAAAGATGAACTGTAATACTTTTGTAAATATCTTAGGTCCTGAAAAAGTTCATAGCTTATATATTTAAAATAAAATTTAAAGAATAATCTACCTAGCGACGATAATTTGAATTTTTTGTTCAAAATTTGGAATTTTTTTGAACATGATCCAAAATATTCGGATAACCCAATGGTTCTAAAAAATACAGACACAAACATTAGAAGATCACATCTCCCGTTAAAAATACTGAAATAAAAACATCAGAACAAAGTGGTATTGAAAATGTAAATATTTCTGAGAGTAGTAGTACCAATGATATCCATATTCAACAATATAAAACTAATGTTTATAACTTACCCTCTACAAGTAAAATTATTGTTAAACACAAATTGTTGGGTAATTTTTTAACTTCTACTGTACCGGAAAGAAAAAATAAACCTAACACGGAACGACTTCCTTTTGCTATTACATCTGCACGATGTCAAGAAATGTTATGAAAAAACAGTGTAGCAACAAAAAGAATTCAAAAAACGTCAAATGTTCTATTTGTTCAAATGATATTCAATCGAATAAATTAAAATGCGATTACTGTAGTCTTTATTATCACGAATGTTGTATTCCTATTAAGTATAGACAACATATACCTAACGATGGTGATCTATTTATATGTCACAACTGCTTCAATCTGCAGGATAGTGATTCCGATGCTAATAAGAGTAACCAAGACAGTGAGGATGAAGACATCGACGAACTTTTCACTCAATACAAAGAGGCACAGAAGCAATTATAAAATTTAATTTTGTCAACTGCATATAGGTACCCCATAAGCATAGAAATTTTTGGTTTTTCTTGTAATTTTCATTTGTTTCTAGTTTTTTATTATGTTAAAGCAGTTGTCCAATAACTAATTTTGAGTGTCCTGTAACTAAATAAACTGTCCAATAACTATAATTTTTGTAACTATTTTTAATAAATATATATTGACAAACAAAATTTAACACTTTCTTTAAATCCTTTAGCCATATTGTAATAAAATGTTTAGACTACGTTTTGTATAAATTTCAATTCAATCTGCAGAGAACAATGTGAATTACGAATTTTTAAAGTTGAAATTTTCTTCAGTGTCCAATAACTGTATGGTTTACCCTATTGTGAAATTGTAATTGTACTTAAATTAAGTAGGTTTTACATTGTTATTTCCATAAAAACTTAATCCACAGCCCTTTAAATATTACCATTTTTCTCAATAAAAGTGTAAATATTTCGAAAATTCTGGGTGTTCCCTTCCCTAATGATTATTTTAATATTGTTTTTGGCAAAGTCAATATTTTAACTTTATCGTTCGAGCTCTTTCTGTCGCTCTGTCAGTCTTTACTATATCTTTGTAACCTTTGTCATCTAATTAACAACAGTCCTGAAAATAAAATCAAATACAGCAAGATAAAAACGTTTCAGAAACACGGATCATTTTACAGCCTCCTATATTATTTACAAATATAAAACAAATTATTTTTAAACAATATTGTTAACAAATGTTTATAAATGTCGAGAAAATACTTAACGTTTATTTTAAAAATCCCATTGTAATCAGTGTATCGGCTAAGGGCTGGTGAAAGCAATTAATTTTATTGACTTTCTGAGAATGTGGCGTATCGAATATCATATATTATAAGAATATAGTTAGGGTTAGTTATAGTCGAATTTGTATCTCCGAACAAAACTGAATTAAATAAAACTTGTAAAGTCACATTTGTGTATTTTAATACAAAAGTAATTTTTGTAATAGAAATTTAATTTTGTATTTTTTCGAACCAGGAGTCTCTTGCGAAAATTAATCGTAGGACATTCCAAACGTAATATTTGGCGACCTTGACAGGACTTATATACGGGTGTGCTTAAAAGTTGGTTATTTTCGCTTATTTTAGTGCAAACTTTTTTCGGCCGAATAATTTTGTTTTTGTCGTAACGCTCGGCCAAAGTTAACCTTTTTAAGCGAAAAATGGAATCAGGTAAAAAACGCAGAACGGTTCTTCGTAGTGCATTCACGAAAGTTGCTACTGTTTTGGACTGTTTGTTAGCTGAACCGGTGGACATTCGAACCTGCAGAAAATTAGCGTAGTGGGAACTTTTACAAGTAAAGTACAATGAGCTTTGTGAAGTGGAAAGTGCGGTACTTGAAAGTATATTAGAAGAAGCTTCCGAAGAAAAATTAATCAGAGAGATGGACTCAAAAGATAAATATAATGCAAGGTACTTTGAGCTTAAGTACAAATATGATGACAGACCAGGTTTAGTAAGTTCAGAGTCATCAAGTATAAAAGGTAAGCGCAAATTTATATTACCTCCAATCGAGTTCAAGAAATTTAATAAAGACTTGGAAGATTGGCTTCCTTTTTGGTCACAGTTCAAAGTAGTGCATGACGATCCATTAATTGATTTGACTGATAAGATAGCTTATTTGAGACAAGCCATTGTAGAGTCTAGTAAGGCCAGACGATTAGTGGAGTGGTTTCCTGCAGTAACCGACAATTACTCAAAAATTATTCAAAGCTTGCAGTCTAGGTTTGGCAGAGAGCATCTCCAGATTGAAGTTTATATTAGACAGCTCTTAAAGTTAATTTTGAGTCGAGGTTCCAGTAGTTCTTCTAATATGTCTGCTCTTTATGATATGATTGAAAGTCAACTTCGTTCACTTGAGACCTTAGGCATAACTGCTAACAAGTATGCGGCGATATTGTATCCTCTTATTGAGTCATGTTTGCCAGAAGATATGATTCGACTATGGCATAGATCTTCACAGTTTTTAAGGCCTTATGTTTCCGTGTCCATGGAAAATATCGCAGAAACCGCAGAAGTTGCAACTCTAGAAACAAGATTGAGTGGGCTAATGAGTTTTTTACAGAGTGAAGATCAAAATGAACAAAAAATTGATTTAGCAACGGAAGGTTTTGGTTTACCGACTGAAAATAAAAATATAAATTTAATAACCTCGTTGTTAAGAAAAATGTAAAATTACTTAAGCAAGGAACTGATCAGCCCTTAGCGACCGCTGCTGGGTTAGTAAATTATGAGGTTTACAGGTGTGTATTTTGTGAAGGACAGCATGACAGTACAAATTGTTTTAAAGCACAAAAATTTACTATGGAGCAGAAACGTCGAACATTGTCAAAAAAGAAAGCCTGTTTTCGATGTCTGAAAGTAGGACATTCTTCTAAAAAGTGTAGAGGACGTTTGAATTGTATATTATGTTGTAAATCACATGCTGTTTTGATGTGCCCTAATTGCCTGATAATAAAATTGATACATCGACCTCAAGTACTACCCGTTCGGAAGAAAATATAACTGATGATCAGACGCTTGCTGATTTGAATAATACACAGGTTTTTTTACAAACTCTGCGAATGGAACATGGTACCAAACAAGTAAGGTCACTTATTGACACTGGATCGCAGAGGACATATATTTTACAAAGTACCATGCAAGAAATGGGATTTTCTGCAGTTTGAGGAAGAACCAAGTGAAAAAAAAGTGCGGGAGTGATAAAAAGCAGAGTATCCGACTTAAATGAAAGATATACGCGTTGTGGCCGGGTGGTGAAAACTCCTTTAAGATTTAAGTGATATTTTAATGACATTTTCGTAACTCTCTGCATTTTTCTGAGAAATTATGTAAAATTTCTCAAGGTGGGAGATTGTCGAGTAAATACTTAACGTTTATTTTAAAAAACCCCTTATAATCAGTGTATAGTCTCTCCGGCTAAGGGCTGGTGAAAGCAATTAATTTTAATGACATTCGTCTGAGAATGTGGGGTATCGAGTATCATATATTATAAGAATATAGTTAGAGTTATTTAGCCGAATTTGTATCACCGAACGAAACTCAATTAAATAAAACTTTTAAAGACACATCTGTGTATTTTAATACAAAAGAAATTTTTGTAATAGAAATTTAATTTTGTATTTTTTCGAACCAGGAGTCTCTTGCGAAAGTTAATCGTAGGACATTCCAAACGTAATAATAAATTTTATAAATCTATTAATAACTAAATATTTACGAAATCGAAAAGAAGTAGGTAATTATCCTGAGGATAAGAATGCGCAGTGAGGAAAACAGAACTAACAGAACCTGTTCTTGGAATTACAACTAGATTGTAGTTTTTTAATTATATAAACCTCTATAATCTAAAAAAGACTAAAATATTTGTATTATTAAAAATATGGTACTGCTATGGTTCTAGTAGTTATTAAAAATTAAATTTTTTCTACAAATGATTGAATTTTTGCATTGTTTAACCTATTTTTTCTTTTAGGGCAGTCAACGGGCTATCATTCTTCGTTTTGTAAATGTCTTACCTGTGATGTAGATACACCAGAGTTACAAAGTTTTAATAACCCACAATTGGAATGTAATTGTAATATTTGCAAATGCAGTCCTTGTGTTGATCCAAATAAAGTAATCAGAACCATTCAATCATCAAACACAAGAGACCTTTTAACAGACAAATTTTACAAACCAGATTTTTTTAAAACCAAAGTAGCTTGTAATTGCGTAGAATGTGAGTGCAATCCTTGCGCAGATGAGGACAAAAAAAGACAAATGGAAACGAAAACAGTACGGGAGATTGCTGTAAAAGACAGCAATTTTCCTTCCCCTAGAGTCGATTATCGCAATTGTCCTTGTACAAATACATGTAAATGCCTCACTTGTCAGGATGCATCTATGTACAAACCAGATTTTTTTAAAACGATATTATCCTGTAATTGCGTAGAATGCAAATGCGACCCTTGCGTAGATGAAGACAATAAAAGACAAATTGACACGAAAAGAGGAACGCAGATTGACGTAAAAGACAGCAATTTTCCTTCCCCTAGAGCCGATTATCGCAATTGTCCTTGTAGAGATACATGTAAATGCCTCACTTGTCAGGATGCATCTATGTACAAACCAGATTTTTATAAAACCATATTATCCTGTAATTGCATAGAATGTAAATGCGACCCTTGCGGAGATGATAACAAAAAAAATGATGTGCGTTATCACATTCCTCATTACACACAAGAAGGAGAGAATAAATTGGTTTGCAGTAATGACGAGTGCCAGTGTGATCCATGTCCAGATTCAACAAAAGTAGGTATTATTTAAAAATCTTGCAGCTTTCCCTTTAATTAATATAAACACACACACACACTTCTATATATATATATATATATATATATATATATATACATATATATATATACATATATATATATATATATTGTTATGATGTGTTTTTTGTTTGAATGATGAGCAATGAGTATTTTTAAAATTATATATATATATAGGTTTTTTATCGCGGTTCTCAAAGAATTAGCTTGTAAGTACTTTTTTAAATTATCTTTATTATAACTATTATGAAACACACATATATATCTAACCTAGTCAATGTAAATTTAAAATAAACTATCTTTAAACTGATATTCTTATAAAAACTAATTAAATTCTATAGACAATCTAAAATTTAAACAAACTATCTTCAAAATTGAAATTGTTATGACACTAACTAAATTATATTAACAAAATTTTGTACCTTTCTTTCACTGAATGCCTAAATGAACTGTTTTCAACTAAGTATATAGATTCTAATCACCACTGAATGTCTTCGTACTTCAGTTATCCTTGTTTTTTGTGAAATTACTTTTTCCAATTATCAGCTTCTACCAATTTAATATATAGTTTTCTTCACCAGCATGTATACACCACCAGCAAACAGCATTTATATTTATTCTTTTCAATATACCAATATCCAATTATTATAAGTTGATTTATACTAATCTCCAACCATAATATAATTTAATTTCTTCCAATATACTTTTTTTAATCTTCAATAATTATTTGTGTATAATTATAAATGTGCATTAAATTATATGCATAATTTTTAATCTTCATTTAACTCACTATATTAAACAATTTGACTATTTGTACCTGATTCACTGATTCCAAATAACTTTCATATTTCTTACTAAACTTTTCTGACTGACTTCTTGAAAATTTTGTACAATTTACTTCACTAACTAACTTTCATAATAAACTGGCCTGACTTCTGACTAAAAACTTCTAAAACTTCTTAAAACTCTTCTGACTGCACTATCTAAAACTTTTCTGACTAAAAACTTTCAAAAACTGCCTTTTCATAATAAACTGCTTGACTTCTAACTAAAAACTGCCAAAAACTGCCATCTTGAATCCAAATCACGGGTATTTATATGTTTTGGACATTCTAGAACCATCTCGTAAGGGATCATGTTCTATTCAGTTCTATTTAATACATGTCTGAATTTTCTGGAACAAACCATTTCGCAAACATGGCCATCTCCGGAGATCCAGAGAATTCCATTCTTTTCTATTAATAATTTTGTTGACATTTAGGCTTTTCAGATCAGAATATATAATTAAATTAGTAACTAACACTCTAATTTAATAAAATACACATTTCAAACAATATATTATTATAATAACCCCACTTATATTCGTATTATGATTCTTAATTTGACACTTGGAGTATGTATAGTTGGTTGCCTAGGCACATGGCTCACTTAAATCTATTTACAAAATTAAAATTACTAAATAAAACTTTTAACAATTATTATATGCTAATTTATTAAAAATGCCCTCACATAAATATATTTTTATAAAATTCTCTAGTATATAACTTATTTAAAATAATCAAATACTTTTTTATATCTAATATTATGTAGTATATAACTTATAAATTATTTTCTATAAACCCTAATTGTCACAATACCCCAAAAATAATATTTAAAATAAATAATTTACTTATTATTTTTTTAAATATTAATTTTCTCATACCTTATTAAATTTAATAAATTAATAATTCAATTTTTTTTTTTTTTTATTTAAAATGTGTTAAATACATCCCTGTTCGCTGTCTATGTCAAAACAGAGAACAACGTAGCACAGTTCGGCTATTCTATGGTCAAACTGTCATGTCAAATAGAGAATGGATTTTATCAGAGAATAAAATATAACCTTAATTAAAAATATAATCTATATTGTGTTCTGTTTATTTATAGACAAAATCTAGGAATTAATTCCATTCCACAGGCTTTCTTTCATATGAATTGGTAAGTTTTACACTTTTTATAAAGACATTTACACAATCAATTCTGTATCTAACCCCAAATTATGATTTTTAGGGTACAAATTAATTTCCATATATACAAAATTCAACAAGTATGATGTCAAATTGATTCAAAATAATGAAATCTACCATCTACCATTTAACAAATCAAGTCTATTGAATAAAATGGATATATCAGTAAGTTATTAGTGTTATTATATTTGTGTTAAAGGTATAGAAAACATTATTCAATCTCTTCATGATACTTAAAGATGTCATTGATATGAAACAGGCCTCTTAGTCTGTTCTCTGCATCTATTAACACATAACTATTTAGTCCATTCTGATTTTCAATTGTATATGGACCTTCAAACATTGGTTGTAATTTCTTACAACGGTTTTCTTTAACATTACTTTTTCTAAGTGAACGAATTAACACTAGGTCTCCTTTTTGAAATGTGATTGGTTTTTTTATATTTCGATTTTGTCTTCTGATATATTTTTCAGCTTTCCTCCTAATTCGGTTATTCACTTTCTGCATTACTTGTTCTAACATATCCTGATTATATTCACTAATCCACTTTCTGTTTCCTATATGGCCAAACATTAAATATTCTGGTACTTCCTCTGTGTTCAAATTATGTGTATTATTTAAAAAATACTCTACTTGTGGTATATGTTGCTGCCAAGTTTCATGTTGGTTTTGGCACAGTATCCTTAAATATTTTATAACTTCTTTAATATATCTTTCTGCAGGATTTGCCTGAGGATGTCTGATACTTGTAAAATGAATGTTGATTCCCTTTTTCTCACAAAATGCCCGAAATTTTTGGTTGTTAAAATATGTAGCATTATCTATTATGCAATTTCTAAATGGTCCTATTTCTTCGAAAAATTGATTAATATATAATTTTAATGTTTTAACATTTGTTCTAGAGCAGGGATATAGTTTAATAAATTTTGTATATAAATCAACTATCACTAGTATATGCTTTTTTCCTGTTGGACTGAGAACTAAATTTGAAATAAAATCCATGGAAACTGTATTTAGTTTTTCATATACAACATTAGATTTATATGTGTTCTGGTTTTTGACATTCTTTTCTTTGTTTAGTTGACATATTGGGCATTGGGTAGTAATTTCCTTTGCTATACTTATGTCATTCTTTGCAAAATAATTGTCCCTAAATAGCATCCATAGCTTTCTTGAACCAATATGCATATAATTGTTATGTAAATTTTTCAATATTTTCTTTGCTAAAGTTCTAGTTATTACATATACTTCTATGCCATTTATTATTTTATAATATATCCCATCTTTCCTAAGGACTTTTTGTTTTTCACTCAAATTGATCTGATCTCTTATAATTTCTTCTTTAGAATATAATCCAGTACTTTCTACTAATTGATTTAATCCAATTTTTATTGTTCGCTGCCCTTTTTGTGGTGTATTTTCTAACCTTGATAAAGCATCTGCCACTATATTGGATTTTCCAGAAATGTATTTGATTTCAAAGCAGTATTCACTAAGTATTAGACTCCACCGATGTATTCTACTGTTTCCATATTTGTTATTTAATATAGACGTTAAAGCTTGGTGATCTGTTTCTATTGTAAATTCATTACCCAACAAATAAAATCTTAATTTTGTGACACAGTGTATTATACTTGCTAGTTCTAATTCTGAAACTGAGTAACCCTTTTCATGTGGCTTTGTAATTCTTGAAATGAATTGTATTGGGTATTCGACCCCATCATGTATTTGTAATAATACCCCTGATAATCTCTCTATTGATGCATCTGTTCTTAATATGAATGGCTGTGTGTAGTCAGGATAGTATATTTTCAAATTTGACAGAAAAATGTTTTTAATTTCTTGGAATGCTAGTTCTCTTCTCTGATCCCATCTCCATTTTACACCTTTTCTCAGTAGTTCAAGTAATGGAATTTCTTTTATACTTAGATCTGGTATCATCCTTTTATAATAATTAATTATTCCAATAAATCCTCTTAAAGTTCTTAAATTGTGTGGTGTTTTATATTCCTGAATGACTTGTGTCCGTTCTGGATCCATTTCGATTCCCTTAGTGTTAAGTTTATAACCTAGATATATGACTTCTTTTTGAAAAAATGTACATTTTTCTTGATTTATTTTTAGTCCCACTTTGTCTAATCTATTTATTATAATTTTTAGGTGTTTCTCATGATCTTCAGCCGTTTTAGAAAAAATTAAGATATCATCAATGTAGTGAATTACAAAATGTTCATATTGATCCAAAATATCATGAAGACATCTACATAGAGCACTGCAAGATGATTGAAGTCCAAATGGTACTACTTTGAATTGATATACTACTCCATCTATCTGAAATCCTGTATACTGTCTACTTTTTCTTTCTAGAGGTATTAACCAGAAACTATGCTGTAAATCGATTTTAGTGAAAAATGACATTCCTGTAATTCTTCCTAATATTCCATCTATACTCATTGGTGCTTCAAATTGCTTTTCAGTAATCTTGTTAATATTCCTTGCATCCAAACATAACCTGATTTCACCTGATCTTTTTCGTACTACTACTATGGGGTTAATAAAATGTGTGTCTGCCTTCTCAATGATCCCATCTTCTAACATATTATTAATTGTTTTGTTTACTTCTTCTCTGTATTTATATGGTATTGGGTATGATTTTGTTTTAAAATCTTTTTCTTCTTTAACTTTTATACTATGGATATAATTTTGTGCAATTCTATTTTCTTTATTGACAAGTCCCCTGTGTTGCTGCAATATGGAAATGACTATTGATTTATATTCTTCAGGGCAATTTAAAACTTTCATTATATCTTCTTCTTTACAAATAAAATTATTCTTCATTATGTACTCATTATTCCTTGCTTCCAATTTTACGCACTCCGCCTCGTAGGCATCCATCTGCTTAAAATTTCCATTCCTTAAATATTCACTACAATAATTATTCTTTACATTCTTCTGGGACATTTCCCTATCATCAAAATACATTTCTTCTTCATAAACATCATTATTTTCTTTTAATAATATCCTATCAACTCTTATTCCTTCTTCTACCTCATCTTTCTGCATAAATTTAATTATTTGCCCTTCCAAAGTTACCATTTTTTCTTCAAAATCTATCTTTACTTTCTTCTTTTCCAATTCATCATTTCCCATTAATATATCAACACATAAATCCTTGACAATAAATCCTTGCATATTAATTTCTTTATTAAGAATATTAATTTTAAAATTGGCTAGTTTATCAATTTCACCCAACTTCTTATTATTTGCACCAATAATTTTAATTTTTGGAATCTTTATTATATCTGATAGTTTTAATGTATTAAAAATAAAATTCTCCGAGACTAATGTACTTTCTGAACCAGTATCTATCATAATTTTAATCATTTTATTTTTGGCCAAAGCATTTATATAAATTAAATTAATAGATTCAATAATTTTATCTTCATCTAAAGAAATAAATTCAGAAGGTTTTTCATAATAGCAATGGCCTAACTTGTAATTCAGAAAGTTTACTGCACAAAATTTTGATTATTAGAATTGTCAGATTGTATCTGACCACTTGAATCTGATGTCCTATGTCTTTCCCTACTATGACTTCTACTCACATTTTCCTGCCTTGTACTACTTCGTTCCCTGTCTTCGCAGCTTCTATTCCTTCGAACACAATTTACCTGTCTATTATAGTTAGGTCGCTCTGTATTTCTTCTATTGTTAAAATCTTGTTTATTATTATTAGTACTGTTATTAAAATGTTGTCTATTATAACTAGTATTGTTATTAAAATTCTGTCTATTTTGATTACTATTATTATTATTAAAATTTTGTAAACTATCAACATATCTATAATTATTATATGATTGTCTATATTGTTGATTATCATTTCTATTATATTGAAAGTTACTATTGTTTTTTCTGTTATTATTATTACTTGTCATATTGCCTCTTTGTATTCTTTGAATAAAATTAATAAAACTATCTATTGTTTGAATATTTTGTACAGTTACGGTTTGCACAACATCAGCATCAAAATGTCTAGATACATTTAAGACTGTTTCATCCTCTCTAAGTGGTGGTTCTAAATATTTTGCAACTGTTATCAATTTCAATGCATAATCTACCATATTTGATTTTAAATTTTGATTATACTTTCCAAAATATAGAATTTCTCTAAACTTGGCTTGCTCTAATTCACCCCAATAATAATTTAAAAATTTATTTTCAAATGTTTGAAAATTATCTAAATCATTCTCAATACTAGCAAACCAAGTTGCTGCATTGTCATTTAATGTCACTCTAATATAATCTTTAATATCATTAATATTATTCACAAATCTTAATTTATGTTTTAAACTATTTATGTATACTCTAGGATGCAAATTTTTTATATTACCAGAGAATTTAATCCCAGTCTCATTTGTTAAATTTAAGTAAGGTCTCCCTATGTCTCTCATTTGTGAAATATCATCTATTCTCTGTTCCACATTTCTTATTTGATTACAATTTATTTGGATATTTTGTTGTATATCGTCTAATTTTTCTTCTGTGTTTCTCCTGTCTTCGTTAATTTTTACTTCTAAGTTACATTTCTGTAACTCTATTTTCTGTTCTATATCTATCTTATTATCTTGAATAATCCTCTTTACTTCTGTCCTCTCATTGTCTATCCTTTTCTTGTAGTCATTCCGTATACTTTTTATTTCATTTGCTACTTTTTTCTCTGCAGCATCAAGTTTTTTATCCATTTGTTTTACAATTTTATTATTATTATCTTCTATTTTCTTTTCTAATTTTCTATAATTCTCTTCCAATTTCTGTTCCATTTTTTTCATGTCTTCTTTGACTTCTTTTGAATTCTCTTCCAATTTTTTTATGTCTTCTTTGATTTCTTTTGAATTCTCTTCCATTTTCTGTTCCATTTTTTTCATGTCTTCTTTGACTTCTTGTGAATTCTGTTCCATTTTGTGTTCTATTTTTTTCGTATTCTCTTCCATTGTCTTGTTCATCTGCATCAATAATGACATCAAAGCTGCCATATTGACATTTTCCTCTCTTTCTGGATTCATTTCTGCAGTATCTTGTGGAGCTTGAACTAAACTCTCCTCTTGTATAGGTTGTGTTTCTACTTCCACATCTTCTTCATTCTTTTTGCTTCTTGTACCTTTCTTTCCTTGAGACATTTTGAGACTTTACTTGTTCAAATATAATTAAAAATAAAATCTATAATTTTTTCTTTCTACTGATAATTAATTTAATTATATGAGAGCACTTATCTTCCCAAACTAATTCTTTTAAATAGAGAGCCACCGCGTTGGGTGCCAAATTGTTATGATGTGTTTTTTGTTTGAATGATGAGCAATGAGTATTTTTAAAATTATATATATATATAGGTTTTTTATCGCGGTTCTCAAAGAATTAGCTTGTAAGTACTTTTTTAAATTATCTTTATTATAACTATTATGAAACACACATATATATCTAACCTAGTCAATGTAAATTTAAAATAAACTATCTTTAAACTGATATTCTTATAAAAACTAATTAAATTCTATAGACAATCTAAAATTTAAACAAACTATCTTCAAAATTGAAATTGTTATGACACTAACTAAATTATATTAACAAAATTTTGTACCTTTCTTTCACTGAATGCCTAAATGAACTGTTTTCAACTAAGTATATAGATTCTAATCACCACTGAATGTCTTCGTACTTCAGTTATCCTTGTTTTTTGTGAAATTACTTTTTCCAATTATCAGCTTCTACCAATTTAATATATAGTTTTCTTCACCAGCATGTATACACCACCAGCAAACAGCATTTATATTTATTCTTTTCAATATACCAATATCCAATTATTATAAGTTGATTTATACTAATCTCCAACCATAATATAATTTAATTTCTTCCAATATACTTTTTTTAATCTTCAATAATTATTTGTGTATAATTATAAATGTGCATTAAATTATATGCATAATTTTTAATCTTCATTTAACTCACTATATTAAACAATTTGACTATTTGTACCTGATTCACTGATTCCAAATAACTTTCATATTTCTTACTAAACTTTTCTGACTGACTTCTTGAAAATTTTGTACAATTTACTTCACTAACTAACTTTCATAATAAACTGGCCTGACTTCTGACTAAAAACTTCTAAAACTTCTTAAAACTCTTCTGACTGCACTATCTAAAACTTTTCTGACTAAAAACTTTCAAAAACTGCCTTTTCATAATAAACTGCTTGACTTCTAACTAAAAACTGCCAAAAACTGCCATCTTGAATCCAAATCACGGGTATTTATATGTTTTGGACATTCTAGAACCATCTCGTAAGGGATCATGTTCTATTCAGTTCTATTTAATACATGTCTGAATTTTCTGGAACAAACCATTTCGCAAACATGGCCATCTCCGGAGATCCAGAGAATTCCATTCTTTTCTATTAATAATTTTGTTGACATTTAGGCTTTTCAGATCAGAATATATAATTAAATTAGTAACTAACACTCTAATTTAATAAAATACACATTTCAAACAATATATTATTATAATAACCCCACTTATATTCGTATTATGATTCTTAATTTGACACTTGGAGTATGTATAGTTGGTTGCCTAGGCACATGGCTCACTTAAATCTATTTACAAAATTAAAATTACTAAATAAAACTTTTAACAATTATTATATGCTAATTTATTAAAAATGCCCTCACATAAATATATTTTTATAAAATTCTCTAGTATATAACTTATTTAAAATAATCAAATACTTTTTTATATCTAATATTATGTAGTATATAACTTATAAATTATTTTCTATAAACCCTAATTGTCACAATATATATATATGTGTATATATATATATATATATATACATATATCTTCTTATTGATACCAGATTCAACAAGAGTAGGTATTATTTTAAAAATCTTGCAGCTTTCTTTTTAATTAACATAAACACACACACACATCTATATATATATATATATATATATATATATATATATATATATATATATATATATATATATATATATATATCTATACATATCTTCTTAGAGTGCCGTCTCCCTACGGACGTTGGCAATCATAATGGCTATTTTTATTTTTGAAGTTGCTGCTCTAAACAAATCAATCAATCTGCATCGATACCAATCACGTAGATTCTTCAACCATGAGTTCTGCCTTCGGCCAACAGATCTTCTTCCTTGAATCTTTGCCTATATTATGAGTCTTAAAATTTCATATTTTGGTCCCCTCATCACGTGGCCTAGGTATTCCAGTTTTCTGCTTTGTATAGTGGTGATTAGTATCATGTTTCTTTACCAACCCTCTCCAGTACTTCTTTATGTGTAGTTCTATCAGTCTATCTGCGGTATAACCAGAGTTCGAAAGCCTCGATTCTTTTTAAATTGCATTTTTTTAATGTCCAAGTCTCAGCTCCATATAATAATATTGAAAATAAATAACAGCGAATGGTACGTAGTCTGATCTCCAAATTAAGAGTTTTGCACGTTAGGAGTGGCTTCATTCGTATAAATGCTGATCTGGCAATCTCTATTCGCCTGTTTATTTCTGCAGTATGATCATTGGTTTCATTGATCAAAGTTCCCAAGTACCGATATTTTTCTACTTGTTCTATCACGTTACCATTGATTGTCAATAGGTGATGTATATTTTGTG
The DNA here is from genome assembly GCF_040954645.1 of Diabrotica undecimpunctata. NCBI lineage: Eukaryota > Metazoa > Arthropoda > Insecta > Coleoptera > Chrysomelidae > Diabrotica > Diabrotica undecimpunctata. Next base: position 93,036,768 of record NC_092805.1, on the reverse strand, counting down.
GTCTTTTTGTAATTAGCATGTACTTCGTACTTTAGCGTTTATAGTAATTCCCATCTCAGCACTATTCATACTTAATATCTTAATGTAGATCTTCTATACTCGTTGCTATGATCACAGTATCGTCTGCATATCGTAAGTTGTTAATTAATTTTCCGTTAACGGTAACTCCTGCTTTTATATTATTGAGCGTGTTTTGGAAAATTTCTTTAGAATATAAGTTAAACAAAAGTGGCGATAAAACACATTCCTGTCTAACTCCTCTACAGATCTTAATTTCTTCTGAGTGTTGCCCATCAATTTGAACTATGGCACTTTGCTTCCAATATAATGTTTGCACTATATTTATGCAATGCGCATATTTTGTCAATGCGCTTGTTGATAAGTATTGATATTAGTTTTTCATGTCTTACTTTATCGAAAGCTTTTTCGTAGTCAACAAAGCACAAATGTAGATCAACGTTTACATCCCGACATCGCTTAATCAATATGTTGGTGGCAAATAGTCCTTCTCGAGTACCCATTTCATTTCGGAACCCGAACTGCGTCTCGCTAATATCCTCCTCTAGCCTTTCGTATATTCTCTTATGTATTACTTTCAGTAGTACTTTTAAAGTATGACTCATGAGGCTCAGTATTCGATAATTAGAGCACTTTTTTGCTGCTTGTTTTTTAGGGATGACTATAAATGCTGACTACAGCCACTCTTGTGGTATTATTCCCGTATCGTACACCGTGTTGAATAAATCTGCCAATACTTCCAAGTTATCCTCTTTCACTAGTTTTAACAGTTCTACTGGTATTTCATCTAATCCGGCTTCCTTATTATCTTTAGAGTTTTTGATAGAATATTTGATTTCATCTATCGTGATCTTCTGTCTCTCTAAAGGATTTAATTCTTGTATTTTCTGCATTTCACCTCTTTTATCTTGCAAAAGTTCTCTAACGTACTCCTCCCACCGTCTTAGTTTTTCTGGTAAATCTATAGGTAGTACTCCTTTCTTGTCTTTTATGTGTCCTTGTTTTACATTCAGCTTTTCTTTGAAAGGAATCATCTGCTCATCAATAGAAAGATTTGCTTCCAAAGGAAGAGAAAGCAGGTGAGCTCTTATAGTGTTGTAAAGAGGCCTTACCTTCCAAAAGCGATCGTTAGTATTCTGTTCCGCCTCTTCATTATTGACAAAATGCAAGTTTTGCCTCAACTTATAAAAAAGGTTTATTGGCATGCTTTCACAAACTAGCGGAACAGCAAGTTTAGGTTCCCAATAACATTTAACCCTTGGGTAGTGTAAATTTCCCATAAGAATATGAACACCAACGAACGATTTCATTTCTACTATATTTGTAGGTGAAAAGGTTATTCTGCACAGCATATAAATTTTTAAATTCCACCGCACGAGAAAATAAATCGTCCGTAAAGTATCTGAAGAAAAAAGTAGATGGGCTCTCCAATTCTACAACTTTAATCTCCTCCTCTTAATGATAAGGAAAAGTAGGTGCAACATAGGTAATAGCTGTACGCCATTTGCTGCCACCTTTTGGTGTTATTGAACTTATAAATTCATCTTCTTGGTAACTACTTCCAGCAGCATAAGTTCCTTCATTTTGTTCATTAGCGACCTCTTCAACTATAATGTCATCAATTTCGTTAATATTTTGATCCAGTTGCTCTACAAAAGAATCCCTAATTGATTTCTGTATTGTTTAGTTCGGTAGTAATAAAAATTACGTGTATTGCTCTGTATTTCTCACAATTCGTCTCCGTCATCTGATAAACATTCAACGTCCTACAAGCCCCGTTCCAATTCTTGAAGCAGTTCTTCATATGTAAGTGGCTTTCTCCTGCTCATTTTGAAGCACGAGTACTTGAAGAAAACAGCAAATAATTATTTTATAATATTCATCGCAAAAACTAACTTACCTCTAATTTAGTTCACTTATTCACAATGTCATATGAGCACAATACTTTTCAGACAACAAAATCAACTAAACTAGCATAACTTTAGTCAAGTCTATTTATCTGGGCTTACATGTACACTTCTTTACTACCTATATCACAACTGTTACAGTATATCAAAACAAAACACTAAAGTTACCAACTGAAGCACGATATATGTTTTAAATTAAAGTTTCTTGGGTGCGTGTATGGGGACAACATGAATAAACGGTCACAGTTGTTCGAGTAATACAAAAAATGAAGAATTTTATGTCCTCATATGAGGACACTATGAGCGAAAGGGATAGATTGGATTGCCACAACTGCTGTAGCAAATGTTTGGTCAATAAAAGATTCCACTCCACACTCCAAAATTCCTATTATCGCCTCCTGTTCTACAAAACGTGTATGGACTAATCTTTTTATTGTTGTTTCCAGTCAAATGTGTTTCTTGTATTGCTATAATGTGTATTTTATATTTCTTAAGTTCTTCTATCAGGTTAATTAATGCTCCTTCCGCGTCTACGCCTCGCACATTCTATGTCGCAATATTTAGATAAGTATTCTTATTTTCCGTTTCGGTATTTATGTTCAAACTTAAATGAAACAATAAACAGAACAAAAATGCTCCAATATTGCAAAAAGTCAATGAAAGTAGTAATATCTATTCAAAACATTTTTTTAAATTATTTTAACAATAATCCTAATCTATTAATTACTGCTTTTGTAAATAAATAAATAATTTTTTATAGTGTACTCTTTATTTCGGTAAATAATCTATTTCTTTATTGTACTTGGTAATAATAGAATAAGGTGTTATGTATCTTGAAAATTAATTTTTGTAACCTAACACCTTCTTCCATTTGGCCCTTCAATTCTCCATAAAACTTTACAAGTGGTTCGTATTGACGGGGCAACAAGAAATTACTTGTTAATTAACAAGTGCTTTGTATTATTGACGTAGAACTTTAATATTTTTTATACAAGTACGCTGCCCTGAGTGAGATTAAACTTTTCTATTTTTAAAAAAATTTATTTAAAAACTCTTTATAAAAGGTATATAATTAAAACACTCAATCGGACTACATCACAAAACGTTTTCGGAATCAATATTCCATCATCAGTGTGTCTAAGTGTACATGTTTTGTGCCACTAAATGTTTGGGTAAAAACCCGTTAAATGTTTTTGATTTGAATTTGAGTTACATTATTTGTTCTTATATGGTAACATATGTTTAAGTTACAAGTGGAATTGGTAACATGGCAACGTAAGACTCCACTGGAGGTTGCTGGTCCTGAGACAAAGTGTCTACGAGGACTTGTTGATAGCAACTGATTAATTCATTTTCTATTTTTGCATTATTTTTCTTCTTACTATTTGAATTAAACATATTACCTATTTATCTTTAATATCACCTCTTATTCTGTAAAAGTATTATCATTACATCCCTTTCTAGTTGTAGCGGTTATTTTTAGCCTATCCATTGGGTATTACTTATAGGAGGTTGAAACTGGCGACAGAAATTACTGGGCTAGAGATAGAGCAAGCAAATAAACCGAAACATTTGCGAACGGCTACTCTTGGTTTGGTTGGAGAGCTGGGTCGTAAGTAAGTGAATAAAAGAGGGACTGGAAAGGGGTAACTACAAAGAAATGAATCAAAAAAATACTTACATAGATTTCCTGGCCAACACAACACAAGAATGTTCCTAAACTATTTGAAAAGGATGCTGTTTACAAAAATCTTCCTGCTGGATGGAAAGAAAGGCTTTTCTTTCCTAAAAAATACTAAACGGGTGAAAATATTTTTAAAGGAAATAATTCTACACTTGGTTTAGGGAAAAACATTACATATTTATTATTACTTCACCATAAACAGTTATTAGAAATAATAATAACGAGATTTAAATACAAACTTACACTGGTGCTATTTGTAACGGATTACAACAAGCTGCAGTCGTTGGGGACACTATAGGAATTTAAATTATTATTAAAATGAAAATATCTAGATTTTTCAACGGAGCTTACATTGAGGTTAACCTTTAAGTTTAAACAAAACAATTCAAATTTTATGGTTATGTACCAAATGTCCGAAAGGGATAATACTAACTGTCATATGTCGAAATGAAATATTTAGCATTTTGAAACTTTAATTAAATTTTAAAATTATTTGTATTTAAAATAAGAATAATATGACAATTAGCCATAAAACTTATAATTTCATTTGTTTACAACTCTTTAACTTGTCATGAAAGCAAATTTTTTTATTAAAGAAAAGTGTCTATTTTTACTTAGAAAAATGTTTAAAAAAAAGTAGCTTATATCACTCTGGCTAATGTATTTCCTTCAAGAAAGTTTTTGGAATTATAATTGCACCAAAACACTGCAAAATAAGATACAACTGAGTTTCACTCAAGCTGCAAATTGATCTGAAATGACCAGTGAATACAAATAAATGATTCTTTGGAGGACACTGGATTCGGGCCTCGGATTATCCTGGATGACAAAAAACTGCAATCTTCAAAGCTCGGCCTCTCAAACGGTTCTGCTTGAGACCATGTGGACCTCTCAAATTGTTGTAACGCTCCTTTACAGATCTCCCACTTAGGACACAGTACAACGAATTGGTGATTAAATCAACAAAACTGCCACATTGCATTTGATTAAATTCACCTCTCCACAAAAAAATTTGCCGGATTTTGAAGACTACTCACGTCGAATCTTTTTCCTTCAAAATTTGAATCCAAACTTGACTTAAACTACACATTTAACTGCTACTATGACTTTACACTATATTTCCATCACAAAAACAAAAAAGGAATAACAATAGCGAATTTGAAGAAAAATCCGGACTCAATAAAATCGAACGCTTTGGCGACATATCGTAGAGTGACATCATTCGCCCAGCTGGGTATAAACCAAACGTAAACGGAAAAATTTTCTGTTTATTTGAGGGCAATATATCCTAAAGCGGCTTCACGATGAAACAAATACCAAAGAACTTTGATCAAATAAAAGGCAGATATCGAGCACAGTTTAATAATTAAATCTTGCCCAAGTACTTCCACTTCCTAGAACATATTCAGGGGCATTTCGTTAATTTTGGCCTATCCAACAATCAAAGAATGTCATAAATACAAAATTGTACATTACACTACACTACACAAGGACAAACAGTTTAAAATTTTAAAAAATAGGCGAAGCTACATTGTGGTTGGCATCAGGAGAGAGAATCAAACCAAAGAAATACCCATCCGTGCTATATAAACAGACTTAAAATGTTTATATTATCAATTCCAATTACGCAAAAGGATTGAAAAAAGTATTCGGTGTTTTAATACATACAGGGTGATTTGAAATGCTACATAGTTCGACATGTACTTTTGCGGTTGATAAATAATGTATTCCATTCTTCCTTTCTGTCTTGCACTTGCTTATTTTTGTTGTCTATTCTGCATATGTTTCTGATCTCATTACTCATTATTTTATCTATTAATAGTTTACGGGTTATTCTTTTTAGAATTTTTATTTTATTTGTTTCTCTCAGTATTTTGGCGTTGCGTTAGTTTCTGGTCATGTTTCTGCGGTGTACTTGCATTACAGACCTTATTAGGTGTGTGTGTTTCTACATTTTGTGTCATTGAGAAATTCTGCAGTTTTGTTTTCTTTTGTCACCTGTTTTTTTACTTTTTACCCAATATTGTTATTACATGATAACTTGATTTTAAGGTATTTAAATTTGTTACTTGTTTAAATTTTTAAACTATCATTTAATTTTTAACCTCAAGTTCCAGCCCTAATAGCAGTGTTTAATTTTTAAGGCTTCATACAAGACTCCAGTAGAAATAGTACAGGAAGACAAGAAAGAACCATGCGACTGTTACATTTGTAAATGCACTTTGTGTAAAGATCCCAATGTAACTCAAGCGAAAGGAGATATAAATCGTGAAACACAACTTTCTAAATGTCACTGTAAAAAATGTACCTGTGAGCCAGGTGATCCCGCAATTCATCCGATTAAATTAGAACTAGGTAATCAAAATTTAGGATAATTCATATTTAAGTATTTTAATACTGTTAAGTTTATTTGTTAAATAAATTATTTTGAATATTCTATTGGGTTAGAATTGGAAATTGAAGATTTCAAATTAGGTAGTCGTTTGACCTCGTAGAACTTGCGACCTGAAATATCTAGGTTTACTCTTATCAGATCTTATCTTCTAAGAAAGTCCAAGAAAGATGATATCTGAGTATATTTAGTTAACACATCTGTGACTATCTGAATGCAACCTTTTGGCTTAAGAATATTTTTCGTAGCGGACAGAAGGATGTAATACCTTGTTGTTTGCCTTTGCACTGCAATATTTTTACAGCAAAATATATTTAGATGCATTTTCCATTCGAATATCTTTCATTGTGAGGTTTTTGGTATACCTCATAATGCCTCTGGTCCGATAAAGGGAGTATTTAGTAGTCCCTCTTTAGCAAGACTATCAGCAATGTCCTTAAAAATTCTTTTATGTCCTGGCACCCATAACAAAGTTATTTTGTTGTGCTTTGACAGTTATTTAAGGGACTGTCTGCAGTTCCAAGTTGTTATCGCTGAAGATGTCGAAGCCTTTAGGGCAGCTCAACTGACATGACAATTAATATTTTGACTGAATTAATGCGTCTTTTTAGGCACCATAAAACATAAAAATATATTGTTAGCAGTCCTACATAAAATATTTTAGGAGTATTTCCCAGTACTATTAAAGATATTGACGGTATCTTATAAACCCTATGTCTACTTACTTTTGTATGTTTAACGAAGCAGTATAAAACGTGACAACTCCTCTTGTGATTTGTGTGATTTCATTTTTTTAATGTTCAGTCAGGGAGACAAACACTAAACCCGTGTTAGGATAAATTTACTTTTAGAAAGATCCTCCTTATTCCTTATATGTATAGGTAGAGTGGTAAGGTCCAGCAGTACCTCTAAGTGTGCGCTTATAACGGGGTGCCGACCCTCACTCGGAACATAGGATGGTATCATATTATCATCGCCAGGTAAAATAAATGCATTATTTTAAAAATGCCAGCGTTCACTGTCAAAGCGCCGCGCCCAGCTTCGAGCCAGGTATCCTACCATAGGATTCCAGCTTAGTATTTCTTCGACCCTCTTCCCTAGTACTCTACGATCGACACTCCGAAGCGCCGACCACTGACCATCGTATCGATCGCCAGGTAAAATAAATGCATTTTATTTTAGATGCGAGCGTTCACTGTCAGTGCTATTATCTAGGCGAGGATACGATGCGATGATCTCCGTTATGAACGTACCCTAAGGATGTATTTGATAAGGCTGATGACATCTACAAAAGCAAGGCTGTCCTTTTTCAACTTGCTTTCACCTTTTTGTTTTCAGGCCATTTTAACATGTTGTGTTATAGGGTCTACGGTTCCCATAAAAAGCCATTCCTGGTATTGCGACATTTGTGAGATACGCATATATATATATATATATATATATATATATATATATATATATATATATATATATATATATATATATCAAGAATTCATCCGAGATGCTTAATTTTTTTCTATTTGCGAATAAAACAATTGTCGATTTATTACGATTTACCAAAAGTCCTTCTGTTGAACACCAGTTAGTTACTAGATTTATACACCTTACATGTGGTTAATAATAATACTGTCATGCTTACCTCTAACTACCATAAATATATCGTCTGTATTGGCCAAAACACGAAAGCGTTCTCTTGTGAGGTCTCTTAAAAGATTTCCAACTACTATTGGGCAAAGAAGAGAAGCACCCCTCAAACAAGGATGTTGTGTGTCGCCATCTTTTTTTGAAATTAACCTAAATCTGAAACATGAAAAAATGTAGTGGAGTAGGGATACATCTAAGCAACAATAGCACCCTATGTACACTATGTTTTGCAGATGACCAGATAATATTAGCGCAGGACATAAAATATGTGACAAGAGAATTAATAGAATAGTGTCAAAGATGGAATCTAGAAGTCAACATAGGGAAAACAAAAAAAATGTATAGAGGAGGAAACGACGAAAATATAACATTGAAAAATAAAGGACAAAATACGCAGGGCAGACAAGTCATCGCTGTGCTTAATAGTATTATTTAGGGCCAGAACATTTTAAAAGAAAATAAAAAAAAATTATAACTTAATTATCAAGAGTCTAATAACATATCGAAGTTAATTATGGTAGATAAAAGATAAAACAGAAAAGATAATTAGAGCTACAGTGATAGATTTTGAAAGATGAGAAGGAGAGAAGAATAGAACAGGTGACAAACGAAAAAATTAGAGAGTTAATAGATGTAAAATACTCATTATTAGATGATATCAAAACTAAACAACTAATTTAGTACCTCCACGTACAACGCATGAATGAAGGAAGACTGCCTAAACAAATTTTGGAATGGTCGCAAGAGGAAGAAGAAGGAGATATTGACCTAGGAAAATTTGCAGAGAAGGCATAAATCAAGAAATAAAAGGGAGAGAGTTAACTAATAGTACGTGGGCTGACAGAGATTAACTGACATCGACGAAGCACTAGCCACAAAAGAATCATGCAATGCAATCTTTTTTTATTAAAACGAGAATTTAACACATTTAGGAAAGTTGATAAGATCAGAAAATTACATTCATGAAATATACACGGAAACTGCCTTAATTTTATCAAAATTTTTTGTACAATATTTTTCATTTCGAGTAAGGGTACATGATTTCTACTCTGAGAAAGACGCTGAAGAAAATGAAACTCCACAAGGCTGAGTACTTAGTCCTACGTTGTTTCTAGTAGCAATAAATAGTATCATTTATAATCTACCTTCTTCTTCTTCTTCTTCTTCTTTTTATATAGACATGGCTGTTTTTCAATGTGCCTCCGGTAAGTTGTTGTTCCATCGTTTTCGTGGTCTTCCTACTGATCGTCTTCCTATTCGGGAACCGTCTCTGGCCGTCTTTACTACTCTATTTGTTGATATTCGGCTTATATGATCGTTACTTTCTACTCTTCTATTTCTTACCCAGTTCTTGATGTATACCTTGCATCTACGTCATATATCTGTACTTCTAGCACCGTCCGATAGTGTCTTACCATCAATTTTTCTAAGTGTTTTTATCTCTGCTGTTTCTAACATTCTTTTTGTTCTGTCTGTGTCAGGTCTTGTTTCTGTCGCGTGTGTCATTATTGGTCTGATGACTGTTTTGTTAATTCTGCCTTTCGTTTCTTTCCCGATATTTTTATTCCTCCATATTGTTTCATTTATCAGCCTGCGGCTCTGTTTGCTCTATTCACTTGATCTTCCACTTTCGAGTGGAAGATCAAGCTTTTGTTTCGAGCTTTCCGTAGCTAGATAATGTGATGCCTAGATATATAAACTTCATCACTTGTTCTTTTATCTGACCTTCCAGCTCCAATTTAAATCTTAGTAAATTTACTGTTTTGTAACCATGCATTTTGTCGTTTTTGCGGAAATTAACATGTTAAATTTTCTGGAAGTTATAATAAATTGGTGTTATCCTGGTTATATAACCTGAACCTGGTTCAACACAACATATGTGCAACTTTTCCACGTTGCTGAAGATAAGATAAAGATTGCCATGATGATTACCAACATTAGTCGCGAATAGACATAATATCAAGAAGAAGTTAACATATTGTCGAAGGTTGTCAAATTAATCAGTGGTATGAAAGTTTAAGTAAAATTTTGTATCTTCCATATAAGTTTCTTTAAATTTACTATTTAGTTTATGTTATAATTTAATTATTGTTAAAGATATTTGTACAACATATTGTCCTAATATATTTTACCCGCTGATTAAATGAAAAATTATTTTTTAGATAAAGAAAAGAATTGTAATTGTGTCACATGCACTTGTTCTCCATGCGATTTCCCCCACACCCAACAATCATTGATTTGCCAGTGTATCGTTTGCAAATGTAGTTTATGCCAGTTAACGAACGTTGAACTACCTGTTAGACCCTTGGTGCCCTGTAATTGCGTTATCTGCAAATGTAATCCCTGCGAAGATCCTAACAAAAATAGAGAAAAAATAAATTTTGAACACCATTTAGCTGGTTGTGACTGCTTTGAATGTACTTGCAATCCATGCGCAGATGCAGCTGTGCAAAAAAGCAAACAATCTGATAAGCCTATCGAAGAAACTATACACCAGCAGCAACTTGGGGCATATGAAATGAAAAATTGCAACTGTTTACAATGTAGTTGTAAGCCACACTATGATCCCACTATGGAGCAAAGAAAAAAGAAAGTTGACACAACTGATAAGGGAGTCCCATGTTCTTGCCCGATTTGTATTTGCAAAACAAGTAAAGATATACATGGAAAGGGAGATGAAATATATGTAGTAAGTTATAATTTGTCTTAATTGGGTTTTACTGAATTCATCATCATTTTCATCATCATGATCATGCAAACTTCTCGCAAGAAAGCATTACAAAAATGTAATGGTTTATCACATGCTGATTGTTTAATTCTTGCTTATATTTTGTGCTTGTTTTTTAAAATTGTATGGATGATCCTAATAGAAACCGCTCGTTAAAATTTAAGCATTGTTTAAAGATTATTTTAAAAAAGATAAATTTTTAAATATAAATGAAAAATATTTATTTATTATAAAATATATTAACACCTATTTAAATTTTAACTAATCTCAAATATAACCAACAAGGATAGTTTTCTTTGATTTTTGGTCCCATTTATACATTTTTCCTTTAGATATCAACATCATTAACTCAGGTCCAAAGATTCTTAGATGACTAACTTCAGGTTTTTCGTGGGTCCAAATTTCTATCGGAGTTCCATCTAACGGTTTCTTAAGTAGACAGCAGTGTTTACTGCTTCGGCCCAAAAAATCTTTTCTAGACCGGAGTCAAACGAAAGACACCTAGCTTTCTCCACTATTGATCTGTTTAATCTTTCTACAGCGCCATTTTGTTGTGGAGAATAAAGATTTGACTTTTGGTGAACCATTCCACTATTTGTTAGCAAATTTTCAAAAATTTTACTATAAAATTCACCACCTCCATCGGTTCTAAACATCTTTATTTTAGAATCCTTCTGTTTTTCTACTAAAGATAAAAAATTCTAAAAATTTCGAAAAGTTTCATCTTTCCCTTTTTGGAAATAAATGAAAGACTTACTAAAATCTTACTAAAATAATCTTGAAGGATAAAAAAATATCTAGAACCTCCTAACGAAGTTATCTCCATCGGTCCACATAGGTAACCTCCAAGCATGCATTCGCTTTATTACCTCTATAACTGAACGGGAGTCTAGTATGCTTTCCTTTACAACATACTTTGCATGCATCATTATTTGTTATATTCCTATTGCAATTTATACCGTTTAATAAACCACTTTTCATTAGATTTAAATCTTTATAATTTATATGTCCAAATCTTCTGTGCCATGTTTCTATTAATGGTAGTGACCATAAAAATTTTCTGTTCATTGGACACTTCAAAATTTAAGCGATACACATTGTCTGTCAAATCAGCTGTTGCAATCATTCCATTTTTATTGTATATTTTGCAACCTGCATTGTTAAATATAACATCGTTTCCATTTTTTATCAGTTAAGAAACAGATAAAAGATTTGTTCTTCAGTTCCTTGAATACACTTCGATAATCCTTCTAGAACGAAGACATTCTCAACTACGAACGACCAGTCCTGCTAATTGTCGCTACCAGTTTAACGCGGCATACTTGTGCGATAGTTTACAGCCATTTACGATAGTGTTAATCAACCAACTTTTTTATAGAGTTATAAAATTATAGAGTTGTGGAACAAAAATGGAGATTTAATGAATAAATAAAATACGTTTTAACTCTATGGTTGTATTTTTGCTACTAGCTTGAAACATTTCATTTATGATGTTACTATATCCTGGTCCAACCGTTACGTTGCTTTATATTTTCTTGCAGTCTATATTATCCTTATATCTATGTGTAAAGGAGCTGCCGTTGTACTCCTTACATCTCCTGTGATTCCAAGGAAATCAAGTCTTCGCACGTTACTTACTTTAGGATGGCACTTTTTTTACTGCACTTTTGGCCACCATCTCACGGATGTATATATAATTGTTATTGTTGTACCACGGTATAAATCCAATTTATTACAAACTGAACAAATAGACCATCAGATAATAAGGACAATTAATGAAATTAACAAGAACAACAAGACCAGAGTTATAATGCCAACAGGGGAAACAGAATGCATAGAACTAAAAGGAGGAATCCGCCAAGGAGACTCGCTCAGCCCATTGTTATTCAATATAGTGATGAATCAAATAATTCACGATGTAAGAAAACGACACGGATACCACATGAGAGCGCATAAAATCACGATACTATGCTATGCCGATGATGCAGTACTAATTGCTGATAACGAAGATAACTTACAAAGGCAGCTCCACACCTTCAATATCACAGCAAACAAACTTAATATGAGAATATCAGTAGAAAAAACTAAATGTATAGTGATCAGTAAAGAGCCGCGTAGATGCAAACTAGAAATAGACGGCAAAATTGTAGAACAAGTAATGAAATTCAATTACCTAGGAGTAGAGATCACTAGTGACCGGGATATAAGAACAGAGACCATAAGGCAAGCATCAAAAGCGGCAAGAGTAAGTGGCTGCCTTCGAGAAACGATATGGAGAAACAAATATCTGACCACAAAAAACAAAATGAAAGTATACAAGACAACAGTAAGACCAATCCTAACATATGCAGCGGAGACAAGGACCGATACAAGAAAGACGAAACAACAAATCAACAATATCGAAATGAAAGTATTAAGATCAATAGCGGGCATATCATTAAGAGACAGACCAACCAACAGAAGTATACGAGAACAATGCAAAATTCAAAATATTAACAGGTGGGTAAAAACAAGAAAAAATGGAACGAACATGTAAACCGAATGGGACCAGATAGATTAGCGAACATCTGTAAAAACAATAAGCTGTATAGCAGAAGACCCGTTGGAAGGCCGCCAAAAAGGTGGAAAGATAATGTACAGTCAACAACGACTGAAACAGAATAAGAGGCAGACAAACAGGAGTAATCCTAGTCGCGCGAATAAGAAGAAGAAGAAGGTATAAATCCAATATAACATGTGCGCCAAGCTACCATTAATATATCTACCGCTCTCTCGGCTATTTCTTCTTCCGATTCCAAGTAAGCCTCGAGTCTAATATTAACTACAAGATACTTTACCCACAAGAGTCTTCTAAACAGGAAAATAAGTGAAAACATACTACTACTAAGGATTTCCACAGTTTTCACTGTCTTCCTTCACTCAACCGTTTTCTCCAATTTTCCCTGTCATTCCAGTCTCCATCTCGCAGGGTTCTTTTCTCCATAGCCTCGTCGATTTCATCTCTGAATGACCTTCGGGGTCTTCCTCTCTTTCTTCTTCCAATCGGGCTCCATTCTGTGATTTTTTTTATCCAGTGTCCTCTGTCCGCTCTTCTGACGTGGCCGTACCAGGATAGTCTCTTCTCCTCTATATAGTCGATTATGTCTGATTGCACTCCCATTCTCCGCTTAATCTCTGCGTTTTCAATTCTGTCTCTTTTTGTAAGTCTACAGCTTCTCCAGTTTATTGTCCAGTTTTCGGACCCATATGTCAGAATACTTCTTGTCAGGGTATTATATATTCTCTTTTTTGTCTTTATCGTAATGTTCTTATCCCACTACACTGAGTTTAGTTGTCTTATACAGTTTCTTGTTTGTCTCAGTCTGTTGTTTATATCTTCTTCTGTTGTTCCCTGGTTCGATATTATGGTTCCTAAATACTTGAATTTATCTGTTCCATTTATTTATTTTTTTGTTACATTTATTATGTCTTATGTTCAGTCTTAGTTGAGAATTCGATGAATTTAGCCACGTTTTGATAAACGATATTGTTTGTAAAATATAGTAGTGTACCCGTTTCTTTTGCACAGTAGGTACTGTATTTCGAAGTAACGTCGAGATCAGAGCAATTTTATTCGTATACTCGTTACGGTTACATATTATTTGGAGAAACATTATTTGGACAACTTATTTGAGGTGTTTTTGGCTTTATTTTGTTAAATTCGCCGGGCTTCGTTCTTAAGTGATAATTTCAAAATGTCCCTAAAGAAAAAGAAAACGACTTTCAGGTTTTCAATATAGAAAAATAAGAGGCAAAAACTGAGGAGAAAAAAAACTTGCACTGCAAACGTGCACTGAAATCATTTTTAATGAAAAACATACATGAAAATATAGAAGACTCGGATATAAATTTAGGACCCTTAGCTTCAAGAGAAGTCCAAACCATAGAAAAAAGTACCAAACACTTAAATACTTCTACGGATAGAGACGGAGGATTTGATGACAATAATAGCGATAGTGCGAGTGCTGATGCTGAAACGCATGAACCTGAAACCACCAACCAAGACAGAACAATTAATGTTCCAGTTAATCTGTATTGAAATGTACAAAGCTCCAGCATATACTTGGTTTCAGTTGATCCCGGAAAATGGCCTGCAAATATGAATCCAAGTGAAGTTCAATTTGTTGTTGAAAATTTTCCTCAGCAAATTACAAAAATTAACTTCCCCAGAGATACAAATAAAAGGAAATTTTCTACTACTACTACTAAGGATTTCCACAGTTTTCACTGTCTTCCTTCACTCAACCGTTTTCTCCAATTTTCCCTGTCATTCCAGTCTCCATCTCGCAGGGTTCTTTTCTCCATAGCCTCGTCGATTTCATCTCTGAATGACCTTCGGGGTCTTCCTCTCTTTCTTCTTCCAATCGGGCTCCATTCTGTGATTTTATTTATCCAGCGTCCTCTGTCCGCTCTTCTGACGTGGCCGTACCAGGATAGTCTCTTCTCCTCTATATAGTCGATTATGTCTGATTGCACTCCCATTCTCCGCTTAATCTCTGCGTTTTCAATTCTGTCTCTTTTTGTAAGTCTACAGCTTCTCCTCAGGAACTCCATTTCTACTGCTCTTATTCTACCTCTATTTCTCTTGTTTATTGTCCAGTTTTCGGACCCATATGTCAGGATACTTCTTGTCAGGGTGTTATATATTCTCTTTTTTGTCTTTATCGTAATGTTCTTATCCCACAACACTGAGTTTAGTTGTCTTATACAGTTTCTTGTTTGTCTCAGTCTGTTGTTTATATCTTCTTCTGTTGTTCCCTGGTTCGATATTATGGTTCCTAAATACTTGAATTTATCTGTTCCATTTATTTGTCTTCCCTCGTCTATCTCTAGGTTTCTCATATCCTTGTTTTCTGTTGTTAGGTATTCGGTTTTCTCTAAGTTTATTTCCATTCCGTTGTTTTTATATTCTTCTTCTAGTTTTCTGAGCATAAAGCTGAGATCTTCTTCATCTTGTGCGATGACTACTTGATCATCGGCAAAACTTAAGGTGTATAGGTATTCGTCTCTTACTGGTATGCCCATTCCTTCGCACTTTCTCCTCCATGGTTTGAGTGTCTTTTCCAAGAATATTTTAAACAGAGTAGGGGACGTAGCACAGCCTTGTAGAAGTCCTTTTGTCGTCTTAAATGGCTTGTAGGCTTTATTTCCACATTTAATAGCTACTTTGTTTTCTTTGTATAGTGCTTTAACTGCTTTTATTAGTGTTGGATTTCGAGATCATTCATTGCTTCCCATAATTTGACTCTAGGTATTGAGTCATATGCTTTCTTTAGATCAACAAAGGCCAGATGGACCGGTCTACCTTTTGCCATTTGGCCATTTGGTGAACCCTGCTTGGTCTTCTCCAATTTTTCCTATTATTTCAGTTTCTAGTTTTTCCTTAATAATTTTCCCGTAAAGTCTACCTACCGACGATATTATACTAATTCCTCTATAATTTTCACATTTTTTCCTGTTTCCTTTCTTATGTATGGATGTGATGTATGCTTGTGTCCATTCCGCAGGTATTTCTTCTCCATTTAGTCCTCTTTCGAACATTCTATGTAGCATGCGGAATAACTTTTCCGTTCCGTTTTTAATTAGTTCGTTTGGTATTCCTCCGGGTCCTTTGGCTTTTTTGTTCTTCAATGTCTTGATTGCTTTCTTAACATCTGCCAGGCTTATTTCTATCTGGTCGTATGCCCCATTTCTTGCATGTTCTATATTCTCTTCCTGAAATTGGGGACGGTTTTCTGTAAGTAGTTCTACGTAGTATTCTTGCCACTCGTTTTCACTAATTTTGCCGATCTGGGTTTTCTCTGTCTTATTTCGTTGAAGTGCTTTTAATATTCGCCATAATTCTGAATTTCTCGTTCCTCCGATATGTTGTTCTATCTCTGTGCATGCTTGTTCCCATCGTTCGTTCTTTTCATTTGTTACTCTTTTCTTTACCTCTCTGTTTTTCCCTCTATATAGGTCTAAGTCTTCCTGTTTTTTGGTGTTTAGGTATTTTATGTGTAGTTTTTTCTTTTCTTTTATGCATTTCAATGTGTCTTCCCTTAATTTGATATTCTGATGGGTGTTCCTTTGGTCGTCTTCTCCAAGAGCTTCTAAGGCCGCTGAAATCAGGCAGGTTTTTATGTGTTCATGCATTTCATCTAACGTGTCATATTTGAATTCTTCTAGTTTTTGGTCTAGTCTTCTTTTGTATAAATCTTTTATTGATTCTTCCTGCAATAGATGTAATTTGAGCCTCTTTTCGTTTATTGTCGTTCACGTTGTAACAATCGATGTATGTTTTTGTTTTGTCCAGATATAGGGGAATTCCATCCATGCCACCACAAGTTTGTGATCTGTTCCACACTCTGCCCCTCTTTTCACTCTGGTGTCTTTCACTTTGATGGAGCTTTTGTGGTTCATGATAATGTAGTCAATAATGGATCTTAGTTTTCTTGTCTCTTGAGTCCATGTGTACTTATGTATATTTTTGTGTTTGTAGAATCCGTTCATAATTTTCAAATCATTTACTTCACATAGTTCTACCAATCTTTCTCCGTTGTCGTTAATTGTGTCTTCTCCAAATGGACCAACTGTTCTGTCATTGTCTTTTCTTCCGACTCTTCCATTTAGATCCCCCACTATTATTATTTCTTGTTTAGGTTTTCTCTTATCCATTTGTTCCTGAAGTTGTTCGATAAATCGTTCTTTCTCATTGGCTGGACTGTCTTCCGTTGGACCGTATGTTGCTAGTATTATAATTTCTCTGCCATACATCTTGATTTTCAGTTTGGCAATTCTCTCGTTTATGGGTTCCCAATCGTCTATAGATTTTTCCCATTTCTTCTTTAGTAGAATTCCAACTCCAGCTTTTGCGCGGTCTTTCTTTTCTACTCCGCTCCAACAATGGATTAGTTCCCCTATTCTTTCCGTGCCGTTTCCTTTCTTTTTTGTTTCCGTTGTGACGAGGATATCGAGCTTCATCTTTTCGAATTCTGATGTTACTTCACTGGCTTTTGTTCTCCGCCGTTTTCTCTGTCTTTGTCTTCGGTTGAGTTTCGAAGCCCCGGGTTTGTTGAACTCAAAGCAGAAGTGCCCCCCGTATCCGATGGGGCTCCCTCCTTCGGAGGTGTGGATTGCCACCCGGGGATTAATTTTAAAATTTTTCATTTCTGCCAATTGTTCGTTAGCCCTTGGATTTTTTTAAGTGTGCTAGGTTGCTAACGCCTAACGCCACAACCCTCTTTTGGAGGACCTATTTTTCAGCCGCCCACTCTGGGTCAGACGCTGTTTGCAGCCGCCCACTCTGGGTCAGACGCTACTGTTGTCAGTTTTGGTCCGCATCGGGTATTTCATTTCCCCGATACCACCAATATCTGGGAGGCATTCCCCTATCCGCCACCTGGGGACGCGTCCGGTAGAGGATTGACAACCTCCTCCTCGGAATAAGTGAAAACATAAGGAATACAAATCTCACGAGTTATAATCGCACACAATAAGTTTAAACATATGATTCGTCTAGAATCAAGAAGGAAGAAAAGAGAGAAGAAGATAACTTATTTTACTCAACAGTTTTATATGTGTATAATTTAGGCAAAGAGGACCCAACGCCCCCTTTATTCATCCTTCTGGTAAATTTTATGACTTACCCTGGGAACCCCACATTTAAAGTCCATGTTGCAACTACAGTTAAAGGTCAAAGCCTGTTGCAATATATCTCTGACTGTGCCATTGAATTTGTCGTGAGCTAAGATAACGTCATCGTCATATCTCAGTCGTTGCTGAGTCTGGCTATCAGCCCATCTATGACAAGATTCCACAAGCGAGGACATAAGACACACCCGCCCCTCCGGATGGCCTCTGACTACTTGTGCTGACAATAACGGTGCATATATCACACGGCTTCTCAGAATGCAGTTTATGCATTTATCTATCTGCAGCTTGTTTCGTCTATTCCTTTTAAATCAATCGCTCTCGTGATTAATTTATAGCAAGTGTTGTCGAATGATTCCACTATATCAATGAATGAATTTAACATCACCTTTAAATTTTCCAGAACGCACTCCGTCCTCTGAACGAGATGATACAGGGCGGTTTCTGTAAACTGTCCCTGGTGTATCAAACTTTTAACAAAGAGTATTTCTAATGCTTATCTAGTAGTTTTTCTAGAGTCTTCGATACGAATGACATCAGTCTTATTCGCCTAAGACCTTTTTTTTATTCGATTTTGCCAGGTTTGAGTATAAATTCACCTTTTTGGAGCCTCCATGCTTTTGGTCTGTATCCCAGTTCTAGCTCTCCTGTAGTATCATACATAATTTTTGTACCGGTCAATTCTTTTCTGTAGATGTACTAAATCTAGGCCTGGTGATTTATATGGTTTAAATAAGATTATTAGAAGAATTTTGTACCAAGAAACGATTTTTGTTTAATTTATTAATGTTTTGTATTTCGAGTGCGATTTCTGAAGTGGAAATTGAAACGTCAAATCAAAAGTAAACTTATTTTAAACTTAAATTGTGGCATATTCTCCATAAAACAGGTAATTGTGTTAAGATACCACAATAAAATAGCGCCAAAACAATAATAACCCTATAGGCAAGATTTTGTCCTGTTTTTGCTTCTACTTTCGTTTTCCAGTTTTTAGTTTCGATTGTTTTCAGATTTTCCTGTATTTGGTCCATTTTTCATATTTTTGGTCATCTCAGATTATGATTCCTATTATGTTTTGTTGGGTTATGATTTTTTTGGTTCCTAGGATTTTATATACTTCACATGAACCATCTATTTCAGTTTCCTAAGCTTACTCAGCTTTACCATATCAAAGGAAAAAAATCAAATTATTAAAAAATAAACATTTTTTCGTTACAACTGTAAAGACGGATTTGACAGTTGAAATGTGTAGTATGAGATATTAAAAAAGACTCTCATCTAGGGAATCATCAATTTTTTAATGGAAATATTTCTAAATAAACAATCAAAACGTCAAAATCATTATTTTGCTCATAACTAAAAACTTGTCTATTTAGAGATTTAACGTCAACAGATAACTTTTTCAGTAAAAACAGATACACAAAATGAGATGCTAAATTAAAATCGGATGAAAAACAAAAAAATTATTGCAAAATTAACAACAAAATCACTGTTTTGGAATATTGTTAATAATTTTTTTATTATTTATTAAAATTTGCTTAAAAGTAACTGAACTTGTGGGTCTTATCGTGTATCAATTATGTGCAAAATACGGGCTAGTTCTGTTAAATAGTTTTTGCGCAATTTAATTTGTTTATAAGATTTTTTGAAAAATGAGCTAATTACTAAGGCTCGTCCACATAATTTGACTGAATGGATCTCAATAATCCGGGGCTTATTTTCTTCTTTAAGACGTATAATCATATTATAACCATACCCTAGACCATAGAGGTATAATCCTATCATAATCAAACCAATAACCTATGAAAAAAAGTTTAAAAAATTACATTTATATACACAAATGATTGATTAATAAATAGCTTTTTAAGTATAACATTTAGAATAACTGTAAAGCTAAAGCTAAGCTAAAAAAAACTTGAAAAGCTGGTTAAAAAACACATCTTTTAAAGGATTCTTTAATGGCCCTAGGCCTAGGATTCTTGAGATAAGATAAAAAACAAAATTATTAAAAATTGTTTAAATAGGAGTGTTGTAAACAAATAGTACTCTTCGTTCCGACTAGAGTAAAAGGAGTGAGGGTAACCAACGGAAGTGCCAGCTGCGCTCTTCAAAAAATCCAATATAGTTTTAACATAGCTCGGAAAAAATGACATATTTCAGGTTATACTGGACCAAATTTGCTACATATTTCATTGGGATACAATGTTAAAATAATAACAATTATCGTATGTTCATTATAAAATTATTCAAAACCAAGCGGCGATGTAGCATAACTACAATGTACAAATCTTTTCTTAATTTGCTTTTTTATTGTTATTTTTTTTTATTTATTTATTTAAAGTATAATAATATTAAATAAATATTATTTATAACCATTATTAAATTGTTATTTATAAATCATTTTTTCATACGCTCTGATTAAATTTGAACAAATCAGTTTTTTAGTATTCATCATCATTATCATGCAACCTCTTCTGTTCACTGCTCGACATAGGTCTCTCCCGTTTTTCGCCACTCTTCACGGTTCTGTGCTTCTTGTTGCCATTTCTTGGATATTCGTCCAATGTCGTCCATCCAGCGTGTTGGTGGTCGTCCTCTGCTGCGTTTGTCTTCTCTTGGGCGCCAGTCAATTAGTTTTCTGGTCCATCTTGTGTCTTTTAGTCTCGCTATGTGACCTGCCCAATTCCATTTCAGCTTGGCTATACGTTCGATGACATCACTGATACCTGTTCTTTTCCTTAAGTCTTGATTCCTTATTTTGTCTTTTTTTGTCACGCCGAGAATTGATCTTTCCATGCGCCTTTGTGCCACTCGCATTTTTAGTGCTGTTGTTTTTGTGAGCGTGAGAGTTTCTGCTCCGTATGTCATCATAGGAAGAACGCATTGGTCAAATGTCTTCCGTTTCATAACTATCGGGATGTTGCTCTTAAAGATGTCTCTTAGTAAACCATACGTTGCCCAAGCAAGTGTTATTCGTCGTTGAAATTCGCAGGTCTAGTTGTCCTTGCCTATTCTGATTTCATGACCAAGATATATGTACTTTTCTGTCAATTCTACCACTTGATTTTGGATGATTAGGTGTTCGCTGGGAACTAAATTCGTCATAAATTTGGTCTTACTGATGTTAATTTTAGACCTATTGTTGAAGATACGTTTTCTAATTCTTGTACCATTTGTTGTGCTTCACCCAGATCTTCGGTAATAAGTACTATGTCGTCGACAAAACGCAGATGATTGAGCATTTCTCCATCTATTTTTATTCCTCTATTTTCCCACTTTATCATTTTAAATGCGTATTCGAGGACCGTTATAAATAATTTAGGTGAGAGAGTGTCGCCCTGTCTCACACCTCGCTTGATATGAATTTCTCTGGTGGTATCATGTAGTTTTACACGCATTGTGGCATTTTGGTATAATGTTTGTACTAGCAAGCGTCTATAACTAAGCGTCTATATTCTTTGGTACTAGCTTTGTGAGCTGGTAATCTATTCTACTATTGTTCAGAGCAGTTATAATGCTGTCTAAGTCCACAGTGTCGAAGGCTTTGTGAAAGTCTACGAAGATAAGTACCAGTGGTCTGTTATATTCTAGCGTCTTTTCTTTTAAGGTTTTTACTGTTTGCAGGTGATCGTTTGTTCCGAATTTTGAGCGGAAGCCAGCTTGTTCTCTGGGCTGGTAGAAATCTAACTTTTTCTCTAGTGTTGTCGTAATTATTCGGGTAAACATTTTATAGATGTGGTTCAAAATAGGCTGATTGGTCTATAGTTTTATAGGTGCACCTTGTCTCCTTTCTTGTGTAGTAAAATTGTTACTGCATTGTTCCATGTTTTTGGTATGCAAAATATTTTTAGTATTAAAAAAATTATTTTTGGATCAATAAATCGTATTCTATATAAATCTTATATTATGTGGTTTTAAATTTTTGACACCGTATATATATATATATATATATATATATATATATATATATATATATACACATATATATATATATAATACCAACCGCGAACCAAAACAGACTAAGGTATGGCAACCCTAACAGAAGAGTCCCTGGCCCTTCAGGTTGGGTGTTAGGGTAGAGACCAAAAACCTCTTTCTGTAAAAAAGCATATGTTACGGAACCTCAGGAACTATTAGCCTAAAAATGGGATTGAGATTATGAACATAGAATACCCGAACCCTGTACCGAACTAGGGCACTCACATCTTTACTAGATATAGTGAACACGTACAAAGTAGATGATTTAGCACTGCAGGAAATGCGGTGGACGGGAGCTGGCACTCTTGACAAGAGAACCCATTCCATACATTATAGCTGCAATGAAAGCCAACACATGGATGGAGTGGGATTTATTGTAAACCAAAGAACAAACTTTGGCCTTATTATTGACTTTAAAGCCTATAGTCAAAGAATGCACTATTTTGCTTAAAAGGGAAATTATTTAATTATAGTTTGATTAATGCACATGCCCCAACTGATGACAAACCAGAGAAAATAAAAGAACAGTTCTTTAAAGACATAGAGCCTACAGAAGATGTCCCAAAAATGACATTTAAATTGCATTAGGTCCACGATAATCGATTACGACTGATAAATTCAGCAGCACTAAATATGACAGTCGCTAGCACCTATTTTGAAAACAAAAACATACACAACGTAGCCTGGACCTCTCCTGATGGAAGAACAACGAGTTAGATTGATCATTTCTTAATAGATTCAAGGCATGGAACAGTTGTAATAAACTGCAGAAGTTATAGAGGCGCAAACATAAACTCAGATCGTTGCCTAGTGATCTGAACATTGAGGGCTAGAGTTTCAAACACCAGTAAATAAAATAAAATAGATAGAAAAAAATGGAATGTGCAAAAGCTGAGAGATGCGATAATTGCAGAACGATACTCGGAAAGCATTACCAACAGGCTAAGGAATCAAAATGTAAATGAAGAAGGCCAGGCAGATATAGACTCCTACTGGACCAGAAAAAAGAAAGACATTGAAGCAGTTAGTAGCGAAAGATAAAATGGGAACAGAAATTTGTGCCCGTAAAAATCATTGGTTTGACGATGAATCCAAGAATTCAACAAAAGAAAAAAATGAAGCCTACAGAAAGATTCTTACCCGACGAACTAGAACAACTGTGGAGAATTACCAGACAAAGAGAAGAGAACAAAAGAGGAACTTAAATAAGGAACTAAATTATATAGAAAACTCAACAGAGAGAAAAAATTCAGAGCATTCTATAAGAAAGCTTACATCAACAGAAAATAATTCAAGGCAACCACAAGTCAATACAGAAGTCAGAATAGCGACCAACTAACAACAAGGAAAAATGTATTGAATAGATGGGTGAAATACTTTAACCAGGCACTTAATATAGAGGAGGAAGAAGAAAACCTGGAAGAGCAATTAAGCTTCTAAATACAGCGTATAAAATATTTTCTTCAGTACTATGTCACCGTATGACACCATAAGCAGAACGGATAGCAGGAAAATACCAGGCTGGTTTCGGAGGTGGTAAATCAACAATTCATCAAATTACAACCCTTAAAAAAATTTTAGCAACACTGGAATATAGCATTGATACTCAGCAGATATTTATAAACTACAAGCAGCCTACGAATCTGTGAATAAAAGAGAAATGTTCAAAGCATTGAAAGGATTGCACCAGGGAGACCCTCTCGTCTATATAATATTCAATCTGGCTTTGGAAAAAGTAATACGTATGTTACAAATCACAACCATTGGTTCAATATATAAGAAACCAGTGTAAATCAAGGCTTAATTTCCTCTTTAAATCCACAATTATATCGAGAAATACAAAAATATAACTCTTCAAAACAATAATATGCCCAGTACTAACATATGGTTCAGAGACCTGGACCGTAACAAAAAGTAATGAAGAAATGTTTCGAAAGATAAGTACTAAAGCAAATCTCTGGAGCAGTGAATGATAATGGAGTGTGGAGAAGACGATACAACATCGAACTTTATAGAATATACCAGAACCCAGATATCGTAAAACATATTAAGATAAGACGTCTGAGGTGGATAGGGCATGTAATGCGGATGGAACAAAATGACCCAGCTAGAAAAACGCTTCTTGATAGACCTATTGGTCAGAGAAGAAGAGGAAGACCCAGAACAAGGTTCTTTGACAACATAGGTGAAGACATGAGAAATATGGGAATACGTGCTCGGAGGAAGGCGATGGATAGGGACGACTGGAGAGAAATTCTTAAGGAGGCTAGGACCCACTTAGGTTGTAAAGCCAGAATGATGATGGTGATGCTATTAAAAAAAAAGCAATCTAGGATGCTAAGGGGTCTAGAACACTTTTTTTAAAGTGCTATTTAGTATTACATTATTTTGTGTACATAAATGTAGTTTTTTTGGACTTTTTTTCCATAGGTTATTAGTACGTCTTAATAACAAATTAAATTTTGCCAAAACTATTTGACCGATCTGGCCTATCTTTTGATCTTTTTGATGACAGCTGATCGTTCAAGGGAAAATAGACAGCAGAAGCGGTCCAGGGAGGAGAAGACACTCATGGCTCCAAAACTGATCTGCCGTAAACAAAGTCAGAATAGCCATGTTGATTGCCAACGTTCGGAACGGACAAGGTACATGAAGAAGAAGGCCTATCTTTTGCACACAATTCAAACACGATGAGACCCTCAAGTTCAGGTACATTTAAACAAATTTTAAGAAATAATCAAAAAGGTAATAACAATATTAAAAAACAGCTATTTTGTTGTTCATTTTGCAATAACTTTCTTTTTGATTATCCTATTTTAATTTAGCAGATTTCATTTTATGTACGTTTTTTTTTTTTTTCTAAAAAAGGTTGTCTGTTAACGTCAAATCTCTAAATAGGCAAATTTTTTAGTTATGACCAAAATAATGAGTTTGACGTTTTGATTATTTATTTAAAAATATTTCCACTAAAAAATTAATAAATTCCTAAATAAGAGTCTTATTGTCTTATGTAATATCTCACACTACACATTTCAACTGTCAAAGCCTTCTATACAGTTGTGTCGAGTAAAAAATTAACTTAATTGGCCTAATCATATACATATACAAATGCACTGATAGCTGCAATACATGGCCGTTCCTCCAGTGCGACAGAGAAAACTGACGCAAACCAGTTCCCAACCCTGACCTAAATGACCAATGAGAAGGTTACGTGGTCGATAAACCCGGCCCACTAGAAAGGGATGCACGGACTGCTTTGCGTAAGTTTTCTTTGTCGCACTGGGGGAGTGCGACTGTATGGCAGCGGTCAGT
Source organism: Diabrotica undecimpunctata (assembly GCF_040954645.1). NCBI lineage: Eukaryota > Metazoa > Arthropoda > Insecta > Coleoptera > Chrysomelidae > Diabrotica > Diabrotica undecimpunctata. The sequence continues at coordinate 93,011,434 of NC_092805.1, read as the reverse complement.
CTATTTGTGTATATGACTATGGGCATAATAGCCAGATTTCTAAATCATAAGTAAGCTTATGATTTTTAGATATGGCATTTAGTTTTTTGGCGAATTTCTTGATTTCATGTCTCCAAAATCCGTTATATATACTAAGTAGGTTCTGCACTTAATTTCAATTCCATTTTTTTCTACAGGAAAATTAGTCTATATATATATATATATATATATATATATATATATATATATATATATATATATATATATATATATATATATATATATATATATATATATTTATATATATATATATATATATTTCATAATAATGGATATATTGTACTTTTTTGTATTTTTCTTTACCTGGTATATTTTTCTAACCCGCTCGTTTATTTTTTATTTTTTTTAACCATTTAAACTTTTTTAATATTAACTCGTTTTGGCTTGCAGGATGAAAATAAGTTAGAAAGTAAATATAAAAGTAGCCCTAGCCCTAAATGTACCTGCGAAAAATGTAAGTGCGGCGGCAGTACCGAAAAAACTTTGGAAGTCAGAAAACCCGTTCAAATAACCAGATCTACTCATGATCGTGATTGTATTTGTAAAGAATGTCTTTGTGAAGAGTTACAAAAGACTTCTACAATAGAGTTTATAAAGTGCCATTGCAGTACTTGCAACTGTGTAGACTGTCTTTTTAACAAACCCGAACAACAAAAAAAGATTCAAGATATACCAAATACAAAAACCCCACCTCACTGCACTTGTAAAGTATGCGATTCAAGAAAAACATCAAAAGATAAAATGGGTACTGAATGTATTTGTAAGAAATGTAAATTTAGTGACAGTACCTCTGCATTAAGTGATAAAGAAACAAATTCACTTTGTAGCTGCAGTGCTTGTTCATGCTTAACGTGTCACACCAAAAAAGTTGAAAAAAATGATAATATGAAATGTTATTGTGAACAATGTAAGTGCAAGAATTGTAAATTTATTAAATATCAAACTCGAGAATATGAAATTCGAGAAGAAGAATTAGGTGACAACAAAAAGATTTGTACGTGCAGCCCTTGTAGTTGCACTGACTGTATTTTAAATAACAAAATAGAAGGAAAAACTATAAAGAAGAATAATCCTAATAATCCTTCTCCTACCTTACAAGCTAAATGCACTTGCCTGGAGATTCCAATGTCACAACCAACACATATTGAGCAACAATCAGAATATGTACCAAAAAATTCTAAAATGAAACAGTATCATTCGTATGCTGCTTATCAAGCTTTTGTTGACCCAATTGTTGTTCACGAAAAATTAGAGAACCTTACACATTTACCAGAACCCAAAAAACTAAAAGCTGCAAATGGTCAAAAAATTGAGGTAGAAAACTTATATAACTATTTGCCAATGTTGCATCCACAATCAACAATACCAGTTCGGATACAAACCAAAAGAAAAAAGAACTATAAATCATCAAAAAGTGGGAAAACGCGAGGGGTTACTAGGAGTGCAGAGATAAACAAGTTTAAGCAGTTTGGTTTGTCTAGATCCAAACCAATACAGTATTCTGAAGAAGTGTTTCCATTTTCTCAAAGCGATGTAACTTACAACCGTACTGTCTTCAACCAATTAGATCCAAATCTACCGGAAAAACCTTACGTCCTTACAGAGAACAATAATTCTTTCCTGAAAGACAAGTCTAAATATGAGGAACAAATCAAAATCCTCAAAAAAACTCTTAACAAAATTAAAGGATTTAAAGAGAAATATGCTCATAATTCACATGAACCCTCTGTGCTTAAAAAGTCATCCGAATATGAAGAATCTATATCAGAACTTAGTACGGCTTTCAAGAATTTAAAGAAACACTGTAAAGCTGATGACAAAACAATTAAAGAAATAACGGACGAACTAAAACGTTATACTAGCAGCACAACGTTTTTCAATATCTCGACCAGTATTCAACAAGAGAGTGAATGTGATCATGATATTACTGAACAGAGCGACGATATTCAACAATTTACATGTTACAATCCTCCAAGAATATCAGTACCAAATATTCCAGTATTACAGCAGGAAACTGTTATAATTAGACCTTCAACGGCTATACCTGGTCAACGCAGACGAGGCAATACTTGCGATTGTCCTGTGTGTACTAGTCCCCATCCTGATATTTACTATAATACTGGGGACAACAATGTAAGTCCACGACATAGCAAATTAATCCGAACAATAAATTATGATACCTACAATAAACCTAATACATTATCTCCTAATCTTAGGCTAACATGTAAAGATAAAAAAGAATCAGATTTGCCGCCATATTATATACTACAACCGTACTGCCGAACAACTCAAGCAGAAAATATTCCTCTAGATTGTAAAAACCACCATACAACGGAAATGATAAATGCTTCTGACTTTGTTCAATCAATTGCTGGTTTAAATGAAGCAAGTAATACTTGGAAGAACAAGTATGTAATAAATAATACAAACGATATTAAAGTTACAAAGAACGTTGAAACACAAAGTGTTGATAGACCAAAGTTACAGGGCGTCGCTTGCAAATGTGGAAAATTCCACAAAGACAACAAATTTGTAAATCTAACTGGTTTCAAAGTGATTAACGTTAAAAGAATAACTGTAGATAGTATTGTAGTAGAATGGAAATGTCCAAAAAGTAAAGCTATCACCGGCTATGACATTGAAATTAACGGGAAGCGGAAGTCTAAGATCTTAAGTGGCTGGAGAACGTGTGCTATGATCCACTCCCTTGATCTTTCATCTGTATTATATATTTCAATTTATGCAATTACACCATGCGGACGATGTGAACCACCAGCAAAAGCTATTTACGAAATAAAACAAAAATCAAAGTGACCAATATTTAATTATTTGTTTCGTATGTTTTGTATCATTTTTTCAATTTTTTTTAATACAGTCTAAATTTGATATATTTTGTGTATTTTTTTGAAAGAATGTTGACTTTTACAGTAGTTGGTAAGTATTAATTAATAAGGTACAGCATAAGAGTATTATTTAAATAAACTATATACATTCTATAATACATTACACAGATCCCACTTGAAAATGTACTTTTGTCTGTCTACCTGTGCGACAAATTGAAAGTCTTAAAAATCTTGATCCAAGGTCGAACTATATTGAATTTGGGGTCAATAGGTAAAGAATCAATAACGCTACAGATTAGATTGGATACAAAGGAAGTAGAGTCTTCGATACTTGCTATATAGTTTGTTCAGTACGAAAATACACGGCGCGGCGTGTCAAAAAACAGTTAAAAAAGTACAGAAACTCTCGTTTGTTTACTAGTTTGTTTAATATTGGATCGTGAAGTCAATCTGCCATGATCTTGAGTTGGACTAAAACCTTTCTTCTTCAAGTGCCCTGTCCGTTGCGAACGTTGGCTATTAACATGGCAATTCTGATCTTATTTGCGGCGCTTCTGAATAGTTCGACCGATGTGAGCCCGAACCACTTCCTCAGATTTTGGAGCCACGAGTGTCTTCTCCTGCCTGGCCCTCGCTTACTGTCTATTTTTCCCTGGACAATCAATTGCAGTAGACGGTACTTATCGTGTCTCAATATGTGGCCTAGATATTCAAGCTTTCTTTGTTTAATTGTATTCACGATTTCTTTCTCCTTTCCGATTCTTTGGATTACCTCTGTGTTGGTGACATGTTCGGTCCAGGATATACGAAGAATGCGTCGGTACACCCACATTTCGAATGCTTCTAGTTTTCTCGTGAGCGTCTCCGTCAGCGTCCAGGCCTCCACACCATACAGTAAGATCGGAAAAATGTAGCATTTAACTAGTCGTAGTTTTAGGGGAAGAGACAAATCCCTGCTTATGAGGAGCTTTTTCATATTGCTAAATGCTGCTCTAGCTCGTTCTATTCTCGCCTTAATTTCTGTGGCCTGTTCCCATTTTGCATTTACGTTGGTGCCAAGGTACACATAAGATTCTACATGGTCAATTAGTATGTTACTTATCCGTAACTGTCGAGCAGGCTGTTGCTTCCTGCTTATCAGCATCCACTTTGTCTTCTTGAAGTTGAGGCTCAGGCCGTATTCCTCACTAACTAAATAAACTCTTTCCATTACCTGCTGTAATTCGTCTATGGTACTGGCAAGGATCACCGTGTCGTCGGCATATCTTATATTGTTTGTTAACTCGCCGTTTATTTTTATGCCGTCATTTGCATTTTCCATACATTTATTAAATATTTCTTCGGAATAAATATTGAATAGGAGTGGGGATAATATACAACCCTGACGGACACCTCTTTTGATCTGCACACTTTTAGTGAGTTCGTTGCCAATTTTTGCTCTTGCTGTTTGACCCCAGTATAGGTTTGCCACAATTCGAATGTCCTTGTCGTCAATACCTGTCTTTCGCAGAATATCTATCAATTGTTCATGATTGACATTGTCAAATGCTTTTCTAAAATCCACAAAGCACAAATACACGTCCTTATCAACGTCTCTACACCGCTGTATAAGCACCTGGAGAGCGAAAATTGCTTCTCTAGTTCCAAGTGCTTTCCGAAAGCCAAACTGCGATCTATCAATATTTGACTCACATTTATCATATATTCTTCTATGAATGATCTTAGTGAACGCTTTAGTGACATGATTAATCAAGCTTATAAGCCGGTAGTCATCACAGATCTGGGCCTTTGGTTTCTTCGGGATTGTAATAAATGTTGACTGCAGCCAGTTCTCCGGGATTTTACCGCTATTATATATGTTGTTAAAAAGTTCAACTAGATTATCAAGGAACTGTTTGTCCGATTTACATAGGATCTTTAATATTTCGCAGGGTACATTGTCCGGACCTGCTGACTTATTGTTTTTTAGTGCTGCAATGGCATCTTCTATCTCCGATTTAAGGATTGAAGGTCCTGTTTCTCCTTCTCCATATAGGTGATCATCAGTCCTGTCAGATGCAAATAATTTTTCTATGTATGATTTCCATGTTTCTAAGATCGTTGATGGCTCCGAGATAAGATTTCCATCGCCATCTTTTATGCTGTTGGGTGACTTATTGAATTTCCTCTTGTTTGTCATTGATTTTATTTTTTTGTGCATATTGTAACTGTCGTATTTTCGTTCGTATTGTTCTATTTCCCTGCATTCGTTGGAAAACCATTTTTCTTTGGCTTCTCGAATTTTCGTTCTTATGATTTTGTGGATCTGCTGGTATTTTTCTTCATTTTTATTCTTGAATTTACGTCTTTCATCCATCATATCCATTATCTCATCAGACATCCATTCGTTCTTCTTTCGTCTGTCACGCTTTAATAGAGTCGCGCATGTTGTTTGGATTGCTTCCCTCGATTTATCCCATCTCTCTATTATGTCCGACGTGTTCTCGTTAATGTCGTTTATTTTCTTTCCTAGTTGTTCTCGTACTTTTATTTCGGTTTTTGGGTTAGTGAGTTTCTTAATATCAATTGTGTTTAAATTAGATCTTTTCTCGAGCCGTTTTACTCTCATGACCATTCTGCATACCAACAGATTGTGGTCCGTAGGAACATCGGCACCTGGGTACGTTTTTGATGATTTTATCATGTTTTTATATCTTGTTGGCACTGCTATATAATCTATCTGATTCCTTATGATGTTGTCAGGTGAGTCAGCGGGGGATTTCCATGTGTAAAGTCGACGTTTGGGGAGCTTGAAGAGTGTATTACTTAATAGCAGGTTATATTCCTGGCAGAAGCATATAAGTCTATCACCTCTATCGTTTCTCTCTCCTAGGCCGAAGTTACCCACGATCTCATTCACCTTGCCTCTGCCAACCTTTGCGTTAAAATCTCCCATCACTATTGTTACTTCATGTTTTTTTGTCATTTTCATCAGGCTTCCCAGTTGTTCATAGAATTCTTCGCTGGTTACCTCATCTTTATCTGCCGTTGGCGCGTATACCTGTAATATGTTAATATTCACCGGTGTTGCTTGAATTTGTAAAAGCATTATTCTATCTGAATGGGGAGTGAAAGATTTTACTGCCGAATTAATACGTGGGGCAACTATTATTGCGGTGCCGTTTCTGTGATGTGTTGTGTCGTTTCCAGCATAGTAAACTTTATATCCAAGTATATCGCATTGTCCAGAGTTTTGCCAGTGTGTTTCACTAATTCCCAATATATCAATTTTTAATCTTTTCATCTCTTTTACAGTGTTATGAGTTTTGCCGCTCTCGTACATACTTCGTACATTCCAAGTTCCAATCCTTAGGTGTTGAGGACTTGCTTCCTTTTTTAGGCCGTAGGGATTTCGCTGGCTGACGACCAGGGAGGCCCTACTATTTGTTTGTGTGCATCCTCCCCTGCCGGGTCTTGGGATCCGATCACCATGATCAGTAATGTTTTTGTTATCGTAGTGTATTGCCATGATAACTATTCTAGGAAATTCTTATAACTAAAACCTTTGGAAAAACATATTCCAGGCGAAGAATACGTCGATCAAATAGAGTTAAGGATGAACAGCATTCACGAACTTGTGTGCGTTCGGAGAAGTTTGACTTCGAACTTTGTTCATTAGTTATATTTTATTTTTTTTTGTTGCCAGGTTATATTTTATTTTTTCAGTAAATTGAGAGTAATGGATATATATATATATATATATATATATATATATATATATATATATATATATATATATATAAATTAAGGATCACTCGAAGAGTGGTGGGTTTTTCGGTCAAAAGGTGGAGAAAAAAGACAAAGAAGGTGGCTACTTCATCTATTTATTGAAGACGTTTCGCTTTCTATTCAGAAAGCATCATCAGTTCATCTAAAAAGAGCAATATGAAAACACAAACAATAAGAAATTTAATAAGTTTTTCAGTAACTTGAGGAAAATAAGGTAGAGATGAGTAATAGGTGGTTGAAGTCCCAAGTAGAGTATTACTAATAAAGAACAGTGTTATTAATGAAATTATTTGATATTATTCTAACTAACCAACTTGTGGTTAAGGTGTAATCTCCAATTCTAATGACACGTATGTCTAAGAAGGAAATATTATTTGTGATGAGGTCCTCAAGTTCAACAGTGAACTGTAAGTGAGGATCAAACTCATTGAACAAAGACAAGGTGGCCTGTATCTTGTCTGGGGGTAAGGCTAATAATAAGTCATCAACATACCGCTTAATAAAAGGGATTTGGAAATCTAAAAGACCCAAACGGTCAGATACTAAATCATCCAGTACAAAATTAACTAGGATGGGAGAGATTGAGGAACCCACAGGTGTCCCAAAAATTTGAAGATAATATTTGTCATCAAAGACCAAAAAATTAGTGTCAAATACTAATTACAACAGTTCTGCAAATACATCCCAGAATACAGAACAGTTAGGTTGGATAGAGTTCCAATGATTTCTTAAGGAGGTAGTGACACTGGAAAGAGGTAAATTAGTGAAAAGAGATACCACATCAAAACTCACTAAAATGTAACCTTGTGGAAGTTCAAAGTTATTAATAAATTCACTAAAGTGAAAAGAATCAACAATATTAAAGTTGTTATTATAATTATAAGATTTTGATAATATGTCAGTTAAAATTTTTGAAATATTAATATTTGGTGAATTAATGGAGGAAACAATCGGCCTCATGCTCAATGTGCGCTTATGAATTTTCGGTAAACAATAAAATTTGGGTGCATACCCATCATAATAATGTAAATATTTTTAAGTTTTTTAAGTGAGTAATGAATTTATTTATTTTATTAGTTAATTTAGAGCAAGGGTTGGTAGAGAGAGGTTGATAGTATCTATCATCATCTAACAACGATTGACTAAGACTAAGATATTGATCTCTATCCATGAGGACAGTGGCATTCCCTTTATCACTAGTAAGAACGAGCAGATTAGGGTGGATTTTTAAAAACGATACCATCTCCCTGTAAATCTTATCTAACGCAGATATGGGTTGTTTAGGGCGATTAGAAAAATTCAACAGAATATTGTTGGAAGAAGACCTAAGAGATAAAAGGTCGGAATTGCCAGCATGTGACAAAATATTTTCAACACCTGCTAAGATTCTATTAACACAGTAATCTCTGAAAGTTGGCTGTAAGCCAAATTTAGGACCCAAGGATAACAATAGCAAATGCTAAATGAGACCAATTGTGTCGCGAATTCCAATCGCGTAACCGCTGGTTACCAATATTAAAACAGGAAGTTATTAAAGGGAAAATACCAGTATTGGTAAGTCAGTAACATATAGAGCAGTGGTGGCCAACCCGCGGCACGCGTGCCAATCTGTGGCACGATTGAGTCCTATCAGTGGCACGCGTAGCGTTTTGGATTAAAACACTTTCAAAAAAATTAAAACTTGAAAAACAAAAAATAATAAGAAGAAACTTGGTAGGTTTACGGAAGTTACGATAGATGCGGCATCATTGCATCCTCTGGCGAGCAATATTGCTGCGATTGGTGCACGTGATCCTAGCTGTCGTAATGTACAATAGGACGCAATAGGACTGCGTTACCCTTGCTTAGTTAATTTTAAACTGCCCCGTTGTATGTGCACATTTTGTCATCGCGCATTGTTTCTTTAAAATTTTAAAAGTATTTGTTCGATATGTCCACGAGTAAGCCTTCGACTTCAAAACGAAAATACGAAGATGATATTGCAATTCGCGATTTTCAACCTGCTTGGGAAGAACAATTTTTATTTACTAATCGTAATACTTCAAAGCCTGTTTGTTTGATATGTGGATTGTCTGTAGCAGTTCCGAAAAAATTTAACCTGGAACGACATTATAAACAACTGCATAAGGACTTCAGCAACAAATATCCTATTGGTTCACATTTGCGAGCCGACTTTATTGAAAAAAAAAAGAAACCCCTAGCCAGCCAACAGTCACTGTTTCAGAAGAGAAGTGATGAAATGGAAACTATGGTTAAAACATCATAATGAACTTTCTCTGCTGTTAGCCCGGAAGAAAAAAGCCTACTCTGATGGAGAGGAGATAATTAAAAATAGTCTGGCAATATTTGCTAAAAATGTGGGAGATGTAAAGATCAAAAATATGGTCGATAATATTGCATTATAGTCATGCGCCGTATAGATGATATGGGCCAGGATGTTGTTTCCCAAATTATAAGTGGATTAAAATCCTGCAAATTCTTTTCTTTAGCGTTGGATGAAAGTTGTGACAACACAGAAAATGCGCAGTTAAGCATTTTTGTCCGTTATACCAATGATAATTTTGAAAATGCCGAAGAGCTTCTGGATTTGCGCCAACTAGTCACAACAACAGGAGAGGACATTTTTCAACAGCTTAAAAACGTAATCGAAGTCAACAAAGTTGAATGGTCAAAATTAGATAGTGTTTGTACAGATGGAGCTCCTTGCATGGTTGGTAGACTAAAGGGGTTTGTTACATTACTGGAAAACTATTTGGGAAGAAAAGTTTTTAAGTACCATTGTATTATTCACCAGGAAGCTCTTTGTGCCAAGGACCTAAACATGTCATCTGTTGTTGACCCTGTAACACGCTGCATTAACAAAATACGAGCTCGGGCATTGAATCGACGACAATTTCGAGAACTGTTCGCGGAACAAACGGAGCAAGATGGAGAGTTACTTCTCCATTGCAGTGTGCGCTGGCTCTCCAAAGGAAATGCACTCGAAAGGTTTTGGAACTTGAAGGAGTGCGTCTTAAAATATTTGCAAGAAAACAATGAACTACCCAGTGAGTGCTCGTTACTTAATGATAAAGATTGGCTTTGGGATTTAGCTTTTCTCACTATTATGAGACATTTAAATTTATTAAATTTAAGATTACAGGGAAAAAATTGTATTTTTCCTACTCTAGTTGGTCATATATCTTCTTTTGTGAATAAACTTATGCTTTTTTGTAACGATTTTGGAGAATAGAGATTGACACATTTCACAATAATGCAGGAATTAGCCAACAAGGTCAGTAGAACTCCAAATTATGACAAATTTAAAAACCTTATATCTATTTTGCTAGGTTCATTCAATACCCGGTTTGAAGATTTTCAAAAAGACAAAATGAATGTTGACCTTTTCATAAATCCTTTTTCTATTTCTCTGCAAGATATCAATTGTTACTCAGCTGAAATACAGATCGAAATTATTGATTTACAGAACCACACTATACTAAAAACCAATTATAGGGAAATTATTTCAACTGTTACTGATTCCAATTATATTGAATTTTGGAAATTTGTACCAGCAAACAATTTTCCTAATTTACACGAGTTAGCTCTAAGATATTGTTGTAGATTTGGTTCAACGTACGTTTGTGAGCAAATGTTCTCTATTATGAACATAATAAAATCAAAATATCGGTCACGATTAACTGACATGCATTTAAAAAATCTAATTCTGTTGGCTAGTTCCGAAATTAATCCCAATATAGATGAATTAATTAAAAAATACAAGTTCAAATACCACATTAAATAAGTAACTGTTTAATAATTTGAATTTTAGATAATAAGAAAATATTTAAGTTTTTTTGTTTAACGTTTTTATTTTATTTTTATTAACAATAAAGTAAGTTTGTTGTTATGTTTTACTTATTACGTTATTTTTTAAACCTCCACTATCTTGACTAAACGGAAAAATGTGGAATTTACATAAGAAATACATATTGTACCGTATATTATTAATGTTAGTATGTCGAAAAATTTTAGTGGCACGCCAAATTTTTTTTGTTCTCATATTGGCACTCGACTTAAAAAGGTTGGCCACCCCTGATATAGAGGATACATCATTTATGTTTTTTAAATAACAAACATATAAAATCGGAATTTCGTGTTTATTGAAGGTAAACTAAATGCACGATCAAATATTTACCATGTCGGGATAGTATTATGAGGTTTTTTTCCTGGTTTTCCCTCATAATTTACTATGGAATCACTAACAGGAGAATTTTATTGTCATCATGGCATGTAGTTATCTTTTTAAAGACGAATTACATGTTATGATCTTTTCTGATGGATATTCTCAAGTTAAAGTTGATTTCATGTAATCGAATGAACTATCTTATAAGTAAAGTCGTCCCAGGAACGCAACTCAACAATATTGGCAATATCATTTTAAAGTCGTCTACTTTAAAATGTATAATGTATGTCTGAATTATCAATATAGATGAGTCAGATAAAATTAAATTATTAGAAGAATTTTTCACTAAGTAACAAAAAAACAAAATTTATTTAATTTAATAATGTTTGTATTTTGAGAACGATTTCCGAAGTGGAAATTGAAACGTCAATAAACGTACTTTAACCTTTATTTGTGGCTTATTCTAATTTAAATAGTAATTAATTTATATATATATATATATATATATATATATATATATATATATATATATATATATACAGGGTGGTCCTTAAGTAATTGTACAAACGAAAACCGTAAATTCTACACTTTAAAATATTTCGATTTAAGTCAACTTGCCTCAATAAAATGTTGATATTTAGAAAGATACAGGGTGGAAATAAAGATATAAAAGTTTATAAATATAAAAGATATAAAGTGGAAATTTAAAATTCTATTTTTGGCTATAACTTTTAGGTTTGTAAATATTTTTGGACAAAAATTTATAATTGGGTGCTTTAAAGCAGGATAAATTATAATTTTATACAAACTTTAATGAAACTGATAGAGGGCGCCACATATGCCACATGTGTGCTCTATTTGTGTTAAAAAATATTAAAGATACATTATTTTTACAAGGAAAAGGTATACTTATTAGTAACCTCAAAATTTAACCGTTTTCGAGATATTCGCATTTTATGTTAAGTCAGCTGCATAATAATTCTTAGCTGTAATATGTGTGCGGTAAAGCACTGAATACCTGTAGATAAGCATAATTCACAGTTTATTCTTATTACAAGAACTCAAAGATGATAATGTAACATTACAAAATTTTTGTTATGGCTGCTAAATGTTTTATTGAAGAAAATATTCTTCATCTTGTTCTTTAGGTGCCGTGTCCGTATTCAGACGTTGGCCGTCATCATGTTTACAATTTCCCTTTTCTATCGCTTCTTAAGTTTCTATACCTACTGGTGTTGTATTACTTTTTCCCAATTGTAAAATGCTGAAAACCCAAAATATGTGGTTTATATAAGATGGTACACCACCACATTCTATAGAGAAGGCAGTGAGAACATACTTAAATATAACTGTCCTGAACGTTGGATTGATCGTGGCAGTCATATTCCTTGGCAATGTCGTGAGATATTGATGTAATTATTTAATTTATAAAAAATCCCAAAAGAATACTTATTATTCATTACGTAAATTGTTTACTAATTTTTATTAGGACAATTAGAAACTAAAGCACAGGTATTGAATAACACATATGTGTCTTGTTTCATAATACTTTTGCTACCAACCTAACCTTAAAGACTCAGCATTTTTACAAAAACATCATCGTTGGATTGATAGCCGATATTGTTATAAAACACACAGGTTATTTAGTTCAGCATAATATTAGTTCGTTAGTTATTCATAATAGACCATTTGTTCGATATGTAATTACAGTTACTCGTAAGCTGTAACGTAATCATATAAATAAGTAATGTCATCGATTGGTTATTCCGTGTTTATATAAGTCACCAATGAATCAGATACATCACAGTTTAATACATTATTTAACCTGTGCGACAAATAAGATGTAGTTCCATAATATACCATAAGGTTTGGATATGTATCCAAAAGAATATATTCATCCATTATACATTATAGCCACCACGTAGCCCAGAATTTATTCCGCTTGATTTTGGTGTATGGGGCGTATTAAAACAACGTGTCTATAAGAATCCCATAAACATTCGCAACCAACTATGGGAAGAAATAAATACTGCTGCAGTTTCTTTAAAACCAATAATGCTATTTAATATGAGACGATCTTTTATGTAATATATTCACAAATGAATTAAAGAAAATGGTGGACATATCGAACACTTACTTTGACAAAAAGTTATGTTATTTAGTTTGACTATTTCTTAATCTAGTTTTTAAACAAAATGTTTTGATTGACTTTAATTTAACATAAAACGTAAAATGTTTGATGAAAAATCCTATTATTCTGTTTTTGTCAAATTCTATTATAAATTATCCTGCTGATATATTTATTTTATTTAATATTTCGTTAACTATTAACTTTAGTTAAAGGTATTTTATACCAACATTTAGATTTATTAATGTTTTTGTCCATTTTTCCTTCGTTGCCTGGAGTAATTGCCTTAAATCAGAATTATGCAGCTGATTTATAAAATGTGATTATTAGGAAAACTGTTAAGTTTTGAAATTATTAAGAAGTATACCTTTTTTTTGTTAAAATAATGTATCTTTTTATCACAAATACAGGTAAATCAAAGAGCAAAAAAGTTAAGTGCAAATTTATGTCACATATGTGGCATATGTAGCGCCCTCTATCAGCTACATCGAAGTGTGCATCAAATTATAATTTCTCATATTTAAAAGTACCCAGTTGTAAATTTTTATGCATAAATCTTTAGAAACATGAAAGTTATAGCGAAAAATAGAATTTTAAATTTTAACTTTAACACCCTGTATCTTTCTTAATATCAACATTTTATTAAAGAAAGTTGACTTAAACCGTAATATTTTAAAGTGTAGAATTTACGGTTTTCATTTGTACAATTACTTAAGGACCACCCTGTATATATACCAATAAATAGATTTTTTTCAAAATTGAACACCAACAATAATCATTTTTTGAACATGACTTTATCATTACATGTTTTTTAGTAGATCGATATAGTGTTTCAGTAAATTAAAGCTAAAATCAGTAGATCTACTGAAAAATCAGTAAACCTGGTAACACTGCGAGAGGTTGTAATGGGCAACGTAGAGGCACCAAACATGGCGGTCACATCGAAACTGGCTCCACTTTTCGAAGTTTTATTAAATGAGTGTTACCTGTCCTCTCTCTTTCCTTGTCTAAGGTTTACATTAATTATAGCTTATCAACTGTTTCGTATATAACTCTGCCTGGGGTAGGGTGAGGAACAGGTGGATTAAGTAGCTCGGAAATCACCTTACTGCAGCCGGTCCCATGCCCGGATAAAAAAAGAGGGTTGAGCAGAGGGTTAACTACCCACCCTCGGAAAAAGAAACTAGTTATGAAAACTGCAACTTTGCTTCGGAACCAGACAAATAAACACAAAAAACGACAAATGCAATGTAAAAGGACTATGAATATCGGAACTTGGAATGTGCAAAGTTGGTACAGACCTGAAGCTGCTATAAATGCTGTGGAGCAACTGGAAAACATAGGAATGGATATAACAGCACTCCAAGAAATAAGATGGCCAGACGATGAAAATATAAAAATAAGTAAAATCCTCCATCTTCTTCAGCGGTAACAAAAACGAAAGACATGAATTTGGAACGGGCTTTGTGATTAGAGACAGCCTAGTACAGAATATATTAAATTTCAAACCTATAAACGAAAGGATATGCTACATACGAATGAAGGGAGAACGATACAACATTTCGATTATCTCTGCGCATGCACCAACGAAAGAGAAGGATGAAGATATCAAGGATGACTTCTACGATGCCCTAGAAAGAGAGATAGATACGATGCCCAAACAAGATAAGCGCATACTCTGCGGGGACTTTAATGCTAAAATAGGCAAAGAGTCTAGCCTATACCCCACAATAGGTACACACAGCCTCCACAATATATCCAACGACAATGGCTTAAGACTCACAGAAACTACAGCAGCTAATAATATGCTAATAAAGTCAACCATGTTTCCTTATAAAGACATCCATAAGCAAACCTGGATCTCAAACGACCATATAACGCGCAACCAAATTGACCACATCATTGTAGATGCCCGTCATGGGAACAATATTATAGACGTAAGAAGCCTAAGAGGAATAGACGGAGACACAGATCATTACTTAGTCAGAGCAAAAGCCAAATCCAGAATATCTAACCACAAATACAATAAAACAACAATAAACCCACAATGCAACATGGACGAAATTCACAATACAGAGAAACAACAAAACTATAGAGAACAACTTGAACAAATCTTGAACTCTGAAAGAGAATACAATGATATCGAACAGCTATGGGAAACGACTACCGAAATAATAACCAAGACAGCGGACAAGATCTTTGGAAGGAGTAGGCAGAAGAGGGCAAAAACATGGTATGACGAGGAATGTCGGAAACAGCTGGAAAAAAGACAAACAGTAAGGAAGACTTGGTTATAACTGCAAACAGACCAAAGTAAAAAGGAATATGACGACTGCTGAAAAGAAACAAGAAAAATAATATGCACAAAGAAAAGAAACTATGAATAACAAAAATATGAAGCTATGGAGAGACACCGGCCCAAACCAGGCTCCAGAGAATTCTATAAAGCAATTTCCTGAGAGTGTGTGTGTGTGTGAGAGAGAGAGATGGCATTAGACAAAAAATCTTTTTGCCACAGAAAATTGTTATAAGGATGTTTAAATTTTTATTTTAGAATCGTTTATAAACTTGATTAGAATATTATATATAGATTTGTCAGAATAAGATAACAGATTGCTGATGTTAACTGGTAGGCTAATATTGAGATCAATTAAATCTAAATATAGGCTTCGAGTCTGTTCCCTATGATTAGGACAATCGAAAAATAAGTGGTTCAAATCTCCGACAGATTTACCATCACAAGGACAGAAAGGGGTTTCATAGATTCCAATCCTATGCAGATGCTCTGGAAAGAGGCCATGGTTAAGTTTTAACCGGGTTATTAACGAAGAATGTACTTTATTATAGTTAAAATTAAAATGGGGAATATTTTTTGGTAAGCATGGATGAATAGAAAAGTAATGGTTTCTTGAAGACTTCTGAACCTCTTTATATTTTGACATCCATCTTTCCCTGCCAATACTCCTGATAATAGAAAAAAGATCTTTAAAGTAGTAAAAATTTGTAATTTCTGATATCTCAGATGTATTTTTTGCCATACCATCCACTAATTCGTTTCCAATTACTCCATTATGTCCTTTAACCCAGAGTAAAGTAACTGTTTTTTTTGTGAATTTTAGATCATGTAATAATTTTTTGATATCAAGTATAATGGAGTTTTGAAAACTATCCAATGGATGGCTACGAATAGCTTGTAATACTGCCTGAGAATCTGATACTATTACGATGTTCTCACAATAATTAGTGACACACCAAGTTAGTGCTTTCTGTATAGCAGCAGCCTCGGCTGTAAAAATAGAACAACATTCAGGAATTCGATATTTCTCAACATAATTGCTGTTTGAAACAAAAAAAGCGAAACCAGTACTTTCAACAGTTTTTGAACCATCTGTATAAATTATTGTTAAATCTTCCCCTAATTTGCTTAGTATGGATTTGAATATAATATTAGTTAAAATTGGCAAATCTGAATAAGAGGGCATTATAATGGTTGGTTTGTCTATCAGAACTTCAAAGTCTTGTATGTAAAAAGGAAATTTTGGGAGCTGTAATATATAAGATTGAAATGAATTCGTATCGATAAAAGATTCTGCAAGAGGAGGAGAATTTTTTATTCTCCAATAAGAATTTGTTAAATTTTCTGTCAAAAGTAAACCTATTTTGTGAACCATAGTTGTATTAAACGATCTGTATGTTATTAGACGTTTGTTGGCTAACATTTGCCTACGTATGTGTAAAGGTGGTTCCTGGGCTTCTGCTAGAACTGCTTGGTTTGGTGAAGACATCATAGCTCCTAGACAAATTTTTATTGATTTAAATTGTATTCTGTCAAGAGTTAATAGATTTGTTTTGCATGTTGAACCGTAAAGAACACAGCCGTAATCCAGAATGGATCGTATGTAGGATCTATAAAACATTAAAGAGATATTTTGATCTGCACCCCATCTTTTTTTAGAAACGAAGCGCAGAAGGTTAATTCCACGCTCGCACTTTTGTTTTACGTACTTTATATGGCTGGACCACAAGAGTTTTTTATCTAGGATCATGCCTAGATACTTATACTCTTCTGCTAAGGGGAAATTATAATCACCTATCTGGCATTTGCCTGTGACTTTTTGTCTACGTCTAGTGAAACATACAATCGAAGATTTTTCTTGTGATATACTAAAACCCATTTGTTTCACCCACTTATCTAAGTTACTAAAGCTAAGTTTTAGATTCAACATACAATCTTCATAGGATTTATGGCTGGTATATAAACATATATCGTCTGCATATTGAATTATTTTGCATTTTTCATCCATCAAACCATGCAGATCTGCAGTATAAACATTAAATAATAAAGGACTTAGAATTGAGCCTTGTGGGAGACCGTTATATAATATTCTTGGACCGTGTAATACATTTCTATGGTCCCGTAAGTATATTTTTCTATTCACATACAAATTTATTATATTTACAGATAATCTTTTATCAATACCACACCCCACCATTTTTGAATATAATATATCCAAATCAACCACGTCATATGCACCCTTTAAATCTAGAAACAAACATAGCATAAATTCGTTTTTTGAAAAACAGAGTTGAATATCCGTAACTAAATGTATGAGAGCATCAATGGTACCTCGACCTCTACGAAATCCATACTGTGAGTAGGGAAAAACTGAACTACTTTCAATAAAATGTTCTAATCTAAATTTTATAAGCCTTTCAAAGGATTTTGTCACACATGATAATAGAGAAATGGGTCTATAAGATGATGGAAGTTCTGGGTTTAAGTTAAATTTGAGTAAAGGGCATATGATAATATTTTTTAAAGTATCGCAATATTCTTGTTTCAACCACCAACTATTAAAGATTTGTAAGAGAACATCTTTGGCATTTGACGGCAATTTGTCCAATATCTTATAAGTAAAACCGTCCAAACCGGGGGCTGTATTTCTGCTTTTTTTTAGTGCGAAATCAAGTTCTGAAGGAGTAAAAGGTTTTGACATGGAATCTACACTAGTATTAAAACGAAAAAATTCTTTAATCCTACCAACATTACCAGAGGCAGATGAAGGTGCAAGTTGGTCTAACATCTGTTTAATGAGATTTTCAGAAAGTTGAGGTTTTTTGTTGTACTGATAGTTATTGGAAATTGATCTGACGGTTGACCATATTTTTGAAAGAGGTGTGCTTTTGTTTAGACTATTTAAAAAATTTATCCAACTACTTTTTTTCTTTGTTTTAAATAATCGTTTGGTTTGGGCTGCTATATTTTTATAGTTTATGTAATTATTATAGTTACTTTGGGTTCGATACGCTTTCAATGCTTCTGATCGTTTTTTTATTATGAATGTACATTCCTCATCCCACCAATAAGGCCTTGGAATTGAGGGAGTAAAAGGTTTTTTTATGGGCATAGATTTGGAAGCAGCTAGAGAGATAGTCTGAAAGAGTAGGGCTGTCTTCTCATCGTTAGAAAGATTATTAGATGATAAAATTGTGGATAATTGTTTGTCTAAATCTGTCTGAAATAGCTTCCAGTCAGCGCGGCAATCGTTCCATTTTGTTGATGGATTAATTAGGAAAGAAGTAGGATTAATTTTAAGCTCTATTTTAATAGGAAAATGATCGGATCCCAATGTGTCGGGATATACTGACCAGTTTATACGATTTGTTAATGAGGCTGAGGTGATAGTCAAATCAACGGCAGAATGATTGCCACTCGCGGCGATTCTAGTAGGTGATCCGTCGTTTAGAGAAACTAATTCGAAAAAATCCATGCTTTCGACTAATATTCTACCATTACGGTCATCCGGGATCGGACCCCACATGTAATGGTGGGCATTAAAATCACCACAAAAAACTGTTTTATTATAATCGAATTGTTCAAATAAATGTATCCAATCAGTCTTTTCTACTCTGATGTCAGATGGTTTATATATAGACACAAAAGATATATTAATTTTGTTAAGTAAGACTGCACACACTTCTATTCCGGTATTAAAATTATAGTTAATGTTAATTATTTGATAATCAATGCCCTTTAGTATGAAAATGCCTACACCGCCATAGCCACTTTCACGGCATTTTGAAACAAAATTATACCCTTTTAATTTAAAGTCTATTTGGTTTTTCAACCAAGTTTCGGATAAAATTATAATATCTACATGAGAATTATTAATATAATTTATGAGACTATCCCTATTACTTACTAACGATCTACAATTCCATTGTAAAATATTTAAGGAAGATTGAGTAAGTTGACTGTGCATTTGGAAATTAATAATACGAGTGAATGCTTTCATTGTCACTCGTCGCTAAATTATCCGTTTCTCTGTTATTACCTGTTTCTTCTAAATTATTAGAAATAAGTTTTCTTAATTCATTTTCTAAATTGCATATAGGTTGAGATTGATTATTGGTATACATAAGTTGATTAATATGAGATGTGACAAGTAATATAAGTTTCTCTTTATAGTCAATAAATTCGTCCCTGTAGGGATTGGGTATTATAGGATTAGATTTAGGGGTAGGTCTTTTGATAGAGGTTGACGCAGAGGTATGGGGTAAAATTGGTGGAGAAGTTGCTTTACGTTTATTATTTGTAGAAATATGAATAGTTTTCCTTACCGGTTTATTTAATGTGAAATTAGGGACATTGTTAGACGAGGTAGGTAAACTGGGAAAATTGGAAGTGTTATTTAGAATAGAAAATCTATTATTAGTTATTATTTTTGCGTAACTTGGATTGTTATGTAATTGTTCTGCTTCTCTGAATGTTATATTTTCTGATGCCATTATTGCTTTGATTTTCTTCTGTTTTTCGTATATTGGACATTTTCTAGACAACGAGGTGTGATCGTTGGTTTTACAATATATGCAATGATTATTTTCATTACAAGTTTCTACAGTATGGGTGGTGTCTGTACATTTTTTACATCTACTGTCCTTAGATTTACATTGTTTTGAGGAGTGACCATATCTGAGACATTTATAGCATTGCACTACGGGGTGTATGTATGGATCTACTGAAAAGTTGCATAAATTAATTATTATGTTTTGTGGAACCTCGTTTCCCAAAAATTCTACAATTATCATTTGTCTTGGTACTAATTGAGTTGTGCCATCGTTGTTCGTTACTTTTCGTTGCATCCTTTGAACATTTACCACTTGTCTCTCGGATATTATAGCATCCTTTAAATAATTCTCCGAAAAGAAAGTATCAACCATACGGACTATGCCCTTTCTATGTGTATAAAATTTTGGAATATAAGCTATAAGATCATTTTTATTTATTAAATCATGATTAATTATTTTATTTGCTATAGAATAAGTTTTAAAAATGACTTTTACCCTATTAATGCCAACTGTTTTTATATCAAGTACATCATTTTTAATGGACGAATCATTTAATAAAAAATGTCCTACCTTCATTGGAAATAACCTACCGATATTTTTATTTTTGTGTTCAATATATACAAAGAATGGGGCCTTATCGCTGGGTTTATACCGGTTTTCAAAATCAATTAAAGTATTTACAGACCTGTTATCATCAATATTAGTTTTTTCAGACGTGTTTACGGAATGTAATTCATCGGGCGGTCTATGACCTCCAATAGCATCTTCTTCCATACTTAGATTTTTTGGAATACCAAATTATGGGCCTAATTTGCACTAAACAAATTCACAAAATAACACAATAGCGATCACTATCAAACTCGCACCGACAGCAATATCAAAACGAACCGTTCTCTACGGCTATCGACTCGGGTATGAATTTCCTGAGAGACAATCAAGGTTGTATGATAATCGACGGTAAGGGAGTAACTGAAGAATGGAAAGAGTATTTTAGGGACCTTCTAAACATCATACAGGAAGAACAGCACAAAGAAGAGATCTATATCACAGCGGACATGCCCGTCAAAAATCCCTCCATTGAAGAAATCCAAAAGGCCTTAAATAAGCTGAAAAATCACAAAGCGCCGGGTACGGACGATATACCAGCAGATCTTCTGAAATATGGGGAGACACACTACGTCGCCAAATCCACCAGCTAATAACGCAAATATGGTTAGAAGACAGGATACCAGCACAATGGAAGGAAAACATAATAGTGCCCATCCACAAAAAAGGGAACAAAACAAAACGCGCGAATTATAAAGGAATTTCATTCCTAAACACGGCATATAAAACCCTCTCAAACATCATTATTGGTAGACTAATCCCTTATGCTCAAAATGTCCTAGGCGAATACCAAGCCGGTTTTAGGGCAAACAGATCAACAATAGATCAACTATTCACGCTGATACAACTTTTAGAAAAGGGTTGGGAGTATAACAGACCCATACACAATCTTTTCATAGTAACACAATCTTTTCACTAATTTGTACAGGTCCCACTAGCTAGACAGTGTAATTCGTAGGTATTTTATTTCGGCTAGTTGTTCAATACTGATGCTATCAATTTCTATTTTACACCTGATTGGTTGTTTGCTGACTACTGGTTTTAGTTTTCTGAGATGAGATTGTCATATTAAATTCTTTTGCTCTTATGTTAAATCTGTGGACAGAATCAGTCTTTACAGACTATCTTTATCTTAGGCTATCAATATTTCGTCGTCTGCTTAACAGAGTGTTTTTATTTCTTTGTTTCCCATTTTGTATCCTCTTCCTTTGTTAACGCTTTTGATGATTTCGTCCATGATTAAATTGAACAACATGGGGCTCAATGATCCCCCTTGTCGTATTCTGCTGCCTATTTCTATAGGTTCTGTAAGTTGTCTATCTATTCTGACTTCCATTTTGTTGTTTGGGTAGATGTTTTCGATAGTTTTTATAATATTTAGGTGAACTTCTCTATTATACAGAAGGTGGATTACATGTTTGCGTCTTACGCTGCCAAAAGCTTTCGTTAGGTCAATCAGACACAGAAATGCTGGTCTATTATATTCTAGTGATTTCTCAGTAATTGACTTTATAACGAATTTGTACACGATCTTCCACTACGAAACTCCCGATTACTGATTTAAAAAGAAAGATATTGTAATATACCTACTTTAAAGAAAACAAGGAAGGCTATACACATGGAAATCACCCGCAGACAGAAAAGACGGAATTGTTAGAAATCAAATTGACTTCATTTTGCCCAATACCACCTTTAAAAAGTACATACAATCTACGAAAACATACCCTGGAGCTGATATACATAGCAACCACAATCCAGTTATAATGGATTTTAGATTAAAAAGATTTCTCAAAGTCAAAAAGAAAACAGTGACAAGAAAAATAGACATCTCACAACTGAAGAACTCTGAACAGAAAAAAGAAATAAGTATCAAGCTTGATTAAGAAATAAAAACAATCAAAAACTTGGTACAGACAGACATTAAAGTAACAGGGACTGGTCTAAAAGCACAAATAACAAAGATACAAGAAGAAGATATCGGGTTCATAAAACACAACAAAAAACAAGAATGGATAACGCAAGAGATCATAGACCTCATGGACGTAAAACGAAAACATAAAACAAGCCCAACAGAATACAAGCGAATCAACAAAATCATTAGAAAAAAGTGCAGGGAGGCGAAAGAAAACTGAATGTCAACGGAATGCCTAGAAATCGAACAACTTCAGGAAAAATACGATACCTTTAATATTGATAAAAAAGTAAAAGAAATGACAGGTAGACACAAAAAGAGACAAGCAACAATATTAAAAAACGAAATAATTATGGGTACGAAAGACAAACTAGAGAGATGGAAAGAATACATACAAACTCTTTTTGGCGACGATAGACCTTGTTCTCCACTATCCACCAAAGAAGAAGTGGTCCACGCAGTAAAGTCTCAGAAAGATAGAAAAGCCACCGGTCCAGACAATATCAATGTTGAAATACTAAAACTAATTGCAAATAACGAAAGTAAAAGCCTAGACTTAATAACAGCACTATTCAATAAGATATATGACACAGGTAAAATACCAACAGACGGGCTAAAATCAACATTCATAGCATTACCAAAAAAAAACAAATTCCTCACAATGCGATGATTATCGAATTAAGCTTGATGTCTCATGTCCTTAAAAACTTTTCTCAGAATTATCCAAACACGAATTTACAAGAAGTGCGAGTTCCAGGTGAGTGACACTCAATTCGGATTTCGAAACGGATTGGGAACACGAGAGGCTCTTTTTGCTTTAAATGTGTTAACGCATCTATGCATAGACATGAATGTAGATGTATATGCATGTGTTATTGAATATCGAAAATCATTTGACTGCGTTAACCATCAAAAGATGATCTAAATTCTGAGAACAACTGGAGCTGACGAACAAGACTTGCGAATTATCTCAGAACGATACTGGCACCAAACTGCAACAATTGAAATAGAGCACACAACATCCGAAGATATACAAATCCGACGAGGAGTGAGACAGGGTTGCGTCTTATCATCGCTACTGTTTAATTTGTATTTGTAGTCTATATTCAGAGAAGCATTAGACGAGGTTCAAGGCGGAATTAAGATTAACGGAATCAGCATAGACAACATCAGATATGCTGATGATACCGTCTTAATAGCAAGCAACGCACAAGAACTACAAAATATAATAAATTCGGTAGTTTATCACAACGAAATGTTCGGTTAACATCTAAACGTTTCCAAAACTAAAACTTTAGTATTTTTAAAGACACCAATAAACGTACATGTGTATGCCATGGGTCAAATAATAGACCAAGTAAATTCCATAAAATATTTGGGAGCATATGTCAATAGTCAGTGTAATCCAAAAAAAGAAATTCTATCAAGAATTGAACAAGCAAGGAAAGCATTCATGAGCATGAAAACATTTTTTACAAGATCAGGCCTTAGATTGCAGCTTAGAATCCGAATGATCAGATATTACGTTTTGTTTGTCTTACTGTATGACTGTGAAAGTTGGACAATGGACTCTGAAATAGAAAAAAGAATAGATGCCTTTGAGATATATATATACAGACGAATGCTAGGAATTCCATGGGTACAAAGAGTTACTAATGTTGAGGTACTTCGTCGCATGTGTAAACAAAAAGAATTACTAAGAACAATCAAAGAGAGGAAAATGCAATACTTGGGTCATGTGTTGAGAGGCGAAAGATACGAATTACTTTAAGTTATACTGGAAGAAAATGTACATGGCAAAAGATCAGTAGGAAGACGCCAGAACTCGTGGCTGAAAGACCTGAGGAGATGGTTCGACCGCCATCCGCAGAAATCTTTCGCGCAGCAGTTTCCAAAACTACAATTACTATTTGGATCGCCAACCTTCGAAAGGAGACGGCGCCATGAGAAGAAAAAAGAAAACAAGCCTAAACTTTTATGCAGTTTGAGATTGTCAGAGAAAAGTACTATCAGTTTACAAATGATAAAAAATACGAAAAACTGACCATTTTTAAACAACTGTATCTTCTAATCTACTAAATTGAGTTTAATTTACTAATACATTTTGAGACATTTTGAGTTCAAATCGTTAAAATTCACTAGGGTCAAAAATATAGCTCTTCAAACATAGGATAAAAATAGCTCAAAGCTCAATTTTCAGGCGGTTAAAAAAATAGTTAAAGGCCCAGGCCAAAAAATTCGATAAGAAGAGAGTGTTGTATACATATAGTATAGAACTACCTTTCCTAAATTTTTATGAAATTTGAGATTTTCAGGAAAAGGTACCAGTTATATAACTATGATATCAATGGCGATTTTCGAAAAACTGGCTATTTTTGAATGCTCATTAAAAGGTATTTAAAAATCCTTATCTCCACCGGTTTCTACAATTTTTTTCCCTTATTTAGTTTAATTTTGACCATTAATTAAAAATCAAAAACTAAATCAAAATTAATTAAAAATTTTGTGCGCCAATGTGTAACAATATAACTATCTCCGAAAGTTGGGAGCCAATGTAGAACAATAAAAGTCTTATTAAAAATAATTAAATATTAATAATTAAAAATAATTAAATTAAATAATCAATAATAAAATTAAATTTTCTTTGGGAGCCAATTGTGTGGCCCTCAGTCCCTCAGGTGTGAGAACGTCTTATTTTGGAAGTAAATCTAAAAAATAAGTTAGATATAAATTAGAAATAAGGCTCAGACAAATAAACTAACTAATCATATTTATTCTATATAAATAAAATATAAAATTGAAATTTTAATATTAAATTAAAATCAAACAAAGCAAATATTGCATAGCTTTATATAAAAAGATTTTTAAATGATACTTATGGCTTCTAATGTTGTCTCCACGTAGTTTGACAGGATTGTGAAAAGTAGTGGTTAGTTGCTGATGTAGCTGAATCTTGATACTTTCATGTTCGTATCTTGAGGTGGCCATTGAGTTCTGAATAGCAGCTGCAGTTGTTATTATATGGTCGACCATGTGTATATATATATATATAATATATATATTATATATATAATATATATATTATATATATAATATATATTATATATATATATATATATATTTATATATATATATATATATATATATATATATATATATATATATATAATATACTATCTTTGTGTTGATAATCACGATTAGTTATATTGCTTGTTCCCGTATTATTTTCAATAATGATAACATAAGTTGTGATAAGATTAGGTGAAATAAGTATTTATCGCACGCGCTATTGATCACTTCCGCTTCTGGTCAAGATCTGAAAGCAACCACCTAAGCTCTATTACACATAAGTCTTATATACAATGTGTATGATTTGCATCGTTTACTAGCGGCATT
Source organism: Diabrotica undecimpunctata (assembly GCF_040954645.1). Lineage (NCBI taxonomy): Eukaryota > Metazoa > Arthropoda > Insecta > Coleoptera > Chrysomelidae > Diabrotica > Diabrotica undecimpunctata. The sequence continues at coordinate 92,985,728 of NC_092805.1, read as the reverse complement.
TAAGTTTAAATGCTGCTAGTCTAACTAACTAAAAATTTTAAATAAATTCTTTATTATTGCGGCGTCATATTTTAATTTTGATTGACTCCCTAACGGGAGTAACCGTTGTAAAAAAAATTAGTAAATCTCATAAATAGGAAATAAAAACTAGTGAAACTGATAATCGCAATTATAAAACGTTGGATTTTTTTTTAATTCAAAGATTTGAAAATTTCATATTCAAATTAGATTAGGTACTATATTATAATACTATATACAAATAAGTCATGTTGCATTTCTTGAAATTCTTTCTGGAATATATCATTTCAAACTAATAGTTTTTATTGAAGCATCGTCAAAAATTCACAGACTAAAATATATGCTTTTTAGCCAAATATACCTAGTTAACTACCAAATTAATATACCTAGTTATAACACTAAACTTTAGGTACATAGATTTGTGGTCTTATTTATTCAGCTAAATATTATCGTTATGAAGGTGCATTTATTGAAGCTCTACTTTTTAAAACGGGTACTATACGTCCAGAATATTTTTTTCAAAAGAAACTGTGGATCGCCTTATTAAAAAACAGTGTTCTAATATCGTACCCATTTGTCTAGGACTTATATTATGGAAGAGAAAAATCTTAGATCTAAATATCTAAGATCTATCTAAAGATTTTAGATTTCGAAATAAAAATCTATTATATTAAGCAATAAAATAACATTTTTGGTATTAAGGATATATTTCTTTGAATTTCAGATTTAATGTATTAAAAAAATTCTAAAAAATGTCACTTTTGTTTCAACTAAAGATGATATCGTAATGCCACATAATATGTGATATTGGCAACATCTTATCTATTTTTCACACTTGTTGTCTTCTGAGTATTGTCTATTTTTCTACCAATTTTATCTACTAGCTTTCTTTACTGAATGGTTTTTGTGTTCGGAAAAATCATTATCCGAAAATATTTCCTTTTTTACTTTATTTTTCTAAAATCACGGAGAAAATTTCTTTTTGAGTAGATCCGGAGATATTTTTTTACAGCTTACTTTTTATACATTTCTGCTACGTCCTTTTTTATCGCCCAGTCAAATCAATGCTGGGAAATAGACTGATTCTAACCGATCTACAAGGAGAGGAGATTCTAGCCAAAACGACTAAGGGGTGTTCACAGAGGGAGTTCTTTTTTCCCTACTGTGGTCACTCCTGGTGAATAACTTGGTTTCGTTCCTCGACGCACAGAGAAGTGTAGGTGTGTTGTTAGCCTAGTTTAAGATATAGGTGCCGGAGTTAGGCAACACGGATGACGGGGGTTAGACATGTCATGTGAAGGTTGCCGAAGCTTGGGCATGGATGTATGTTTTTAGGGTTGAGAATAAACTGATGTTTATGTGAAGTAAGGACTATTATTTGTAACCCCTCTTCGATAACACGACATGGTGGCAGCTGGTGATTTGTTTTGTTAACATTAAACAAGCAAAGAGTGATCGAACGTGACAGCAGTGCAAATCTTATGCATAACCTATAAATCAGAGGGGACCTAAAATCCTTAAAATGGATGCACCTATCCAAATAAATAAAGAAGTGTTTGCGAACATTTCGGCTCCAAGCGAATTTGATTTTACACAGCCCCAGACATGACACCAATGGAAGAAAACAGTAGAGAGATATATGTCTGTAAGTGAATTTGGACAAAAATCTGACAAGGATAAACTAGACCTTTTGTTGTATTTAATGGGAAATGAAGCAGAAGATATTTTACTTCAAAATCAACCAGGGGAGAATGCATCCTTTCAAGACGTAATGCAGATTTTCGACAATCATTTTATTCCCCGAAGAAATACAATCTTTGAGAGATTTCAATTTAATTCAAGGGTACAAAGGCCAGGAGAACCTGTGGGAAACTTTATTTCAAGCCTACATACTCTTGCAGAGCACTGTAGCTATGGAGCTCTTAAAGATGAGTTAATTCGTGACAGGATTGTTATCGGAATAGCTGATAAAAAGGTGAGCGAAAGAATGCAACTAAATGATGGTTTGACACTAGAGAAGGCAATACAAATAGCACGCCAAGCTGAACTTCAAGATAGTCAAAATAGAATTATGAGACAGGAGCAGTCAGTTAGTGCAGTTAAACAGGACTACAGGGAGCGTAGTGATAAAAGACATCAAGGTAAGAGTTTTGCTAAACAAGAAACAACTCATGAGAAAGTTAAGGAAGGTTACAGATGTGGATACTGTGGCATACCTACATGTAAAAATAGGGAGAAATGTCCAGCCAAGTTCTCTGAATGCAGATCTTGTTCACGTAGAGGTCATTGGAGTGTGATGTGCAGGAAGAAAGCTGTCAGAGCTGTTAAGTGTTCAAGGTCCACCAGTAGCAGTAGTACAGACGACGAAGGAAGGGATTCAGTAAATCAAGTGGTACATACAGATTCCTTTATTGGCCAAGTGTACCTAGACAAGAAGGATCGTTGGTATGTAGACATCTTATTGGATGACAAATTTAAGGTACCTTTTTTTGTGGATACAGGAGCAGATGTTAACTGTTTTCCCTATGAAAAATTACCTCCAGAATATATGGGTAAAATTGTGGCATGTGATGCAATTGGTGCAGCGGACGATCATAAATTAGACACAGTGGGTAAGCTACATATAAAATTTACTTATGACGGTTTTACAAATGATGAAACAATATATTGTATTAGGAAGTTGAGACAACCTATATTAAGCAGAGAGTCAATCATTAGGTTTAATGTTCTAAATTTTTCTAAATGTAAGCTTAAACAGGTAAATCAAATCAGTTGCAATGTTGTTCATTGTAATCAATCTAAGAGTACTAATATGTTTTCAAAATTTAATTTAGAGTCTGTTGCTAAAACATTTCCTGGTATTTTTAGTGATATAGGTGAATTTAAAATAGAAATGTCAATTAGAATTAAGCCAGATGCTAAACCTTATGTACAGAGCGTTCCCAGAACTGTTCCTTTACCTCTGTTACCAAAATTAAGAATTGAAATTGATAGATTGCTAAAATTAGGGATAATTGAACCCATTGAAGATCCTACTTCTTGGGTCAGCCCAATTGTTTGTGTGGACAAGGGAGATTGTGTACGGCTTTGTGGTGACTATACTAAACTTAATGAAAACGTGTTACGGTCACATTTTCCTCTCGGGAAAATATCTCATACACTAGCACAGTTGAAAGGGTCTAAATTCTTCTCAAAATTGGATACCACAAGTGGGTTTTACCAAATAAAATTGAATAAGGAAAGTCAGTTGTTAACAACTTTTATAACACCTTTTGGCAGATTTTTCTTCAAAAGGCTTCCATTTGGTATATCTTGTGCCCCAGAGTATTTTACTATGAGATTTTCAAAAATCTTAACTGGCATTGAAGGCTGTGTTGTCCATATAGATGACATTCTTATTCATGCAAGGACAATAGAGGAACATGGCAATATTTTGAACACAGTCCTAACAAAACTTCATAAGGAAGGTATTACACTAAATAAAAACAAATGCTCTATGCAACAAAAACAGCTAAATACTTGGGTCATATGGTCTCTGAGCAAGGGATATTAATTGATCCAGATAGGGTTAAAGCTATCCGTGATTTTCCTGAACCAAAAAATAAGACTGAGCTGTTAAGATGGCTGGGTATGATTAATTTTGCTGCAAAATACATTCATAATAAATCTGAGATTCTTGAACCATTAACACATTTACTAAAAAAAAATATTAACTTTTTGTGGGGTCCAGCACAAGATAAAGCTTTCAGCACTTTAAAACAAAAGTTAGAGAGCCCTCCAAATCTAGCGTTTTTTGATGCTAATAAAACCATAATTGTTAGTGCAGACTCAAGTTGTTTTGGTATAGGTGCATGTCTATTTCAAGAAAATGTAGATCATACTCGGGAAATAGTGGCTTTTACATCTAGGCTTCTGAACTCAGCTGAAACACGATATGCTCAGATTGAGAAAGAAGCTCTTGCACTTACCTGGGCAGCAGAATATTTTTACGATTTTATTTCAGGAGTTCCTAACCTAATTTTTGAAACAGACCATAAACCTTTACTACAAATTCTGCAAACTAAAAATTTAGATGAGTTAACGCCACGTTTGCAAAGATTTCGAATGCGCTTAATGCGATACAAGTATACTGTAATCTACACGCCCGGAAAAAATTTAATTGTAGCAGATACTTTAGGTCGGGCCCCCTTACAAACAGATACGTTAGCTAATAAAGAACTAACTGCAGAAACTGCAGCATATGTGCAGTCAATTATTCATAATTTACCAATTAAAGATTATTTTTTGAATTTAATAAAAACAGAACAAGAAAATGAATATATTTGTAAAAAACTAAAAGAATATTCTTTGTCTTCTTGGCCTGAAAGATCTAAATTGCCATTTGAATTGTTGCCATACTATCAATATAGATATGAAATTTCCTATTCGGAACAATTACTTTTAAAAGGGTCTCGCATAATCATTCCTAAGAGTCTTCAACTCAAGGTGTTGGAATTTATTCATACAGGCCACATGGGAATTGTAAAATGTCGAGATCGTGCCAAACAGAGCGTTTGGTGGCTGGGTTTGTCATCCCAGATTAATAACCTAGTCACACATTGTCCCCAATGTGTTGAACACAGAGTAAATCATAGAGAAACATTTCATAAAGACAATACTGTACAAAGGCCGTGGCAAAAACTGGGGGTTGATTTGTTTAAATGTTATGATAAGTGGTACTTGATTGCCACTGACTACTTTTCACATTGGTTTGAAATTTTTACTTTAACCAATATGACAGAAGATGCCATTATTCCTAAACTTAAAGATATTTTCTCTCGTTATGGTATCCCAGAGGAAGTTAGATCCGACTGTGGTACTCAATTTTCATCAACATTTATAAAGTTTTCAAAAGAATATAATTTTGTTCATAAGACGAGCAGTCCACACTGGCCACAGAGCAACGGTGGAGTGGAACGCACTGTACAAATTGCAAAAAGATTAATTCAGAAAAATAAAAAAGATGACCTAAGTTTGGCATTGTTAGCATACAGATGTACACCCCTCGAATGTGGTGTTTCACCTTCTGAATTATTAATGAATAGAAAATTAAGATCTAACTTGCCCCAGCTTCCAAGCTTATTAAACTTTTCAAAAGAACTAAACACTGAAAATAAAAAGAACGAAATAAAGGATAAACAAGTGAAAAACTACAATAAGCGACACAATGCCAAGGATTTAGATCCTCTTAAGGTTGGTGATTCTGTGTGGGTGGTTGATATCAGGAAATATGGGCAAGTTGTTGCGATCTGTCAGGAACCCAGGTCCTATATAATTGAAACTGAAACTGGGAAATTTAGAAGAAATAGATGGCATTTGATTCATGCACCCTACTGTTTCCCTGTATTGAGCACCCAACCAGAATCCTCAAATGATTATGTTCCGCCAATTTCTAGTAACACAAAGCTAATGCCTTGCTCTAATCAAAGCAATGGTGACATACAGGGTAAAATTATGGAGGAAAGTAGTAGGGGGGAACCCAGTGTATTTCCGGACAAAATCGAACAAAGTGGAAATCATGTTTTACCTCCATCGGGTCAGGATAAAAGTGATAGTGACACTGATAGTGTATCGGACTTTGAGTGCGTAAAGCCTAGCAGGCCAAAAAGACTTGTGAAGAAACCGGTTCATTTAACAGATTATGTTTGTAGTAGTTTAAGTTAGTTTAGGTATAAGATCATCAGTGACACAGGGATCTTTTATATAAAAAAAGGGAGATGTGTTGTTAGCCTAGTTTAAGATATAGGTGCCGGAGTTAGGCAACACGGATGACGGGGGTTAGACATGTCATGTGAAGGTTGCCGAAGCTTGGGCATGGATGTATGTTTTTAGGGTTGAGAATAAACTGATGTTTATGTGAAGTAAGGACTATTATTTGTAACCCCTCTTCGATAACACGACAGTAGGTCTATGCGGATGATATTATGATAAGAGGAAAATATGGTATTGTGGTATCCAGCACACTTTAACTAACATTTAATATCCTTAGTAGATGGTGCGACAGGGAAAAATGATAAGTCAATCCTAGTATAACAATAGTAGTCAGTTTAACAAGGAGACGAAACCTAGATAACGTCGAAGAGGGGAATGAGGTCAAATATCTAGGATTAATTCTAGATAAGCGGCTTATACGCCCATTTGGTAAGAATAACCAGCATAGCAAAGCTTTCCCTTTGGACATGTCGAAAGATAAGTGGGAAAATATGGGGTTTGAAACTCAAACAGATAAACTGGCTATATATGACGGTAGTGAGACCTATGATTACGTATGGCGCACTAATAGGGTGGTCTAAATACCAACAAAAGACCATCAACGAGAAGCTGAATAAGCTTCTACAAACATGCTTAATCGTAAAAGGAGCGATGTCGACTACCCCAACCGCCTCCATGGCGGTCATGCTTGGACTTCATCCATTACATATATGCATAGAAAGGGAGGCCAAGGTCAGGGCATACAGAAGCAAATAAGATATCAGGAAGCAGGGCAAAATGATACCGGAATCAAATCTGGAGAGATAATTAAAAAACACCCAGAGCTGGAAATAGTAACAGATGCAATGCAACCTAAATATAATTTCAAAAAGCGGTTTATCGTCCTCTTTCCAGTCAGGGACAAATGGAAGTCGAGTAAAACGAGTCTCATAATGGCAGATCAGTCTTGGTAGACAGACGGCTCTGAAACTGATTAAGGAATTGGGGCTGGGGTATACGGAGGGAAACCAAGACTAAGCCTTAGTGAAAGTCTAAGAATATATGCTATAAAAATATGCCTATAGGAACTAATCACAAGGAACTGCATGGACAAATCTATAAAAAGTATTTCTGGTAGCCAGGCGACATTAAAGGCGCTGGAATCAAACTGAGTTAGTTTGAAACTGTGATCAAAATATGATTCGGATCGGAAAAAGTAATAAAGTAAGTTTAGTCTGGATGATAAAACATAACCACTGGTAAAATGGTAAAAACAACTGGGACTTAAATAGTCAGAAAGCTTTTATACGTGAACCTTCGAAGAAGAGATTTAAAGATCTATTAGATACGAATAGGAGTGGTCTGCGCATTGTCGTAGATCTCTCTAACAGGATACTGTCGCCTCAAGGGGCACATGAACAAAATCGGACCGGCAGGAAGTGCAAATTGCAGTTTCTGTCAGGCTGATGAGATGGCGGAACACGTTCTGTGTAACTGTCTGAGGGCTAACTAGAATACGCCTCAATACATTTGAGCATTACCTACTCGAGCCCTATGACTTTGTACAAGTGTCACCTAAGTTCATAATAGATTTCATTAAAAAGGCTGGGCTGAAGGGACAATTTTAACCTAGGGATAAGCCACAATAGACCTCTTAGGTCGAGTGGAGGGGTGCTAAAGCGCCCACTCATATAATACCTAACCTAACCTATTGGGTACCGGTCATTGATTGTACCTACAGACCCTAATATGTGTTTTGATTTGAGACAGTTTTTCGTATTCCACTGCAAGATAGCAACGGCGTTATGTCTTCAAGAGCTAAATAGGCATCAGAAAACATGGCGATGTATCTTTCACATGTTGACAATTCTCCTTATTCTCAATTGGACGTGATCGTTCCTGTCGTCTGTGAGTAGCAAAATCGTATTTACGGAAAATCTCTTGGTTGCAAGGATTAGTAGATATCTCAGGGGTGACAGACTTTAGATAAGCTGTACCTAATAATTACACTCTCCTTTACTTTTCTAGGAATCAGATATATGTATATCAGATGAATAAAATATAAAAGATGTTTTAAATGAATGGCCTTATTTGTTCTGTTCAACATGCTGAGTATGGCATCTACTTTGATTTGCACTGTTAGATAAAACATTTGTTGCTAATTAAATGATAGGTAGGTATGTACATAAAATCTCTTGAATGTCGTTTAAGTAGGTTGGTGACGATGCGAAGAATATGACGTCTTTTTTCATGACTAAACACAGAAACAGGAAGATAAAAAAAATAAGAGATCGTTGGCTTCGGCAACATTTCGAAAATATCAGAAAAAACGGAAACAGTCTTGCAATCAGAGGTACTAAATGTTGAAATAAAAATCTGGAAAATATAATTAAGAAAAACCGTTAAGTACTGACGACGTTAAAACTCGAAGCTAAATGATTAGGAAGTAATTTGTTATAAAACAAAAAATATACCTGTTTTTGGTATATTTAATTATTCATGGAAATCTATATAAAACTGTAACTAAAACTATATATTATTTTATTATTTTCAATAATGTATTTTCTTTCCTTCAAATTAAAAATATAGGGATAGATATCCTTTCATAAAAGTTCTTCTTTCTCTTTTAATAGATTTATCTTTCTGTCAAACATGACACTGACGTATCTGTCATTGCGATTGTTGTGTCAACTAAAAATCAAAACGAAAAGTAGATAGACATCAGAGGGTAGCCAGTTCAAATAAATACGTAGTGTATACTTAATATATAGAAATTGGGAATGATATTCAAAATTACTGTAATATGTTCCTTACTACACATGGTATATTCAGTATCGCGTCATCCAATACTAATAATTGTTTCCTATGATGCGTTCAGATATAACTTTTTTGAAACAAAATTGGTTCCGAATATGGAGAGATTGAAAAAAGTTGGAACTTATGCTGATTATTTAATAAACGTGTTTCCAACGAAAACATTCCCCAATCATCACTCTATTGCCACAGGATTATATACAGAAACTCATGGAATTGTAGGTAATAGTTACTTTGATACAACATCCAGAACGATTAAAAGAATAGGGAGCGACATGTTCAATTATAATAAAGATATTATACCAATATGGGTAAGTGTTTTTACAGTATGTTTACAAGATTTTTCAATCATTTCACCATATCACCAATAATTATTTTTTGCATATTATCTACATATAATGTGTAAGATCGTTTTGGAACTTTTTTTCTCCCATGAAACCATTATATTATACCTAGCATTTAATTCGTCTATTCTTTGATCTATTAAGACTGAAGTTTTTTCTTCTATATAATCCAATCCAAAGTCATACTAGACATAAATTCTTTTAATATATTGTGATGTTTTCTTCAATTTTGTCAGCCAACACAATTTTCTCCAGTATACCATTTTTGCTACTAATATGTTACATTTGTTTTTTTGTTCTATCTGGAACCTCCATTATGTTTTTCTTGATACTTTATACTACAGTTTCAAGTCAAACTATTTGACTTGTTAATTTTAATGTTTTTATTGTTGTAATCATTTATATATCATATTATGCCTTCTTTATTACTTCTTTGTTATTGACTATAAGAACCTATCTATCCAAGTAACATATTTTGAAGAAACTGTTGCTTAATAATGCAGAATTATAAGAATCATATGTGTGAGTGAAATTACTAAAAGCTTCTGATATGTCCCATGCCACTAATAAGTCAATTAAAAAGAACAGAAAAGTTCCAGGCACCTTTGATATCAGAAACAATCACTTACTTAAATGTGAAAGAAATAACAGTATATAATTAATTAAACTTTAACCATGGAGTGGATGTTTGTATTGAAAAGTTATGTTGTAGATTTTTTTACAAAATCTCTAAATAAGAAAAGATCCTGAAAGAATACCAAACTGTAGCCTAGCTAAGAATAATATGATAATTCCAATAAGTATCTAAAAATGTACAAAATCAAAAAATTACTTATTATTATTCTCAAAAGATTATTGCCATGTATCTAATTCTAAGTACTAGTCAGTGGAGATGGGTGATGAGAAGCAGCACATTTAGACAATTAGAAAAAAAAAGGAATAGACCATGATGAACCAGATAAAACAGAAAAGTTGCCAAACTATATCTACCAAGATATCAAATATGATATGCAAATAATAAGAAATCTAATAAGTAATAACAAAAAACCACAAATTGAAGTCATCTAAACCAATTTCAAGCCAGTAATGAATAAGTTATTGATTCAACTGTTACCTACTTGATTAAAATTCATTTTATGTAACAATAAAACACTGAAAACTTTGTTTTCAAAACGTCCACAAAATTTATTATCATATCTTATCACCACAGCTGTTTCGACAGAATGCCCTTCTCAAAACTTGAAAAAGGCACATTTTGTAGAAATTTTGAAAACAAAGTTTTCATTGTTTTATTGTTAAATAAATTAATAAATAACTAAGTTAACAGTTAAATTAAAAAAAAATAGCATTATTAAAAATAATAGCAGATAAATACACTATATCTTAATGGAAGATATAATAATATCACAGAAGCCCATTTATTGTAAATTAACTGCTTATTTATCATCATTATCATCACTGAGTTGACAACCCTTTTTGGGTCTTGGCCTGTTCCAGAGTAATTGTCCTCCATTCTGATCTCTTTTGAGCTTTTTTCTCAAATTATTAATTTTTAAGATTTTTATATAATTTTCTTCTACTTGTATGTATCTCAGCTTCAGTCTTCTTCTTATTCTGTTTCCTAATACATTTGGATTGCAGTTGTTTGCTTAATAGATTTATTATCAATGAATATTCACCTCTTCACTTACTCTGCAATGTTGCCGTTTATAAATTGGGTATAGATTTAAGGCAGAACATTAAATGTAAATAAGAAACAATTTATGCAAAAAACGTATTTACTTATAAAAACATATGGCATTATTCAAGAATTAAAAAAATAAAAAGCAGTTTTGTCAGTAAAAAGAGTTAAAACAAAATAATCTTTATGTCATTTGTTGTTAATATCATGCCTTGGCATTGTGGTAATTAAATTTTGAATATCCAATTCGTCCCATATTGTATGAAGAGCTGCACTAAGTTCAGGCAAGTTGTTTGGCCGGGATAGCCAAACTTTAATTTGTCTTCTCAGTGTCTTCCGTCAATGTTTGATTTTAATTGGGGCCAGGACTGGAAGCGGACATTCCTGATGTAGTCCCTTTTTCACATCTATTGTTTCCGTTAATTCGTTTTGTATCCAGATTTTACTTTCTACTTTTAGAGCTTCTTTTATCAATAATATTAGTTTTTGTTGGTATATTTGATTTTTTTATTTTTTTTTTAAGAATTCTCTGTGTATATTTTTAAATGTTCTTTTGAAACCTATGAATAGATGACGTGTGTCGATGTTATATTCACATGTTTTTTTGAGGATCTCTATTAGAACAAATATCTGTTGACTTCTGCCTGCAGACGCCACATTGGTATTTGCCAAGTAGTTTTTCAGGTTAAGCCTCTCATAAATGACATTGGACATTATTGTGTATGTTGCGTTCAGCAATATGCTTCCACAGTAGTTTCCACATTCCAGCTGATCTGCTAATAATACCACTACTTCACTCCATTCGTAACTGCTTATTTAACCATATCTTTATCAGCTCATATATTGTAGATTTAGATTTAGAAGTGTTTGTTTTTGTTGCTTTAAAATACAGGAATTGCTTAAAGTAATAGCTCTCCTAATAAATGAAACATTTATTCCCCCATGACCATTGGTCATCTGGCCAGAATAAAAAACAACATTTTTTTTTCACTATAAGTAACTAGAAAATTAACATTAATTAACAAAAAAAATATCATTCTAAAGCTATCAGTAATGCAAACATATTGTAAAAAAACTGTAAGACAATAAAAATATTCATTAAAAAGTGCACATGTACATGTCTGTTAACAGTGGTTATAAACTGTTGATACAATTTCTTTATAAATTGCTGCATTTGGCAGTAACATCCTACTCTGTTCTCAAATTCCCAAGCAGGATACTTAGTCTCACCACGATTCACGTATACTCAGTTCACCTTCACCACACATTATTATACACTCAACAACATAACAAATTAAGTTTTTAAATTAAGTACTTTGATAAACACAAATTTTGTAAAAATAAAAGTGCTTTTGTGACTATGAACAAATCAAATATAGTTTATTTTCCAACTCAAAAATCGACAATTTACTTAAATATCGAATTAGTACCTGTTTCGACAATGATTGATAAATCTAAGTATATCCACAACATTTAGGTACTTAGTGGTCTGTTTTAGTTGTAACCATTTATATATAGTTAATACCTCTATTGGATCATCTATTTTTCTGAAGCAAAATTTATACTATATATATTTTCACTTTTTCAATTGATACATGATCATCCAGCTCTGTAGCTCTATTATGCATTTTTGATTTCATTTTTTTTTGTTTTTTTAACTTATTTTTAACTAGCAGTGTTGGTAATAAATGATCTCAAAGTTTCTAATTAGCCCTCCGTTATAAAAGAACAAACATTATTGGTTATAGAGATGGAATGAAGACCAAGGTAATGATAGATATTCTGCATCTATGATGTGGCCTGGTGCAATTTTTCCTTACCAAGGTAAAAACATAACACACAGACAAGCATTTGATCCCAATATGGACTGGTTTCAAAGAGTTGATATGGTAAGTGCTTAAATTTAATAGATATATTTGAATGAGACAAATATTTATAAGAATGTGAGAAAACTTTTTAAAATATTATTCCAATATTAATGAAAGATATTACTTTTAAGTCTTAAGTAGTGTGTTTTCAGTTTTTTTTTAAATAATTTTTACATTTTAGTTGGTATTTATTTTTACATATGTATATTAAATAGTAGGAATTCCAAGAATTCTCTTGTAAAACCTTCAACGTTTAGAACTCGTGTTCCATAGTCTTGACCTCATTTACACACCATCCATGCTGTGGTTTTCCCATTCAAATCCGCGTTTCTTCTACTTTGGATAGATGTTTTCTGCGCATTTCTTTTTGCCTCAATTCAAGGGGTGTTATGTCATCTACTAAGCTAATTGCGTGGTGTTTAATAAATGTTTCGGACTGTTGCTGAAATAGTTTGCTAAATTAGCAATCTAACATTTTACCCATCTTTATTAGACTTTGTCCTCCTAGATAGCGTCTTGGTGTGGAGTGTTCTTACTTTACGCTGAAGATTTCTCACAACCAATGTACTCCAATTAATGATTAGCCAAATATGCAGAGTATGCGTATGTCTTTAGTGTTAAACAAATTTTAACTGTACACAATGAAATTTTTATCCTTTGTGACGAATCTTGTCTTTGTATTTAACACGCAGTAGTTGTTACCACGCCGTGTTAATTGATTTTGTTTGTCTAGATAGTTTATTAATTGTAAAAAATAGTATGAGATGCGGTCTATTATGTGCTACTGTTTGGTCTGTGAGGACAATACTGTTCCAATATAGCTTGTTTTCATATTCTAGCATACTGTACATATTGGTAATAAAAAGATGGTTGACATTTTTATCTTGTTTAGTAGTGAAGGGTTCGTAGGGAGTATGACTGTAACCTCGACAGTTGTGTTTTGTTTCTTTGATAAATAGATAGAATTTATTCATCCACAAAGTTTACACAATTCTTACAAAAAATGTATAAATCTTATCGGACTAGTCAAAATTTTAGTACAAAAGAGTACAATATAAATAGTAAAAGTACACATGATTAAAATAAAACAGTGATTACAATAAAATAAATAAGAAATAAAAGTTACAAATACAAATTTAGAACTACTTATTGTTGCAAAAATGTTAAAAATTTAAAAATCCATCAACACTGTAGAATGTGTTGTCCATTAAAAAAAAATACACAGTTTGGTGAAAACCTTTATGTGAAGAATTACTGAGAGTTAATATATTGACTATTTTATTGTAACATTTTATTCTAATATATTCAGGTGCATGTTGGGATACACCTAATCTAAAGAAAGGTTGTCGAAAATTTGATTTACCACTAGTATCATGTGAGTGAATGTCCTCATTTCTGTCAAACTTGAGCTTGTTTTCCTCAATGTGCAATATTAATTGGAAAATTAAAAGGCTAGGTAGTGTTAAAATATTAGACTTCTTAAATAGTGGCTTGCAACTACCTGAAAATGGAACACCATACATACTTCTTAAAACTTTCTTCTGAGCTATAAATGCCCGTTCAAGATGAGATGAGCAACCCCAAAATATTAAGGCATACTGAAGTACAGACTGGACTAAACTAAAGTAAATCATTTGCAATATATCAAATGAGACTGTTTCTCTTAAATTACGCATTATTTAGCTACATGTACTTAACTTTGCTGATACATGATTTACGTGAGTTCCCATGTAAGTTTATGATCTAGGGTTACCCCCAAAAATTTCGTTGTAGTATAACTTTCTAATGATTTGCCGTCCACGTGTAAATAAAAGTCAGAATTTGGAGTTAAGTTTTTTGGTAAGAAACGCATAAAATGTGTTTTTATTACGTTGAGCTTGAGTCCGTTATTTTTACAATATGTGCTCAATTCAGTAGACGCAACATTGGTATTTTCCATCAGTTGTATGGGTTCACTGTGAGACATGAGAATATTGGTATCATCAGCATACTGCACAATTTTATCTGGCATTGAACAAAACGTGTTTAGGTCACTTACAAATGATCATTGGTGTTAAGAGTAACTGCGTAGAAAATTGATTTTTCCAAAACTCCTAGAATGACCAAATAGTGTATTCAGGGCTGATCCTAGCAGATGTGTAGCTCATGCACCGCACGTGGGCGACCAAAACAAATTAATCAATCAAAATTATTACGTATTTCTCAAAATAAAAATACTTATCATAAGTCGAATAAATATGCTGAATTTTAAATAGTTATTAAAAAATAAAAATATCCAAGTCCAATTTTTTCCATGGCGTAGAAATTAGTGTATTGCAAAATATGTCAGTCCAATATTGTCTACTCGTTACGTATATTGGCATATTCCTCATTTAATAGCAACATTCGTGGCAGTGGCGGCAATACGTTTTTTTATTATCAGCAAAACTGGTATCGGCTTATTCATAACACCTTAATAATGTCAATAAATGGAGGATATCAAAACTCATATTCCACACCACTTGGTGCAGCATTGTTAAAATAAGAGAATCAATATTTCAGCCGAATCTATTCTGAATCTATTCGTAATAAGATAACACACAAATATTAATCACACAGAACAAATAACGTTTGCCATTAGTCTTGTGAATACTACTAATGGTAAGATAGATATGATATTTATTATTTCCAGTAACTAATAGGGATTCTTGATATCGATGCTATCACAAGTGCCGTGTATGGAGCGCCATTAATGACGCTGTCAGGTCTAGTGCTGACATTTCTAGGCGGGAAAGTTGTATGGATGGTATTAGACCTAAACTAAACTAAAAGACCTACAAAACATATTAGTTCATTAAATGCCTTTATTGAAGATTCCATCGGAAGCACTAAAACAAAAATAGGTGCTAAACCAATAATTAAAAGTCTAGAAATATTTAAATTTTTGTTTACATTTGCAATTTGATATGCCTTGTTATCAAGTTTTAATGACTTAAGTAAAATTCTTCAAAATTCTAAATTAAAGATCGCTATAAGCATTTAAGTCTTAGATAATCTTAAAAAATATTCGGAAGTCCAAAGATCTTACAATAGTTTTAAAGTATTTGTCGAATTAGCAAAAATGCTTGCTACATATTTAGGTATTGATCCTGAATTTCCTATCCTATCCTATCTATTTCATATCCTATCCTAAGTTAAAGAAAAGGTTTGTCTATTTAATTACGAAGGCAGTGATGTACCAGTTTCAAATCCCGCACAACAGTTCAGACTGCTTGCTATTTTGCAATTCTTGAACAGGCCATTTCCTCGCTAATTGAAATATTTACCTTATTATCTGAGTTGTATTCAATGTTCTGCTTTCTGTATGAGTTTCATAATATTACTAATCATAACTTTATGAAAACCTCCATGGACTTTAATATTAAGTTATAGGTACAGAAGGAAGAAAGTATCGTAAAAGATACAAACAGTACACAACGCTACAAGAACTTTATTCAAACATATTTTCCAGGCTAAAATCAGTAAACTGCAATATTAGAAAGAAATTTCAGTAAATTTAACATTATTAAGAACTAATATGACACAAGGAAAACTTACAGATTTGGCTATCATCTATATCGAACACGAATTCTCTGAAAAAATTGATATTACCAAAATTATTGACAAATTTGCTTTGCAGAAAGCTAGAAACCTTAGTTTATAAATAAATATTAGGAATATTAGTCTTTGTAGAAGGACTGATTTATATACATTTCGTTTCACGAGATTTCTGCTTAAGTACTTTTTGTTATTGAATTGTATTTACTGACTAGATACTGTTGTTTTGAATTTCTAATTATAAAATGTCTATTTTTATTTAAAATGTTTTATTTTTAGTATAATTGGTAAAGTATTTTTTTACTTTTATAACTGTGTTGGCCAAAAAATATACTTTTGCGTTTCAATTTTTTTTGCATTTTTATTAGTGTTTTACTTTTATTATTAGACGGGTAAATGAGTTTATGTCATCGTTAACTATTAATAAAAATATGAAACATTCTCTAGAGGGGACGGCACATTAAGTCTTTACACACGGCCGACTCCCTAATATCGGCTCTGAGTGTATTATAGCATTTTCGATTATTACTAATTTTGTATCTCCGTAGGCGGCCTGAATAAACGGAGTTTTTGTTTTATCTCTCCAGGTATTGTTGGGGTGTATTGTTTTCTGGATTATGTTGTTAGCGTCTTGAAGTGCTAAGCATTATTTCTTAAACCATTTTGATTACTTTTCTACTTCTTACTCCTCGAATTTATTTTGTAATTTGTCCAGTATATCTACGCAATAATTCAATCTCCTTTAAGAGACATTTTTCGCAGGGAGAAATTCTATCGTTCCGATTTGAGTACGTCGTATTATGATCTTAATGTTTATAACGTTAGCAATTGATGTGACTGCACAGTAATTTAGTATATACCAATATTCCAATGTATGGGCTTCTACGACATAATTGAGTACTGCGGTGTTCACAATTTGTAACAGCGCACCTAGCTAATTAAAAGAATTTATTTTGGGGAGCGGAGGCTTGCTAGCGGAGGTTTCATTGAACTCTAACGACAGCTGCCATTTTGCTTACCAAGCTTTACTTCATTCCGGCCTCTCGTAAGAGGCGACTAATGGAATACCACGTGTCTAGCAGCGGCGATAGAATCATGCTGGGACTTACCTTCTGCCTGTCGTAAGAAGCGCTATTGGAGAGGAATGAGAGGTGAGGGCCGTCGTTTGAGGTGTCGAGATCGCGGACAACCACAGAGGACGAGTTACGTCTTGGTGGACAGTTCTAGTATCCGAGACGAGCCCCCCTGGGATCACTCTACTCTCATTCCACATAATCTAAATGTATTCAAACGAGCTACAAACTCTAGCTGCAAACTCAGCTAGATTTAACGTTGTGGCACATATACACCCTGGAGGTTAGTGGTAGAGGACTAGGCTTCTCGGCGGCTGCTACCTGTCATACGTGCGAGGCCGGTACTATAGTTCTATAGTTCGTCTGTGGTGGATCACGGATGGGTGTTCACGTTGCAACATTGTTACTACGCGGGCGGGGGAGGGGAGGTGCAGCCCCACGCTAGCATGAGCATAACACCCCGACTGCTGTCGGACTTACTCGTAGAGGCGGGGTCTCGTTAACGGTTATATGTCGAAAGGCCAGTAGGACCAGAGTCTTACACCCCCTTTACATGCAGTTCACTTTAGCACCCTCAGCAGTGAGCAGGGAAGTTGGCAGCATGAGTATGTAAATACGTCGCTCACACTGCCATTACTCATGCCACTGCCGCTGTCGTACGCTCCGTCATTGGCAGTTTTTTTAAAGAAAATCAAAGGACTTGCAGTGCGAGTGACAGTGATTGCTCACATGCTGCTCGCTGTCTTGTCGGTGCACGGACTTATTCGTTTATTGTTTGGTAAATTTTTCGTTAACTATGGTTGAGTGGAGCAATGACCAAGTGCTGATGTTTTTAGAGCTATATGCTAGTGCGAGATTGTTGTGCGATTCTTCACCCAAAAACCACAAAAAAGCATAAAATACCCGATGCGGATTGTCCTTTAAATTTAAATTTGGTCCTTAAAACGATAGTAATTCCTCTACAAAGTTCCGGCACAATCAGCTAAATTGCTGGTGATGATACTTTAAATAAATAATGCAAACTTTGGTAACTGTCCACAGTGGCCAAATAATGTAATATTATTGCCAAGCGTATTTTTGGTGGTATTGGAATTCTTACTTTGGTCTGTTTTTTTTTTCATCATGGGCTTAATTTTTTGAAGCAAAAATTCTCCGGATTCCTCACAAGTCAGTTTTTTCAAAAGTCGACGTTTTTTTTCTACCTCAATGGTTTTTAAAACGTTAAGATAATTTCTATGCCCTGCATTGCTGATGGTACAGTGATGCAGCACTGTGGTAGCTTTATGTAAACAGTCATTTGCCATAAATGCTACCGAGGAATTATTTCGGGCAGGACCGTGGGCAACGCGAGTAGCAGCAGCAATGGCTGCATGTAAAGGGGATGCACAAATCATACTTCATGTAGATGATTGTATGACAGGGGCCAGCCTCCTCTACACATTATTATCAACGTAACGTCCAACGTCGACTCCAGACTTGCTCTGGACAGCGACCCGTAACATATTATGTTATCACCATTTTCACAGGTGTGCATTTTATATCTACTGCCTTTTCAGTTTTGTTCTCTAGGTGTCGGTGCTACGAATACCCAGAGAGCATTCCCCATTCGCAGGAGGCCGCGCCCGATACAATATCTGACAAAAACTCCTACAGGGTAGTTATTATTACATTGTTTGTTCTGTCTATTGTGGTTCTGTTGAGTCTTTTCGACAGAGCAGCCCTAAACTGACAATCTGGCTCTGTATTCTGCAATACAATACTCTGCCGCTGTGTTATTAAATCTTGTGGTATTAAATCATATTCATTGCTTGCTACCTAATAATCTAGGTATATGATAAATGACTTTTATTTTTATCTTTTGTATTTAGTATAATTTGTTAAACTAAAGTTTTGTATTTTAGTATAGATTTTTATTTATTTTATTATATCGTTTATTATAAAACTAATAGAAGGTGACTGAATTAATTCCTATATTTAATTTTTATTTCATACGTTATCGATTGCGTTATGTCGTTATATACGATTTCTACTGTGTTAATGAACGTCATATGTATTCTACAGCTGCCCAGTTGATTATAATGAATTTTCTAATAGTTTGTATAATGTTGTTTATAATGAACGTCCACCTAGTCTATATAAATACTTCTGGTGCTAAGTCTGACGATTACATTAACATTTAAAGTATCTACAAATAGGGTGTGCATCTAAAATTTAGTAAACCATTTGAATTTAGCTACCGCCGCTATCGATTATTCTCATTTCTTAAAGGAGAATTCTTATTTTGAAACTTGTTTGTCCAGACATTCTTAAATACCTCTTGTTCTTTGTTTAGTATATAAATTTTTGTTATGCCAATGAATATAATATATGGATGAATCATATTTAAATAATTAAAATCATATGTTAACAAACTTAATTAAGTTACACGAAAATAGTAACAAAATAAAAATTCGAAGGGGTGTCAGACAGGGTGATACACTATCACCAAAGCTTTTTATAACTGCCATAGAACGTGCTTTTAAAAAATTGGAATGGTATCATAAAGGGGTAATTATCGACGTGGAAAGAGTACACCACCTGAATTATGCTGATGACATAGTTTTGATAGGACATCTGCAAAGAAATCGGTTTAAAAATAAATATCCCCAAAATAAACTAAACAAAATACATGACGAAACTTTGTATGCCTAGTAACAATTTAAAAATTCAGAAAGGCGAAGTAGAAATTGTTGATAAATACATATACATTGGACACGAAATTGGAATAGACAAGGACAACCAAACAGCTGAGGCATAAAGAAGAATAGACAACATACCGATTGATGTGAATCGGAAAGTCTTCGATCAGTGTGTTCTGCCAGTATTGACCTACGGTGCGGAAACACTGTCCCTAACAAAAACAATGCTTTAAAACTATGAGTAGTACACAGAAGGATGGAGTTTTCAATGATAGGAGTAACAATAAAGGACAGGATCACAAACGAAGACCTATGAGATGGGCTGGTCACGTGGCAAGGATGAAGGATGGAAAGTGGCCACGCAAATTAAGCGAATGGAGAGCAACGACAGATAAACAAAATAGAGGAAGACCACCTACACGATGGCAAGATGATCTGCGAAAGATGACGAAAACTTGAATCCATATTCCGCAAGACCGTGCACTCTGGATACAAACAGGGAAGGAGACCTTCCTTCAGTACAACGGGCTGATGATGATACTTAGTGAAATATAAATAATCCTAGCATCGCTCTGAATGACTTGATTAAGCTTTGGTATACAGTTTACTTTAATCGCTATCGACATAACGATTAAAGAAATTCTTCGTTAGAGATCCCTAAAAGTATAGTCTGGTAATTATTTTGCTACATATAATTGCCAGACTAGCCGCCGGTACGTTTTGACTTTTGATTTAGTTCCAATCTATTTATAAGTCTCTCTAACCACGAGTAGACAGGGTAGACCATGTACGTATGGGTACACCCATTAACACGTGTAAGAGAATGGTAAGAGACTCGAATTAAATCCAAACGCAACCGTCTAAATATATATATTTTATCCGGGATTTTTGTATCATTTGGCGTTTATCGTGAGTAACCTTACAAAAT
This sequence comes from Diabrotica undecimpunctata, assembly GCF_040954645.1. Taxonomy (NCBI): domain Eukaryota; kingdom Metazoa; phylum Arthropoda; class Insecta; order Coleoptera; family Chrysomelidae; genus Diabrotica; species Diabrotica undecimpunctata. The sequence goes on along the minus strand of NC_092805.1, from coordinate 92,965,018 downwards.
TATCTATTTGTATCCACGACCTGTTTTTTATACAAGTATTTGTTTTAAACGAAAAATATTAATGTCTAGAGATCACTTAATCGCTTATTAGTTAAATACTGACACATTATAAGGGAAAAATAATTTATTTTGTATATTTGTTTGCTACTACATAATTTGTTTACTACCATACAGACGCAATATTTTGTTTTATTTATTTTTAAATTGTTTTGAAAGTATATAAAATATAAATATTTATGCCGTATATTTGTTATTGAAACAATAACTACCAACGAAGATTAATCACCCGGGTAATGATTAGGTAGGAACATACTTTTTATGTATGATTTAATTGAAATACCTATTTGGTATTTCGTTTATCTCATTATTTTATCTAAATGATGCGACTTTTAGAATTATATATATATATATATATATATATATATATATATATATACATACTTATATATATATATATATATATATATATATATATATATATATATATATGTATATATATATATATATATATATATATATATATATATATATATATATATATATATATATATACATACAACACAGTTTATTAGGGCTGCAGTCAGTAGGTTTGGCCGGGATGTTATAGAAACACTCTTTTGACTTTTGGTCGAGCTTTCGGAATTCTTTTATTCCTTCTTCAAGACGTAGTCGTTGAGATTATTTTTGTAAAGCTACGACACTCAACATTAAAAACACACATATAAAATATAACATTTAAAATAATGGACAATATACATTTTAAAATTTAGTTGGAAAGTTAAAATTTTGTTAGTGACATCTTTTCATCATCATGTCACATCAGATTTATTGACTCCAACCCATCCAAAACAGTTATATATTTGTTCCAAACGAGTCACAAGTACTTCTTTTTTCTTATATATATATATATATATATATATATATATATATATATATATATATATATATATATATATATAGAAAAGAAAAGAAATTTAATCTTTGCAGATTAGTTAAATAGTAAACTCTTAAATATTGGGGAAATCTGCAAGAAAGACTCTAATGTGTATCAATTGTTTCGCCGAACGGTTTCGCCAAAGAGAATTAATTTGGCTCCTTCAGGGCTGAAAGAGAATAAATTAATTAGCTACCATATATTATCTATTAAAACATTATTGATCTTACCGTAACTTAGAATTGTAGAGTTAGAATATTAAAAAACTTAGCTAGTAACATAGTGGTGTTTTTTGTTACTATGTGCAAAAAAAGTTTTTTTGTAAGGTTTGAAATGTATGGTAGCTTTGAACTTGACACGTAAAGGCTTACCCAAGGTTAATCGAAAAACCCAATGTAACTACATTTAAAAGGAGGTAATTCTTTGAATTGTCGGCAATAACTAAATTTTTGATTTTTAGATAGTTTAAAAGTGAGGTTCTGTTTTAGCCAGAACGCAAGCGCTGACAACTTCATTGTTCTTATGAATCTTTATGTCGTTAAGGTTCATTGGTAAAAAACGAATGAATTTAAATCCCAGTATAGGGAAATATTATTTTGATTTACTTTATTTAATTATATTATATTGTTCATGTATTATTGCATCTTATTGAGATGTATCTAAGAAAAGCAAGGGAATGTTATATATTTTTTTGTGTTAATGAAAATTAATTATTTTCATTAACACAAAACAACTAACATTAACATTTACATTCCATTAACATTCCATTAACAACTAACATACCTTTATAATTAATTTTCATTAACACAAAAAAATATATAACATTCCCTTGCTTTTCTTAGATACATCTCAATAAGATGCAATAATACATGAACAATATAATATAATTAAATAAAGTAAATCAAAATAATATTTCCCTATACTGGGATTTAAATTCATTCGTTTTTTTACCAATGAACCTTAACGACATAAAGATTCATAAGAACAATGAAGTTGTCAGCGCTTGCGTTCTGGCTAAAACAGAACCTCACTTTTAAACTATCTAAAAATCAAAAATTTAGTTATTGCCGACAATTCAAAGAATTACCTCCTTTTAAATGTAGTTACATTGGGTTTTTCGATTAACCTTGGGTAAGCCTTTACGTGTCAAGTTCAAAGCTACCATACATTTCAAACCTTACAAAAAAACTTTTTTTGCACATAGTAACAAAAAACACCACTATGTTACTAGCTAAGTTTTTTAATATTCTAACTCTACAATTCTAAGTTACGGTAAGATCAATAATGTTTTAATAGATAATATATGGTAGCTAATTAATTTATTCTCTTTCGGCCCTGAAGAAGCCAAATTAATTCTCTTTGGCGAAAACGTTCGGCGAAACAATTGATACACATTAGAGTCTTTCTTGCAGATTTCCGCAATATTTAAGAGTTTACTATATATATATATATATATATATATATATATATATATATATATATATATATATATATATATATATATATATGTAAGATTTTTTATCAGCAAACTTTAAAATAAACTCAACTGCGTTTCTCTATAAAAAAGTAAACTTTATTATTTTTTGTACAATAATAATTATTAACAAATACATTACCTGTAAAAAAGAAACAACATTTAAAGCTTATATTCTAATTTTACAAATTACAGGCAAAAGTAATAATGGCCAGACAATTGACAATCCTAAGATTAATGAATTGTCACTGTCAAAACACCTCACAAGTATGTCTAACATAAAAACAAAAAGAAGAACTTAATGTTTTGACAGTGGCGTAACAAAATGAGAATATAAATAGAAACATTATTAAAGGAAAACAAAACAATAGTTTTTCTTTACATCTCCCCCCCTTGGAGAAGAAATTTTAAAACAAATATTGAACGTTCACTAAATATTTGTTTTCAATACTGGAGTAAGCTTAGTGATATGAAAGAAGTTTGATTCTGTTTTCCTATGCCCAGTATCAATTTCATAAATTGAATTGGAAATCTGCTTTAATATTTTGTATGGTCCAATCCTTAATTCATCTAACTTCTTTCTATTTATGCGGTTACCGTTCTCCACATATACTAAATCCCCAATGTTTAAATGAATTTCCTTCCTATGTAAATCGAACTGCTTTTTATTATAATTATGTGATTTTTTTTGTATTTTCTAAGGCAATTGTTCTATCTAGTTCGAGATCAGCATGTGCGACTTTAGATGATAATTCATGTGGCAGGATGCTTATATTTTCTCCTTCTATTAAATATTTTGGTGCAAATTTTGTGATGGTATGTTCAGTTTCATTATATTTCTCTACACATTTTTGAGCAATTGTTGTCCATGCTGTTTTCCTGCCACATTCATTTATTTTGCATCTAATTTTATTAACCAATGTTTGATTTAATCTTTCATTGATACCGTTTGAAAATGGTGCATCAACAGCAGTAAATATCATTTTGATATTATTGATCTGTAGGAAATCTTTGAATTCTTTTGAGTTGACTCCAGGATATTGATCAGTCATAACAGTTTTAATTTTGTGATCTTGTGTTACCATTTTAATTATCTTTATGAAGTCATCAGAGTTTTGTGTTTTTGATGTCAAACAATAGGCATATCTTGAGAAATGGTCTACTAATAGATGAAGATATTTTTTTGTTGAATGAGATCCTCCAAAACCACCAATGGTGTCAATGGAGACAATTTCAAATGGATATGTAGCTGGTCCTAATTGTGACATTAAACCATAGTTAGGTTTCCGTCTTGATTTATTTTTAATGCAGATATCACAGTTATCACATATTTTCTTAATGTTTGTAGTCATATTTTTGGCTGTATAAAATGGTGATATTTTATTTAACATCTGGTTTGTTCCTAAGTGACAGTAAGTATTGTGTACATTTTTTATCAATGTTTTACTTAAAGCTTCAGATAAAATAATTTTGTCTTTTCTGTTTGACTTTTTATAATATATATCATATTTGAAACTGTATTTAGTTTTATTATTTTGCAAATCAATATTTGAGAGTTGGTCAATTTTTATATCTTCCAGAATGATCAGGTTTACTATTTTTAATACTTCATCTGTATTTTCTTGAGATTCTAAAACTGGATTTCTGCTTAAACAGTCTGCTTCCTGGTTATATTTTCCTGGATTATACTTTACTTTAAAATTATATTGAGATAAGTAAAATGTCAAGTCTCCCAATTCTTCATCTGTTCTAGCTTTTATGTTTAAATTTTCTAAAGGTTTGTGATCTGAATATACTATAAACTCTTTTCCAATGAGTAGATGTTGCCAATATTTTATAGCTTCTTTTATCGCTAGACATTCTAAATATATTGCCTTCTTTTTCTTTTGATTTTCCATTAATTTTTTTGAAAAATATGTCACTGGCTTGCTACATCCGTGTTCATCAATTTGTTTTAATACAGCTCCTACTCCTTTTATGCTGGCATCTGTATATATATTAATTGGTAAATCAGGGTTGAAAATCCTTAATATTGGTTCTGAACAAAGTAATGACTTTATTTTATCGAAAGATTCTTGACACTCCTTAGACCAAATAAAATCAACATCTTTTCTTAATAAGTTGTGCAGAGGGTCTAAAATTATTGCAATATCTTGGACAAACTTATGATAATAATTGATTTTTCCCAAGAATTGACGTACATTCTTTCTAGTTTCTGGAACAGGGAAATTTTTCACAGCAATCAAGTAGTCTTTTAAAGGTTTTATGGAACTATTTTCTATTATGTGTCCTAAGTATTTTACTGATTGTTCTGCAAAGGTACATTTAGAAAATTTTAGTCTGAAACCTTCATTTAATATTGCATCAAATAACTTGGACAAGTGTAATATATGTTCATTAAAGGTTTTTGAAAAAATTAGGATATCATCTATATAATTGACTGTAAAGTCTGAGAGTTTATATTTTCTTATAAGGCTGCTTAAAATCCGTTGAAAAATTGCTGGAGCCGTCTTCAAACCAAATGGGAGACAAGTCCACTGGAAATGACCTTGTGTCACAAATGCTGTTTTTTCTTTATCTTGTACTCTCATTGGAAGTGACGAAAATGCTGAATTTATGTCTAAAGTAGAAAAATATTTACAATTGTTAGTTTTTACCATTAAGTCCTCGATCAATGGAAAAGGTTGTGATTGAGGAACAACGATTTTATTTAGTTCCCTGAAATCTATGCACAGTCTTGTCTTTTTGTCCTCTCCTTTTTTGTATGCTAGTGTCACTGGAGCCGCAAATGGACTATATGACTCTTCAATTAAATTATTCTCTAAAAGTTCTGCTATCTGACTTTCTATCTCCTTTCTATCTTCAATGGTACATCTATATGGACGTTTGGAGCAGTATTTATCTACAATTAAGTCAATATGAGCTTCATACTCTCTTATAGTACCTACATCATATTTGCCTTTAGCAAATGCTGATTTATATTTATTAATCAGTTGTTCAATTTCTGATTGCTGATTTAAATCTAAATGGTTAATTGCTATTTCAAAATTGTCAGTATTTATACTCTCATTAAAATTTATTTCATATTTGTATATATCACTAATATTTTCTTTAGATGCATTTAAATATGTGTTACCTGGAAACTCAGGAATACTCATATTATCAATAATTGACAAATTTTCAAATTCTTTAGAGTTGTTGTATTGTGTGATTCTTAGATCTTCATTTTGAATTAATCTGAAATTCTTAATACAATCTAACCCAACTAAAAAATCATAATTGAAATTTTCATTATCTACAATAAATACATCCATTTCTTTTTCAATATCATAGATTTTTATCTTAAGTGTTACTATACCATTTGTTTTTTTAACACCATTAATTGTCCTCAAGTTTACTATTTGAAGGTCACCTCTATTATGTGCTTTTATTTGTAATAATTTTGCATTAATCAATGACACATTTGCTCCTGAATCATATACTCCATAGATCTCTAAAGTGTCATTCAATAGTAACTTGATTCTAATTAGTGGTGGTAATAACAGTTTTTTGGATTTGTTTCATTTAATTCTATTTCTAATTTATGGTTGTTGACAGTTCTTACCTGCTGATTTTTCGAAATATCAGTTTTGCTTCTGAACCAGCAACTTGATTCCAGGTGGTAGCGTAAACCTTTTCCTTCTTTTTCACAAATTTTGCAGGCTTGTTTTTTCTCAAAGTAACATTTTTCGTTTGTTTTTGAAGTATTAATTTTAATTAAGTGTTCTAAACCTCTAATTTCATTGAAGAGATCTTCCGTTTCTTTCAAAGTGTCTCGATCAATTCTATCAGCTATATAATTTGGAAGTCCAATATCTATTAAATCAATCATACTTTTTTTATCTAATGATTTGTTTATTTGTAGCATGAGTCTTTCCTTTTTAAGAGCATATTCTAATAAGGAACCATTTTTGTATTTGAACTGAAAAGCATACCTCACTGGAGTCCACCCTTTGTCTGCATATGTGTCACAAAATTTGTTTTTCCATTCATCCCAATTAGAATTTATTGAATATTTTATAAGCATTGACCTATACCAATCCACACATGACCCCTCTAAAAATAATCTTAGAAGTTCAATTTTTTCTGTATTTTGATCTATTTGTAATCTTGTGCACTCATTTTCAAATGTTTCCATCCATTGTAAAACGTTCACATTTTTACCTCTAAATTTTTCTATCACAAATTGTTCGGATACTTTGTTTTTATTAAAGGATTCAATACATTGTTTTTCATTTGATTTTGTAACTCTCTCCAAGATCTGTTCTAATACATCTAGTGGGATACCAGTTGTGGATGTTAGAGATTCTTTCCTTTGAATATCTTGTTGTTCTAAAAGAAAATCATTGAATTGTATATTCCCATCTTTATCCATATAAACTTTTAAAATATTTTCATCTGTAATCCAAACTTTTCTTGTAGTACCCCGTTTTGTTAGAGCCCTTTTTACTTTCTGAAAAGCTGCTGTCGTCTGGGTTTTTTCATGATAGGAAATATTTTGCATATCATGGGGCATTGCAAAAATTTCATTTTCTTCATTCTCAATTGTGGTTATGCTAATAATATTTGTTTTAGTATCTGTTTGCAATGATTTAACAGTAAATTAAAATCTGTTTTGCCATTTTGATAATTAAAAATTATTATACCTTTTTCTGTTAGCAAAAATGTTGTTTTGTAAGGTTTTTTATCAGCAAACTTTAAAATAAACTCAACTGCGTTTCTCTGTAAAAAAGTAAACTTTATTATTTTTTGTACAATAATAATTATTAACAAATACATTACCTGTAAAAAAGAAACAACATTTAAAGCTTATATTCTAATTTTACAAATTACAGGCAAAAGTAATAATGGCCAGACAATTGACAATCCTAAGATTAATGAATTGTCACTGTCAAAACACCTCACAAGTATGTCTAACATAAAAACAAAAAGAAGAACTTAATGTTTTGACAGTGGCGTAACAAAATGAGAATATAAATAGAAACATTATTAAAGGAAAACAAAACAATAGTTTTTCTTTACATATATATATATATATATATATATATATATATATATATATATATATACTGGATCGGGTACCTGACTAATCCGTCCGTAACCGGGTTTCCTACCGCTAACCGGACCGGGCCCTGAATTCCGACCCGATCAGGACCTACATATAAGGAAGTATTCCAAAATTATATACCGTTACAAAGTATGGAACATAATAATAAAACGTGCGGATTCATTATAAAATAATTACAGAAATGATTTGTATTGATACATCAAATATTAAGACATGTTCAAATACGAATGAAAGTTTTTTAGTGTGACAGGCCACTGGATTTTAGAAATGTGCGGAAAACGCAATGCTATTTTGTGTTGTGATAAATTTACAGGAAGTCATGCCGGACTTGCAATAGCTGACAAAATTTGAACTTTGACAAACAGCTTTGCCATTGAGAAATAAAAAATTAATTTATTGTTAAGGCTAATATGGTAAAAGGCTGTAAAGATGCAGATATAAACAGTGAGGGGTGTTTTTTTACACAAACTGCAATTAATAATCAAAGGCAGTATAAATTCTCAAAGAATCGTATCGGATATGATTAGCACTGCTCGCCGAATTGCAACTCATTTCAATCATTCATCTTTGGAATCCAGCAAATTAAAGGAAATACAACAAGAGTTGAATATGGATCAGAAAATAGAACAGTTATATGGCGTTGTAATATGAAAGAAAGTCGTATTACTGGAATCAACAATAGCTATTTGTATAACAAGGGAGTAAAGTGTTACTTTTACTCCCAAGAATGAAGTTTACTGTTCGACGCGTAGCGGAGAGTAGTAATCATTCAAGGGAGGAAAAGGCACCTTACTCCCATGTTATACATATGATTTTTGCACCTCCCTCAAATAACTAACAAAATTTATTAGAGAACTAAAACTAACCAGTAGGTACAGTGTTTGCATCCTAAATATGTTTTAATTTGTGGTTGGGCAATTATTTATATTAATGTTAAATTTGCAATTTTGACAAGTGGTTATTTAAATAGCACGTGAGAGCTGGCGCCAACGTAGTTTTCGTGATATTTTCACTTGGCATCCCCGAAAGTACTCGTATTTGGCTGAATACAATCTGCTTCAGAATTTGCAAGTAAACTTGCCGAGGTTCTGAAACTATACCCGGTATAATTTATGGCATTAGGAAGTTTTAGAAATTCTGCAATTTTTGTAGGAATTTTAGCGATAGAATTTTTTCCAACCGTTATTTGACACATATTCCTCCTCTATAGCAGACAAATAAACGTGACTGATTTATTTTAGGACGTAACGATATATATTTCCTATAAATGTCAATATAATTAGGCTTATTCCCCTTTGAAACATTGATTACAAACGTTCTCTGCATATTTGTTTTAGTATTTGGCATATTTAGTGTTAAAATTGAACCTTTATCTTCAACATCTGTTGTGACCATTTTAACGAGAAGCTAACATTCTCCGTGAACGTTAAGTTTACTCTGAAATGCCGATTATTGATAAAAAGTCAGACCCAATTGAGTCGTGCAACATACACTTTATTACCTGGTCCAATTAATTTTGGTAAGCAGTTTTTATCAAGCCCAGCAACTAGTGATGTACCTCAGCTTATAAAACATACATCTGTTAATAGTTTTAATTATCTTGTTTCTTGTTTCTTTTAATTCTAATTTACCTGCGCCATCACCGTGGTTTAGTGGGCATGTAAAGCCGTCGGTCCCGGCTACGTAAGTAAACGTTCACAAAATTCACAATATTATATCGGGCGTGCAAATAGCTATATCTATGGCAATTTTTTTTTTGCGCTACAGTGCCGAACATAAAAGGGCCATCTAGTAATTTGGACTTATTTTAGAAATTATTATTCTTTTTTAACTATTTTCGGTTGTAACATAGTTTTCTAACGGATTGTCCAAAGAAAACAACGTTTTTCTGTTTCAAGTTTATTGAAATGAAAATGAATAATTTTCCTTTGATATATCTACTAAATATTGAAAAGGGACAAATTTAATTTGATGTGCTTTTTGTTCCTCCTCTGGCAGTGATAACAGCTTGCAAACGACGAGGTATGCTTTGGATCACATTCTGCCGAAGATTGTTCAATTCCTGCACCAATACGTTACGAAGCTCTCTTGAATGACTGTGGGCCGGAACATGACTCCGTAAACGTCTCCTAATCTCATCCTAAACATGTTATATGGGATTGATATCTGGACTCCCAGCAGGCCAAACAAATAGTGTTGTTTGAAACTCTTCAAGATACTCAGTAACTATCCGAGCAATGTGGGGCCGTGCATTATCATGCATATCATGCTTTTAGAACCTGTGTGAGGTATTTATGCATAGTCAATGTCCCATTCTCGATAAAGACCTACTCCGAGCGAGCCTCAAACGATATGCTTCTTTATGCCATAACTGACCCTCTACCAAATGGAAGTAGCTCGACAACATAAGCTTGACCATATTTCTCGCCTGGACGGTGCCACACTTTTACACGTTTGACTGAGCTCGTAAGACAGAATCTTAATTCATCGGAAAACAATACATGACTCCAATCCTGTATTGTCCAAGTCAGGTATTCTCGTGCAAAATTCAATCCTAACTTTCCATTCACTTACTTTACATTTTTCACTTCTTGCAGATAATTTCGAAGGGAAACTGCCGTGACCGTTCGGTATACCAAATCACTAGAAACGACAAAACGTTTTCTAGCTGTTGCAATTTTAACTCCACCTGAACCAGATTTTCAAGTAAGCAGACCGGCCTCTTCGTACAGTCGCGTCGTCATACTTGTTGTACACTCGAAAGTCTTCTCGCAGTTTCGCGCTAACCGTTGCCATCTTCTAACGCCGCCACAATTCTTGCGGCAACAACAGAAGTTATGCTCATTGCAATACACTGATTGTGAACACAAACAATTTACAATTGACGAAATGAAAGATCACAGAAACAAAAACTATGCTGATAATGGTTTTTAGGAATTAGGGTAAGGCGCCCTTTTTATCTCGAAACGCTTGTCGAAAGAGCGACAACATTTTTTTTAAGAAAGAAAATAGTTAAAAAAGAATAATAATTTCTAAAATAACTTTATATTACGGGATGACCCGAATTTTGATGCTCGGCAGTGTATTAATATTAGGAATCAGAGTTTCTTCTAAGTTTTTTTATGGTTTCGGCAGTTTGTCATACAGCCAGTTACATGATCTTTTAATCTCATTAGGCACAGTAAAAAGTTTTTGAATTATTTGCAATCAAATAGACTAAACTAGATAAATTTAAAGTTGGGAAATCAGTACAACAATAATTAATGAAAAGAAGAGAAAAAATATATATACATACACACACACATATATATATATATATATATATATATATATATATATATATATATATATATATATCCACATACAATTAACATGGGTCACTCGCTTCACGTCCAGGGGCCCATCAGGACATTATAATATATAACATACACAGGAAAACTAGGCCACGGTAAATAGGATTAAACATATAAAGGAGAGAAAACAAAGGTAAAAAGTAAAAACAAAATTTTCTTCTGAGTTAAGATAATTTAAGTTCAAATCTTCTAATGAATTAACAAGATTTTTACCATGTATATCGCTAGAACTATTTCCCCAAGCAACCTGATAGTTCAAGTCGCTCTATACTGAAAAAGATTTATCTAAAAAAATATCAAAATTTTGACACCACTTGTACACAATAGAGATTGATTTTAAGAAAAGAGTTCCCGGTGGTTATGTGAAGATTGTGAGAGATATGTAACAAGGGCGTAAGAACTAATGACAATTATTGCACCAGGGATCAATGCTTGGTCATTAGTTACTCTCATTAGTATTGGATTAGATAACAGGAAAATACAGAATAAGTTTGATTAATAGGAAATATTTAAAAGGATTTAGAGCGAAAACGGGAAGGACAGAAACAAAATATCTAGACTGTTTATTTACAGCTGGAATTATTACTACTAAAAAAAAAGATGATAACTTTGGATGGTAAAATAATTGAGCATAGAAGTAATAGTTTTAAGTATCTACAATCGGTATTACAGAGTAATGGGGAAATAAATGGAAATGTATTCAGTAGAATTAGAGTTGGGTGGATGAAATGCAACTAAAAGAACAATTCTAAACAGCAGCCCAAAAGATCAACTATGATGTATGGTACTGAATATTGGTTTTGAAAAATAAAACAAATGAATGTGGCGGAAGTGAGAATGCTTAGATGGGCGAGTGGAGTGACAAAAAAGCATAAAATTAAAAATCGATGTATTACGTGAGACACCTTTAAGTTGAAAGTTCCTGGAAGTAGTAGAAGAGAAATATCGGAGGAGATACGGTGGGTAACGCTTAAACAGGACATGTCTGTGAAGTGGATTGATATTGTTATGACCCTAGATCGATATATAAGGAGAAATACATATAATTAAAGAAACCAAACCCGCATAGGGATAAAGCAAAGATAATGGTAATGGATTTTTGGATAATGGTAATGGATTTACTTTGTTTTTGTTAAAGGCTCTAGATGCGATAATGAAAATTTTAAATAAAAGAATATAATTTTATTTTTCATTATTAATTTAGTTATTCAACAATGTATTAATTCTAATTTCTAAACAGTACTGCAGTACCTATATTTTTAAATCAATTACTTAAACAAATTCATTTTTAGAGGTAGACAATAAATGATATGCCTACGTGAAACGTAGCTGATTAAAGTAAAGATTTAAGGATTCTGGTTAATGGTGTTACAAATTTTAATTTGTTAAGCGCGTTCTCAGTAATGATAAAAAATTCTCGAGAACAAAAAAATTAAGAATATTCTCGATAAATAGAAATTTTTGAGAACAACCTACGAAAAGTACAAAAGCCAACTTAAAATCAAATATTTTATTTAATATTATATATATATATATATATATATATATATATATATATATATATATATATATATATATATATATATATCTATATATATATATATATATATATATATATATATATATATATATATATATATACCCGGTATTTTAGGCGCCTCGCCCTTCCGGTAGGGATCTATGGAGGAGTATCACTGAGCCGCAAGCCTTTATCTCTTGCCGTACTGCTCCACCATAGGCCGATCAGACACCAGCATATTCTAGTCTAAGCCGCAGATTCATTTAGAATTTTAAACTGCTGCGTTAGACTTTTTGTTTTCTGTACACCGAGCTGGGAATCGAACCACTGAATCACTAGCAGTGAAGCGAGTGAGAGCCAGCCGCCCAGCCCGCTTGGCTATCTGACCGACTATTGAATATTAACTAAAACAAAATATAATATTTTATGTTCCATCTTCGGGGACAAATGAACAAAATATTCTTAATTTCTCAAAAGAACAAAAAACAAAATAAAAACTTACACAAAAACAAAATTAGGTTGAAAAAAAATTTGACTCAGAAAAAATCTCGGGATCATTATTTTCATTCTCTGACTATTCCGACCCAACACCGTCTTCAGACTCCAATACCATTCTCACTGCTTCTATTTCTTCAAAACCCTCCTTCGGCTGGTAGTGCAAAGTAGATAGGTCCTTTTCTTCATATTTGGGCAGCTTGGACCTCGCTGATACCTGGTCGTGGTCCAATAGTTTTATGTGTGAGCGATGGCGTTCTCTATTGTCTATTTTTCAAAATAAACGGAATAAACCAGGAGTTCTCAACAAGTCCTCACGTACAATTTTATGTAATTTACAAATATCGTTTGCTAATAATTTTACATAATACTATACATTATTTGTTTCTAATAGTAACTTATCAACTTTTATCTTTTATTAGTAGCAGTAGTATAATAAAATGTGCATTAAATATACATTTGTTTCAAAGTTTAAAATAATTCCGTTAATTTCTACTAACTGCCAAAGTTAAAATGTTATTTATGTCCCTGCGGTGCTAATTACTGCCATAATGTGTAAGGAATTTGTAATTTTGGTTGATATCAACTGCAAATACTTTCTTCTAAGTTATTCAGTAATTAAGAAGCAATTAGAATAATTCTTGTACAGAATATGTTTAAAAGCTTGATACATCCAGGGCCTTAATTCGTTCTTCGGAGCGCGTAAACATATTCGAGTTACGATTATTTGCACCATCTTGGATGTACTGTTACTGTTTTGTTATTGTTATTTTTTGTTTGTGGTTGTTGTTGTGATTTGCTGTTGGCAATTATTGTTATTTTCTGTTGTTGGCTATTGTTATAGTTGACGCCAAATTTTTACCGCAAAATGGAGGAAATTGTTCAATGGAAACGTGGAAAAGCTCTGAAACTTCCAGAGAAGCAGATACTAATGAATATTATTAATTATCATCTTAATCAGGATAACAACGATTCTGTATTAAGTGTAATAAGGAAAGTGTCAGAAATGAGTGGTGTTTGCGAAAAGACTCTGTTTCGCATACGACAGGAATTTTCATCACCTGCTGGATTACAATCTCCAAAGAGCAGGCCCAAGAAGCGAAAGTTTGGTAATTCTCGTGACAACAAGTACGATGTTGGTGTCAGGGGCCGAATTCGTAGAATAGTTCATCAATTTTTTCGTGACAACATACCACCAACAATAAACACCATATTAGTTGTTGTAAATGTCGAAGCAACTTTGCCCAAATTTTCACGGGCCACGCTACATCGCTTGCTGAGTGATATGGATTTTGTGTTTATAAAACGTAGCAGAAATTCAATTTTGATTGAAAAATCAGAAACTCTTGGCGTCATCGTTATTTACGCGCAATTCGTAAATACCGTGCAGAAGGATACAACATAGTGTATTTGGATGAATCATGGGTAAATATCGGGCACAGTGTGAAAAAAGAATGGGTTGATAAAACAATTACATCTCATCGCGATGCTTTTGTTCGTGGTCTGACAACAGGATTAAAAGCTCCAACAGCTCGTGGTGCACGGTTCGTTTTATTGCACGCAGGATTTACCAGTGGATTTGTTGATGGAGCAGAGCTCACGTTTTTGGCAAAGAAAATTACTCAGGACTACCACGACGAAATGGATGGACCGATCTTCGAAGATTGGTTCGAAAATAACTTAATGCTAAATTTGCCAGAAAAAACTGTTGTAGTAATGGACAATGCCTCCTATCACAGCAGAAAGTCAGAACAAATTCCCAACAGTTTTACACTAAAAGAAGATATTCAAGAATGGCTTCTGTCAAAGGACCTATTTTTTGAAGAATACTACCTAAAATGCGAGTTACTTGATGTAGTCAAGGCCTTCAAAGCAAAATATGACAGGTACATAATAGAAGATATTGCCAAAAAGCACAATGTGAAGATTCTGAGGCTCCCACCCGATCACTGTGAACTCAATCCCATCGAAATGGTTTTGAGTGAAGTGAAACGGTATATAGCTGGACGCAACGCGAATTTTAAAGAAGCTGAAATGCGAAATTTAATTACAGCAGCGTACCAGGTCATTACGCCAGAGAAATGGAAAAACTACGTAAACCACGTAATACCAACAGAAAAAAAAATGTGGGAAATTGACAATTTGTTGGATGATATCGAACCAATTATAAATATAAATAACGGAGATAGTGATGACAGTGACGATAATAATGATGATGATGATAGTGAAGCAGAAACTAAATGTGACAGCGATTGACAGAAAAAAGGAACTAAATATAATGGTGTTACTTACACACGAAATTAAATACAATGACTTCTTTTATTTTCAAATTATTTATTAGTTTTATTTTCGGATATTTCTACGTTTTGTTACTGCCAACAAATACAGTGCGGTTTTTAAAAGTCCTTCCCCCCTTAACTTTTGAACGGAACAATACATAAATAATAAATAATATGTTTCTTTATATTTTAGTTTTATTTTATTCGATTTTATTTAAATCTATAAACAAATGGTTTGTATCGCTAGCACATACTGTAGAATTAAAAACAAACTGCCTGTGTGACATAAATAAAAGGCATTTCTTAATTTCTATTTTATTTTAATTTAACCCAAGTATGTTGTAGCAAATAATATTTATGTTTGAGAACCACTGACAGAAGGAAGCCAGGCAGGTTCGTTAGTGGGCATTAGTACTTAAGCTACCCTCAACACAAAAGATGGATTAGGCTAAGTAGTAAGAAGTGACGTTTATTTTAATACAAGTTTGCAAAGAAGTATGGCATCGATGTTGTGCATTTACCCTGTACAGACTAGTCACTTTGAGGCAATCTATATAAAAGTAACTGTACCGGCTCGCTCAGTCACTTGGTTTCTTTTTTGAATAGTGTATGACATCTTTTATACTAAAATTTCTTTCGGTAGCCGCGCTAGTCGCAAATATTCCTAAAATTTGAACCGCTAATTTACTTAATTTTGTTCCAACACAGGTTCCTTTCCACAAAATCTGAAGCTGTAACACTATAACGTATTGGTGGAACTTGGAATGTATGGTTTTGCGAAAAATTCTCCTTTAAATTTGTAATACGCCAATTCTGCCATTAAACTGAGTCATCTGGGTATTTTGAGTTAGCAATATTATCAATATTATGAACTCAGTATTATGAATTTGCTCCTTATTTGTCAAATGTCATTAAAACGAGAGTCTTGAGGTACCTATGTTCTTTTTCCTAAAAATTCCTGGACATTTTGCTCTTTTGTTTTGTAAGGAGACTTAAAAGTAATAGTGTTTGAAAATGTTTTTCCAGACTATAGAAATATTCTATGTAGTTTTGGTTTATCTGACTCTAGTTTGGGTATACAGTGTGTCAAATTAAGTCCGCATCATATGGGAAACTTTTTTATTTTTAGTTTTATGAAAAAAGTTATTCCTTATAAAAAGTTCTGCATGTTCTAAAACCTAAAATACAATTATCTAATATTAAATTGTTTCAGTCATATAAGCGGTTTGTCAAAAAAATATGAATTGTGTATGTTGTTAACTATTACATAAATTCATATTTTTTAGCAAACCGCGTATATGACTGAAACAATTTAATATTTGTTTTTATTTAAAAACGGAGTACCTAAGTACAGCTTTTACTCAATAGTACTAGTTTGTTCATGGTATTTGCCTATTATCATGATTGTTTTGTATAAAACTTAATGAGGTCGCTGGTTAAATGATATTCGATAAATAATAATAACGAAAAAATGCAATAATTTGTTTGTAAGTAAATTAGCGAAAAATAGCAAATGTTCGTAAATGGATATGTAAAATAAAATGCAATTCAAATAACAATTGGCAGATTTAATATCTTATTGTCAATTCTATATGAGATTCACTTACCTTTTGTCTGTGGTTGGGCCTCGCTCGGAGTCTAAGGTCTAAGGGTAAAAATGGGATGCACACCCGATGCTAATTAAGGTTGCAAATTAAGCAACGCGGGATGCAAATTAAGCTTGTTGATAAATGTTTCCCAAAAACATGTTGTTTTCAGACAAGTGAATTCTCAGAACTTGACAATAATTAATCAGCCAATTTGAGTTCGAGAATTTAAAAGATGAACTAAAGCCATATTATACTTAGCCAATACACTATGATTAAATAAAAGATTTAAAACTAAATAAGGTCATATTCTGAATATTAAAAATAAAATATTTAAATGAGTCTTGACACTTTTCCAAACATTCTCCGCCCCAAAACGAATGTTTTTAAAAACAACTACAATGATAAGGATAAAAAACAAACACTCAACTATTAATGTAATAATAATAGAAAAGAAGAAAAATATAGTTGTTAACAAATAGGTAGTGGACAGATCTTGACCACCGGACGTTGTAGGATGCCATCTGAAGCTGTCCTCAGACTAACAACGCGTACAATACCGTCGGTGCCGTAATACAACTCAATGATTCTGGCCAATTGCCAGCGAAGAGGAGGGTGTTGTTCATTTTTTATGAGGACTAGAGAACCTTTAATGAGAGATGGGGTTGGACTATGCCATTTAGATCGCTCTTGAAGAGAATGAATATACTCTTTAGACCATCTTTTCCAAAAGTCCCCCCTTATCCATTGGATTAACTGCCAACGATTCAGACGGTTAATCTTTAAAGCGCTTAGATCTGGATCGGGAATTGAATCCACTAAGGGTTCAAAAATTAAAAAATGACCAGGAGTAAGTGCCTGCAAGTCATTAGGGTCAGAGCTTGCTGCACACAAAGGACGAGAGTTAAAAACTGCCTCGATTTGAGTCATAAGAGTATAGAACTCTTCATAAGTCAAAATTTGTGTACCCAAAACACGATACATATGGTTCTTGAATGATTTGACCCCAGCCTCGGCTAACCCATTAAAATGAGGGGCACCGGGTGGATTAAAATCCCAGGTAATAGAAAGAGTCTCAGCAGCAGATTGAGCTAGTTTAATGATTTCGTTGCTGGCTCCCTTAAAATTGGTACCTTGATCACTCCTAATGGTTAGGCACTTACCACGTCGAGATACAAATCTACGAAAGGCAGCCAAAAAGGACTCAGAACTAAGATTTGAAGTTACTTCCAGATGAATGGCCTTTGTATTCGTACACACGAATACACAAACATATCCTTTGTATGTTTTTGCACCTCTATGTTTGGACATTAATAACGAGAATGGTCCTCCAAAATCCACACAAACAGACAGGAAAGCACCTAACGGAGTAACTAGGACAGTTGGCAAGTTTGCCATAAAGGGGTTGTAAGATTTAGGTCGGCATCTAAAACAACGAATGCACTTCGACAAACAGCGATGAATGGCACTTTTCGGAGACAGAATCCAAAAACGCTGAAGCAATAAATAATGCATAGCCTTTAAACCAGGGTGCAGATGCGTTTGATGAGTCCATTCGATGATTAAATCGGTGAGACGATGAGTTTTGGGTAATAGCAATGGATGTTTTACATCAAAAGACAACCGAGACTTTTGCAATCGACCTCCTACTCTCAAAAGACCATATTCATCAATAAAGGGTGCGAGTTTACGAAAAGGTTTGGGTAACAGCGAATTTTGTTGAATTTTGAGGAAAATATCCGAAAAAACGTCAGCTTGTACGTGCTTAATTAATAATGTATCGTAACGCAGATTCCGTCTCTAAATGACTGTTCAGGGAATCTGAAAAGGCAGCATTGTTTTTTCTTTGAAGTTTAGCCACGAATTTTAAGACGTAAACCATGACTTTCTGAATTTTTATCAGGGATGAAAATTTTGAAAGTAAAGTAGAGATGATATTATCCGAAATGACCGGTATCAACGATAATACAGTGGGCAATTTTTCTTCTAACATTTCCGTGGAGTGGGAGGAGTGAAAATTAACTTGAGAGGGCCAACACTCCCTTGACTTCGAAAGAAAATCAGGACCGCGCCACCAGAGTGAAAATTGTAGTAGTTGTGCCGGTGTCAAACCACGACTAGCACAATCAGCAGGGTTTTGATTAGATGGCACATAATGCCAAGAAAAACATGGTATAAGTTCTTGTATGTGTCTTACCCGATTGGAAATAAAGGTTTTCCATTTATGCGGAGAAGAATTAACCCAAGTAAGAGTAATCGTGGAATCCGACCAAACATGAATATCGGAAAAAGAAAAGATATGCTTAAACGACTCTTGAATGAAGGCGACTAGATCCGCCAGCAATACAGCTGCCAACAGTTCCAATCTTGCAATAGATTGTGTCTTCAGAGGAGAAACTCGACATTTAGCACACACAAGTACAGTTTCAAATTTATCAGAAGTACTAAATCGGAAATATACAACGCTGGCGTATCCTAACTCTGAAGCATCGCAGAATTAATGAATCTCAACTTTAGAAGACTTATTAAAGCCGAAGTGTCTAGGGATTTGAATATTTGCAAGGTCAGGTAACTCGGTTTTAAACTGATGCCATACCTGTTGTATTTGTTCAGGTGGTTCATCATCCCAAGATACATTGGATTGCCACAACTGTTGTAGCAGACGTTTGGCCCTTAAAAAACATGGGGAGATGAAACCAAGAGGATCAAAAATACGACTGATTTCCGAAAGAATAGCCCGCTTTGTACAAGTTTTGTCAAGGGGAGAGTAAGAATAAGAAAAGACGTCAGTCAACGGGTCCCATTTCAGGCCTAGCACCTTAATAACGGAAGGTTCCTCTTTGTCAAACGAACAAGATGTCAGAATATCGGAGCCAAAATCTTGGAGTAGACTGGGATGGTTGCTGGCCCATTTGCCTAGCTCAAAACCACCGAGCTTTAAAAGTTGAATGAGTTCTGACTGTAGAGAGCGGGTAGATGACAGAGAATCACTTCCTAATAGACCGTCGTCAATATAAAAATGTCGCGTTAAAGCTTGTGAAGCATTAGGGAAACGAGACTCTGCTGACTCAGCTAACTCTTGTAAGGTTTTTAATGCAAGATAAGGTGAAGAAGAAACACCGTACGTAACAGTACGTAAAAAGTACTCTTGGAGATGTTTAGAAGAATCCAACCTCCAGAGAATTCTTTGATAATTCCAAAATTCTTTGTTTACGTTAATTTGTCGATACATTTGCTTTATATCGCACGTGAAGCAGTAACGAAAATATCGAAAATTAAGTAAAAGCGAAGAGATGTCCTTTTGAAGCTTAGGACCTGTATATAAAGTATCATTGAGAGACACACCTCGAACGTCACGTAGACTGGCGTCGAAGACAACACGAATTTTGGAAACAAGAGACGAATTAACAATTTGTTTTTTGAAAACTGCGTGATGAGCAAAATAATACGAGGTAGGCGATTTAAAATCGGATTTAGGAAGCGGGACCATATGTTGGGAAGTAATATATTCATTCATAAACTCAACATATTTTTCTTTGAGATCCGGAATTTTCTTAAAACGATTCTCTAACATGCAAAAACGACGATATGCTTGAGAATAAGTATCGCAAAAGACAGGATTGGGTTGTCGAAACGGTAGAGGAACAGAAAATCTGCCTGTGGACTCTCGGAAAGTAAATGCCTTATAAATATCTTCACAAATTTGATCGTCATGGGACAAAATGACAGGTTTAGATATATTTTCGACTTCCCAAAACCTTTGTAAAAGACTATCTATGTTTGTATCCATAGACGTATGTAAAGAGGTAAAATTACAATTTGAAAGAGCCGTAGAGACTCGCCCTTGTAGCACATAACCGAAAATGATTTCTAAAGCGACAGGTTGGTTTGGTTCGCCAAGAATTCGACCAGACTTTGAAAAGAGAGGAACTAATTCAGCACCTATCAGCATGTCTATCGGACCTGGTTGATAGAATGTGTGATCTGCTAATTTCAGTTCACGTATATGAGTAAGATCGTGAGGATTGATAAATATCTTAGGTTGATTTGAACACACCTTTTTCACAATGATCGGGCCGTCACGATCACACGGTTTAATATGACAGAACGTCTCTGAGTGGTACACGTCGACATTCCGTTTAGACCTTCCACTGTCATTGATAAATTATTACGAGAAAGACCTAAGCGCCGAAAACAACTATCTGAAATAAAATTGGCCATCGAGCCTGTATCCAGTAGGATACGAATTTTCTGAAAATCACCGTAGACATCTTTAATGTGTATCAAACATGTTGATAATAATACAGACGAGAATGTTAAACGTGATTGTGTGGAAAGGTTAGCGTTTATTAGAGACGTCGGCGCAAAACTAGACGTAGAGGTTTGAGGCGTCTCTAATGTAGGGTTGTGCTTCTCATTAGAAGTTGGAATTTGAGGAGGCGGTTGACTGAATAAACAAGATTCGTTGGAACTTGGGTAGAAATGAAGAACAGTGTGATGTCGTGATTGGCAAACCCTACATGTTCCCGAAGAACTACAGTTCACGACGCGATGAGATGTACCCAAACAGTTGAAGCATAAATTATGGCGTTTAACTAACGAGATACGTTCTTGCATCGTTTTAGCGAGAAGGATGAACATCTATATAAAGGGTGAACATCAGAACACAAGACACATTTACCCCCTTGATAAGTTACCTTCGTTCGATTGGTGGCACTGACGAAACTAGATGTAAACAGTTTTTTATTAGAATGATGAGCAAATGATCGCGAGTGAGACTGGGTAGAAAGGGTTAATGAATTAAACTGAACAGATTCCAAAGCTATACATTGTCTTTCAAGAAATGACATCAATTGCCTGTAAGTGGGAATGTCACAGCTTCGACTGTTTTCTAATTCAAAATCTGTACGAGTTTTATTGTCCAATTTGTTCGACAACATATTGAATAATAGGAAATCCCATTGCTCAACCGGGAAATCAAGAACACGTAAAGCGGCAACATTTTCCGTGAAAGTATTTAAGAGATTTCTTAAATTAGAAAAAGTGGAATTTTTAATAACTGAAGCGTTGAAAATATCGTTATAATATTGGGTAGCAAGAATTCGTTTATTCTGATACCTTTTCCCTAGAATCTCATAAGCAATCTGATAATTTGCATCGGTCAGGGGAATGCCTTTAATAAGAGCCAAAGGTTCTTGACTAATAGACGTAATAAGAAACCGGAATTTTTCCACATCGGACAAATCGTGATTGTGACGAATTAAACTGTTAAATAGGTCAAAGAAACTAGGCCAATCTCGAAAATTGCCTGAAAATGTGGGTATATTAAGCTTTGGAAGTCTAACTGAAGGCCTTGAAGATTGTGCATTTGAATGTGAGGAGATATTCGAAGAAGAAGACGAATCCCTAACTAAAAAATCATTCTTGATGGATTTTACTCCGTAGTATGCCTGATCAGCGGCCACTCTAAACTTATCTTGCTCCGAAAATTCCTCATCAGTTATTGACCCGATGATCAGATTGTGAGCTGTATGAAATTCTTGGTAAATAGCTTCGATTTCCTCTGCCCTGGCTAAGAATAACGATTTGACAGTATCATCCCTTGATGCTTGAATGTCTGCCTTATGGGCTTCCCTCAATCTAGAATACGCTGTTTGGCGCGCCAAGTTGGCTTTGTTTATTTTGCTGGACATTGTAAGATAAAAGAAACGAAAAAGAGGACAATGCAAACAAAATTAAGCAAATCGAATAGATTGAAAGAAGAGAAATGTTCTTCTTGGTTTCAGACAAAATTCTGAACAAACAAGTGAAGTATCGATAAAAAGGTAACTAACGAAAGGTGTAGCGACAAAAGAAATCAAAAGAACTGTGTTTAAATTATTATGCAAGACGTAGAGAATAAGTTGGAAAGAGTGATAAAAGTAAAAATCGGCACAAAAAAAAATGTAAAAATGTAATACAACGTTAATAAATCATAAAAGTGATATATATGAATAAATAATATGTATGATATAAGTCAAAATGTGTAATATAAAAGTACCTATTGATATTATAAATTATAAAAGTCGAAATAAATCTAAAAATAATGCCGAAGGACCGAATCAAAGTTAAATTGAAAAGAAAAAAAAAACAGTTAATTAAATGAAACAAAATGAATTGAAGTTATAATTATTTATCATCCGGCTCGAAGGGCCAAATGTTTTGTATAAAACTTAATGAGGTCGCTGGTTAAATGATATTCGATAAATAATAATAACGAAAAAATGCAATAATTTGTTTGTAAGTAAATTAGCGAAAAATAGCAAATGTTCGTAAATGGATATGTAAAATAAAATGCAATTCAAATAACAATTGGCAGATTTAATATCTTATTGTCAATTCTATATGAGATTCACTTACCTTTTGTCTGTGGTTGGGCCTCGCTTGGAGTCTAAGGTCTAAGGGTAAAAATGGGATGCACACCCGATGCTGGTTTGCTTGCTTGTGTTCTTTACGAGAGGTTGGTGTAGAGTGGCCGACCATACGAAACAAAATATGTATGTACTCGAATCCATTGGGGTGGTTCTTCTGTTCTTAGGACCTCCGTGAATAGCCGTAAATTAAGCTTAAAGTGGCATTTTAAACTTTCTACACAAAGAATGGGTACGTTTCCTTAAGGACTCTGAAGTGTTTGGGTTGATAAATGTTTCCCAAAAACATGTTGTTTTCAGACAAGTGAATTCTCAGAACTTGACAATAATTTGAGTTCGAGAATTTAAAAGATGAACTAAAGCCATATTATACTTAGCTAATATACTATGATTAAATAAAAGATTTAAAACTAAATAAGGTCATATTCTGAATATTAAAAATAAAATATTTAAATGAGTCTTGACACTTTTCCAAACAATGATATTTCATGTTTTTATATTTTTATTTAGTGTGTTTATCGTTTCTTAAATTGGTAATATTAAATATCTGTTTGTAATGTTTAAATTCACAAAAATTTTATATGTATGTATGTAAATTGTCACTATTCCTTTGACTTGTCAAAAACAAAACTATTTTTGTATATTGACTAAATAAATTCTATTCTATTCTATTTAGTATATACATAATTTTTTATAAAGAATAACTTTTAAAAATAAAAACTTTTTTATGTTGTAAAACTTAAAATAAATAACTTTCCCATACAGTCCAATTCTACACCACATGAAAACTTTTTTATTTTTAGTTTTATGAAAAAAAGATATTCTTCTTTATAAAAAGTCATGCATATTCTAAAACCTAAAATACAATGATCAAATATTAAATTTTTTCAGTCATATACGCGGTTTGTCCAAAAATATGAATTGTGGATAGAGATTGCAATTGCTGGATCCAGCATCCAGCAATCCAGCTGGATCCAGCGTTTTTTTATATGCTGGATCCAGCAGCGCGGATCCGCAAACGTGTCAAATTCGAAATAAGTTACTTGTTCATAATACATGTCTTCATTAGCCTCTTTATTCAAAGCTGTGAGTCGGCAACTTGCCATTCTATCTCGCTAGCAGGTAGGACGTGCCACAAGTGCGATTGAACTGCAACATCGCGTCGCCCTCTCTCTCGACTGCACTGCCTACGCCTACCCATTGACTAGACCTCTTCTCTTCTATATGTCTAATTTTTAGTTGACTTTCTGCTCTCGCCAGTAAAAGTGTTTTCATACCTAATAAGTGCCTCTCTCAATCTGCTGTACTGCTGTGTGTGTTGTTTGGAAACTGAATAATTTAGCATAATTTATGACTAGAATATCACTTGATGATTTATATAAGTTAATTTAATAAGGACCGCCAGTCAATAGTAAACACTTCCTTCTTAACTATCAACACCGATCTTATCACAGTACGAGTGCGATCAAAAATATTTATTTTTGCCCATTTCACAGCAATTTTTCGCCAACAGCCTTTTTTCTTGCGGTGGACATGATATAGGTCTAGCTTCATCTGAAATCAAAAAGTCAAAAATTTTCTTGTAGTTTATAGCTCTGGCTAGTGAATACACGAAGCAATTAAAGAAAAAACGAAATTTGAAGGTTCTACATAAGGTTAAACACATTTTCGACCCCAATTTTTACTCATTTTTTCAAATTTGACCATTTTCAAAGTTTTT
This sequence comes from Diabrotica undecimpunctata, assembly GCF_040954645.1. Taxonomy (NCBI): domain Eukaryota; kingdom Metazoa; phylum Arthropoda; class Insecta; order Coleoptera; family Chrysomelidae; genus Diabrotica; species Diabrotica undecimpunctata. The sequence continues at coordinate 92,940,141 of NC_092805.1, read as the reverse complement.
TTTTGTATAAAACAAGAACGACTTGACCTAATGAAAATTCCTTCGTTTATTCACTAGCCAGAGGTACAAACTACAATTTTATAGAAGAATTTTACTTTAGAACAAGAACTTGAGATTGAACTGAAACGAGAGAGAGAAAACTTTTATAACCAAAAAAAAAACTGGTTCTCAAAAGGATTACGAAAAGATTTTGAAAAAGGAAATGACCGTTTATGAGACCGAAGGAGTGAAAGGCGATCATTTGTCCATGTATGACTATTTGATGACCTTAAAACCGACCAGCGTAGAGGCCGAAAGGGCTTTCTCCGCAACCGGCTAAATGTGCAGATCTGTGCGAAGTAGGTTAGGCGATAAGACGATAGATAAAATATGTTTTTTAAGGTCTCACTTCCAAAAACCTAATAATTCATGTTTCTGTTGTTTAGAAATTTAGAATAGAGACTAATTATTATCATGATATCCAAAAAAAAACTCATCTCAGTAAGCCATTGAAGAAAAACGTATTACTTAACTTGTGTCAGCTGTAACATTGTGGCATTTGCTCTAGCCATTTAAGTTAAAGAGAGGTAAGATTGATTGCGAATTGCGACTGATTATACGTCCTTATTTGATTATATACGCCTAAGATAATTTTTATTTGAGTTTTTATTTTATTAGTTTGTTTTATTGTTTTAAAAAGCTTAAGTAATAAATGAACAAAAAAAACATTAAATCGTGTTTTTATTTTGATTCCACATTTTGCTGGATTCGCGCTGGATTCAGGCCAATCTTGCAAAAATCCAGCTGGACTGAAAATGCTGCTGGAGTGCAATCCCTAATTGTGGATATGGTTAACTCTTACAAACCGCATATATGACTGAAAAATTTAATATCTGATGATTCTATTCTAGGTTTTAGATCATTCAAAACTTTTTTTAAAGAATAACTTGTTTTCATAAAACTAAAAGTAAAAAGTTTCCTATATGTTCCAATTGTTGCAGTTTTGCAACTTTATATAAACCTTGTTAAATTATTGAGAGACATAGTATATTTAACCAAGATTCCGTATACAAAAACACAGATATTGAACGGTTGTAATACATTGTTTCAGACAAAAGACTGTTCTTTCATACATTGTATGTTAACATAATAGTACGTAATAGATAAATAGTACTGAACGATAGAAAAATGAATAACTTTCACACCAGTCACCATAAGTCGTTCGATCCAGGTGAGGGTGGAGACTGACCAGTCAGTAACAAACAGTCGTTCCATCAAGTAGGGGTGGAGGCTGCTCTATCAATACTTTTGTGGTTCCTGTATGTTGTTGAAGACGTCCTTTTCGATAGCGGTTGGTGCTATCATTCCATTGGGGTAAAGTACAATACACCATATCTTGATACTATTATAGATCAAGTGCGTTTACTTGGTGTTAAATTATTTCATATTGTGTCGCGATTTGAACCTTCTAATTCAAACTTTATTTTGAATATTTTACTTTCGTTTTAATATTATAAACTTTATAGTATATTTATGTCTTTGTTGCTAATTTTTATTAACATTTGTTTATAAATATTACCGTTAAATTGCATATAATATAATTATTTCCTTCTCGATTGCATTTTGTTTAACATCATATAATTATTAAACGTTGTATATGATAAAATCATTATATTTCTTTGTATTGTATTTAAGTAGCAATCAGCTGTTAAAGTCATTGTTCTTTCTTTCATATTTTAGCATACCTACTTAAGATTTCTTTTCTAGACGGGCGGTTTGGGTTGTGTAATATGTATATCCACAACTCGCTCGTAATGTTTAGTTTTTAAAATAGCTGTGTTTTTATGGAAATTCGTTTACCTTTTGTAAACTCATTCCAATATTGGTTGTCGTAGCCCTTTATATTTCACTATATTTGAAAGTATATATGTTTATGTATATTTGTCTTTTGCCTTTATTTTTTTCTAAATAAAGTTTTATATAGTTTACTCGCTTGTTATTTTTTTTATGGTAATAATACATAGCCAATGCGAAAGGGAGAAACCAGCGAGTTCAAGATTGAACCTATGTAATCTTTTCCCTTTCTGATGGCTTTATATGTTATATAAAGATCATCGTATGTGCAGAAAGCAACAACAATTAAGCCTGCACCACATCCACATGAGAAACTTTTTTATTTTTAGTTTATGAAAAAAGTTATTCTTTATAAAAATTTCGGAATGATCTAATACTTAGAATAGAATCATCAGATATTATATTAAGTTCTTTTTTCAGTCATATACGCGGTTTGTTAAAAAATATGAATTTAATGTTCATATTTTTCCAACTGTTAAAGCTTTTAGGGCCGATTTTGTCTCGACAAGACTTTTCAAGCTGTGGATAATTGATCCCCAACGAGTTTTGACGGGTAACTTTAGTTCTATTGGTACAGTTTTTTCCTTTTTTTTTTCATTTTTATCCTTTTAACGATAGTTTTAACCTCTTCCTCTATCGAAGCCATAGTTCACATTTTTGAGATGTCTCCTATTAATAAGTGAATGTCTGGGCGACGCAACCGTAAATACATATGTTTGTATTTTTCATGAATATTGTTTTTGGCTCTTAGCATTGGACTGACGTTGTCCGTCACTAGAGTACTAAATTTTTCTGGTCCTATTTCTGTTAGTACTATTGTTTCGGTTATGTACTTATGTACTAAGTACTTTCGGTTATGTGCAGTATGTCGATGTGTATTAGTAGTGAAAGTTTTAAAGAAAGGAGGTGAAGGAGTGGTGGTACTCGAACCATCAAACTGCAGACCTAAAGTGTTTGCTCCACTTAGGTTAATTTTTATCTTTCCCGCAATGCTTCCGTGTTCTGCTTCTAGAAGTTTATTGAACAAAGAGTATTGTGAAGGCATTTTAAAAGTTGACCTGAAAGGTGATTGGATTGAAAGAATAAATGCTAATATTAACGCTACGCGCACACACATCGAATTTCGACGGTCGATAAAAGTTCGATCGAACAAATTCCTCTGGTGGCGCGAAGAAACAATGTGAGCGTGCATACGCATCGATCGGCACGGCATCGATGCCGAGTGACGTTCGATCACTGCCACTGCATGGACGGCTACCGTGATCGTTGCCGTCCTTCCAAGGTGAACGGTATCAAATGAAAGCGCGCACACATCGATCTTTGTCGATCGACCAGAGGACCAGTTGCGTTTTTTGGACACTGCTCAAGGTACGTCGCTCCGTGTTGCTACGTAGTTCTGTGTTGTTCATTATAATTTTGTGTACTCCACCTAACAAACCTTTGTGGACTAACAAACGTCATCGAATAAATATCGTCTAGTGTGCATGCAAACTGACAGTTATGAAGCCCTCCAGGTGTTAATGAGTAGAATCACAGAAGTGAGTCAGAGATATGGACTTTCACTGAAAATTAAGAAAACAAAATGTATGTCGATCTCTAAGAAGAAACCGCAAATTTAAAGAATCGGTGTGAATGGTCAATGAATAGAAAGAGTAAAAACATACATTTACCTAGGTACGAACGTCAATGAAAATTGGGACCATTCCCTAGAAATAAAATCTAGGATAGAGAAAGCAAGATCTACATTTCAAAAAATGGCTAAGCTATTCAAATGCCACGTTTTATCAGTACCCATAAAAATCAGGTTACTACGATGTTATATCTTTCCTATACTGTTGTACGGAGTTGAGTCGTGGACTCTCACAGACACTATCTGCAAGAAAATTTAGGCTTTCGAAATGTGGCTTTATCGTAGAATCTTAAAGATACCCTATACGAACCACGTTATTAACCAGGACGTTTTATTAAGAGTGCAAAAAGGAAAAAAGTTATTAATCACAATAAAAACAGCCAAAATTGAATACCCCGATCACATCATGAGGAACAGCGAATGATATGGGTTGCTGCATTTAATTCTTCAAGGAAAAGTAGAAGGAAAACGAGGACCAGGAAGGCGAAGAATTTCCTAGCTGAAAAACTGCGTACGTGGTTTAACACAACAACAACAAATCTTTTCAGAGCCCCAAAATTGCAAAGTTTGCAAAATACAGATTGTCATTATGGTCGCCAACATTCGAAACGGATAGGCACTACAAGAAGAAGAAGCATCATCGACAAAATTTCGATCGAACTTTTATCGACCGATCAAATTCGATGTGTCTGCTCCCAGCCTTATTTTCTGAGATCGCAAATGAAGTTCTAGAAGTATAAATTGTTCGAGTAATAAAGCTTAAATTTCTAAATTATTCATGAACACATCTTTCATAGTTAACTTACTATCTATTTTTAAATAAAATATCTGTTCCATCTATAAACCACAACCTCGACCTCGAACACAACAAATTTTTACCTCTTTAAAATTCTATTTAATTTAACCTACCTCTAAATAGTACATACATTTCAAGTATGAATCTGCAGTACTCATCGGAGATGATACATATCCACCTTCCACTATTTTAAAGCACATTTTGTCGCCACTGGGACTTTTAAACACTTTTATTAGAAGTGTTTAGTAATCCTTGTAGCATTTTTTACAAATTCACTAGCATAAAAGTCTAAGCTACTTTTCCTTCCAAGTTTTTTCAAATCAAAGTGATTCCACACATTACTTTGTGATTTGGTTGTCATTTTGTCGATTAAAGGCTTGAACACACCTGTCATGCAACCTTCCGATCTTAATGCGATCATACAGCCCCACGACTGCATGACAGGGGAATTAACTATGTCTTGTGAATTGCGCAGGTCACACCTGTCCGTCGCATGATCAATCCCACTCCCATTCGTCCCTGTTGTCATCTTTGATCATACACCGCCATTTCAGACTATTCGTATTCTTGCTGCGGGTCGCTTGTCGTTTGGTATTCAAGTTTTGCGCGGTGTTTTTTTTTTAAACTGAGATTAGGGTACCATGACAATAAATTTTTCTTTTTAAAATTTTCTTTTTATTTACTACACCTTAAATTTTTAAAATTAGTTTATTAAGTAAGTAATAGAAAAAGATTTTGCATATAAGTAGCAACTTATAAAATAAAAATGTATAAAAATTTTTTTAATTTAAAAATACAACTTTACTTGTTTTACCTGGAGGTAGTAAAATGACAACAAAAAACCACTTCTTCGTTACTAAGCTGGGATCAAAGTAGAATATTAAAAATATAAAGTCTAACCAAAAGTATCTTATTTAATACAGTACTACAAAATAATAGTAATACTATCTTACCTTCTATAGTCCTTCTAAAATATGTGTCTGGCTTGGACAATTTTTCTTTCAATTTAAGTTTGGCATCGAACTTCGGTATTCTGAAGTATTGAAAAAATTTAGTCTCGTCATCCATCAGATGAGGTAAAAGTGTAACAAACTCTCCTACATGTGTCTTCTTTTTTTTTCGAACATCATGTACCCAATATTTACGTTCACTGCTCTTGATCTTTTTTTGTAATTAGATCTTATTGATCCAAACAGATAGTCGCAATAGCTAAATCACGGTTATTGAAATGTTTCAACATTCCGCGCAGAGTACCTACCTTCCACGATCGACTGGCAAGATAGACTAATGTAAAATCGGAAAGTAGTAGGAAGCATGCGTGACATGTTTGCTCATTCCTTTCTGATCCCGCACCGACCAGATTTTTGGAGCCAGTATCGGACAGGAGTATGATCGGAAGGCTGTGACAAAGTATGACAGGTGTAAAAATAATTGTTTGGTTGATTGAGTTGGTTGTTACCACTCGTTCCCTGAATAAACACCTCACAAAAAATGTAATCCCTTATAATCGACCTAGTGTCCTTCGTTTGCGACGCTTGCACATTAAGACACGAAAATTTACAAATACATGTCTCTGGGATTTCCCGCATTCCGTTTTGATCGGTAAAAGTCAATTTCCGATGGCAATGTGCAACCCGGTAAAACCGCGTGTAAACCATACTGCTAAAAGCATTTACCATACTGCTAAAAGCATTTTGAGAAAGCTACCGGCGAGAATTTTCTTCTTGAGAATATTATCTTGATAATATTCTCGTCGCACATCAATGTCACTATAGTGAATCGCATGTTACTTACTAATATGTAATGAGAGGTTTTACAATATTGTGAACCGATAGTATTTTGATTTTTATACGTCACTCGCCCCAATGTTTTGTCCGTACATAGTACCTAGAATTAATAGCTACATTTTGTTCAGTTCTTGCATTTATGTCAGACTGTATTAGTATATTATTTTACTTTTTATTTTAGATTCTTTCTTGGTTAACAAACCCCGACAAGCCTGCTAATCTGGTTATGTTTTATGTTGAAGAACCTGACACTCACGGTCACGCCTTTGGACCTAACGCACCGCAGATCAAAGAATTGCTACAGAAATTGGACAACTTAACTGCTTATTTAGAGGTATGTATATAAGTTATAGGTTTGTTACAAATCCGTTCAAGTTTTTTTTTAACATCCCAATATATTTACAATCTGTAATATAAACATAATAAGTAAATTGTCTGACAATATTCAGCAATATAAATATTATTAAAGAAAAAAATGTCTTGTAGAAAATAGCCCATTGACAATTTCCTGTGTATTGTTGACACTGGAATAGTGTCAGGTATGTCTTGGTTATAGTTAACAGGTCGGCTGGGGTCTTTCGTTTGAGCCTTCGCCCGATTGGTTGTCATTAAATCTTGGGCTAGATTATTGGGGTGGTCTCTTAGTCTCTGTTCATATCGTTGGCTGAGTTTGGTGAATTTTTCGTTGACAGTTGTTATTTTGAGGTCTTGTGTGATCGTCTTGTTTGGAAGGTACCATGGAGTTCTCCATAGCTGAATTCCATAGCTCCAAATGGGTTTTAGAAATTCTAAAACGCGTCACAAATGTTCAAGATGCAGCCAAAAATTAAAACTGAAGTAAAAGTTTGCTGATAGCACTATTCGACGAATACGGAATATGAAAGATGGAATAATATTGTTACAAATTGTAGGCCACGAATATATAAGGGAAAAATAGGGAGACCACAGATGGATTCAAGAAAAATGGAGAACCAAGAATAGACCTATCTTCATCATATGTTTAGATATGGCAAAGGTAATGTTTATCGAATAGCAGTATAGACACTCAAAAAAATTGCGGATATGAAGTGGCTAATAATTTTGTATATCTGGATATTGCCGTCAATAACGAAGGAAACTGGATAGAAGTAGGAAGACATATTTAGATTAACATAATATATATGTTCAATCTCAACAAAATCTGAAAAAAGAGTAGTATAACAAAAAAAATTAAGACCGATCTCATACAAATTATTGTTTTCACAACATATAGTTATGCTTCAGATAGGAGAAAAATTTACTCATTTGGCATGTGATGAAAGTCTCTGACCGGGTCAAATTATGAATGCCTTGCTATAGGTGGGAATTAATGACCAAGATTTCCTTAGCATCGAAAATTTTTATTGGCAAAATGTAAACATCCGAATTTTTTCAGAACACAACGGAAGTAGTAGAGATACGACATAGAGTAAGTCAGGGGTATATTTTATCGCCTCTAAGTCACGTTCAAGGGGCTCGCGCTAAGAACACGTTTGGGATTTCTTGAAAACAAGAACATTTTTGAAGGATTATACGAACCATGTCAAAAAGTTGTCATAAAGTTATCGTGCTGATCGAAGATACACATTATATTGAAACGAACACATACTCAAAAGTAAAATGTCTTGTTACATTAATTACCAGGAGAACACAAGCGTTGGAAATTCTATTGATGTATAAAAAATATTTCCCCAATTTTTTCAGCAGTATGTATATATAATTAATTAATAATACTTATAAAAACAAAATATTTAATCTTAAAGATCCCCTAAATTCTAGTCAGCGTATGAAAGAATAATAATTACACATTCAGGAAGTACATTTTATTATTACACGATTAAATAAAATCGACTGCAACTTTCGTCTATATATTTTAGATTAAAGGTCATTTGTATTACGATTATAAACGAAGCATTTCTTTGTTTTTGAGATCAAATTGACGCTGGCTTAGTTTATACTTGGACTTCTGATAACATGTTTATTGTGTGTACAGATTGTTTAAGTTTACAATACATTGGCCTCATTTTCTTCAAAAGATCAAAATAAATATTCATTAGTATAGTCTAAACGTCAAGACCAAAACATAATGCGAGATTACAGAAGGATTTCACATAATTTATTTCAAATATTTTCAATAAAAAGTTACAAACGTGTCTCGAATATAAAATAAATATTTTCTTAGAATTATCGCAATAGCTCTTAAAAAATTTAAAAGAGAACTCCATAAGTCAAAAAATGATAACAAAAACAAAAAAAATTAAAAATTAATTTGTTGTCCCTCAATTCCCAACAGAGTATAGTATTTAGGTTAAGTTATTATAGTGTATGACCTCCACGATTATTGATTACTGTCCTACATCTGTGAGACAAACTCATAATCAGATGTCAGTGTCTTGCTGCTATTCTGATCTACTCTATTAAAACACCCTCAAACAGTTGCTTCTTGTATTGAATGCAATATTTTGTTGTTAAATGCGTTTGCTTAATATGACTCATACATGCTTAATTGGGTTTAAATCTAGCGATTGTGCAGGCCATGGTAAAACCTCAATTTAATTATCCTCGAGAAATGTTTGTCCAACAATTGGGGACCAACTTGTTGTGCAAAGGGTACAACAATACGTTCGAAAATAATATCGCGGTAGTCTGTTGCATTTAGAAACCATTCCATACAAACTAGATTAGTTCATCCACCATAACATTGATTTAAAACTATTAATATAGGTGTCCCCAAGATTATTTTGATATGTGTATTAAACCTAAAGCTAAGATTAATACTATAACAAGAATTAATATTAAACTCAACAGTCTTCCAGTTTGAACCCCGTCGATTATCATTGCGCCGAGCTTTCGACATCCTCTCTGTTGTCTTCTTCAGGGCTTCCGAGGTCTCAGTCTCCCGAGCCCCAAGACACTACTACTCTGATCACCAATCAATTCACTACTGAAGTGGATTGTAGTAATGAATTGATTGGTGATCAGTGTAGTCTTGGTCTTGGGGCTCGGGGGACTGAGACCTCGGAAGCCCTGAAGAAGACAACAGAGAGGATCAATTAGTAATTGATTTGGCATCAAGACGTAAGCGATCGCCATTGTTATTCTACAAGTTAGTGCAGTTTCTCGATTAGTCAGTTATTTTCAGTAGTTGCAGTTATTCCTATAGGATTGTAATATATGAAGCATATATGTTAATTTTAGTTAATACTTTTAGGAACAATTGGAAAAATACAAGTTAGCTGATAGAACGAACGTGATTCATATGAGTGACCATGGTTTAGTAGGTGTGACTCCTCCCTATTTCATAAATATGACTCAGTACATGAAAGATGGAACTTACGATATGGCTGGCGCTAGTCCATCTTTACAAATTTATCCTAAGCAAGGTAATTATAGATAGTATAAACTGATATAATAGTATAAGTCGAATAATGCAAAAGTGATTTTTAAAAGTTACTAAATTTTAAAAATGTATTTACACATGTATCCACATTTTAATGTGTAATATGGTATCAACAACAGTACTACTTAGCTTAATTGAAATTGCTATAATTTTTAACCTAAACTATTGTTTGCATTTTAATCTGCTGGCCAGCTGTTTGAGGTGCACGTTTTTTACAATATTTTATACTGTGTTGTTGTATTCTTACACTGTTCGTACTTATATCCTTGTAATCTGTATGTATCGTGTGGTTTGTAATATACTATGAAGCGTTGACCACCACCAGAAGCACTATGTTGTTTTGAATAAAAATAAAGGTTTATTTGTATAATTGGATGATATTTCTGTATCACTAACAATTTTTCACCGTTATCTTGACCATATGCTGTAACTGTTAAAGCAGTAGTATTGCCCATTGCTTAAGCGCTACATAAACAACATTTGAACATTAAGGATCCGATTAGTCTTTTATTCTGAAGATTAGGGTGACGTCGTTTTCGTATTCAGTCACGATCTTGATTCATTGATTGCAGGTTAGACTAACTAGCGTAGTCAACAAATCGAGTTTTTATGGCTCTTGTTGAGCTGATTTTAACGATCAAGTTTGATGGGGCGTTGCCAGACGTTGATAAAAGAACTGACACAGTCGCCAAGTTTAATTTTCTTTTAAGGCTTGTTAACCCTCTGAGTAAACTGAGAAAAACTTAGGCCTGAAATAATATGGATTGATCCATGTAGCAGTCTGGTATGGATTTGTATTGGCAAGGCTTTACGATTGAAATGTTTAAATGTACGGAAATGTATTGGTTTGAAACAACTAAAATTATTGCAACTTATATTTATCCAATGTTGTTTTACAGACAATGATTGTTATTATTTCATTTCAGAATTTTCCAAATCTTACTTCATAGGACTTTTCATCAGTCGCTATGTTTTTCGTACAGGCAGATTTGGCAATGACGTATAATATATACTATACGCCATACGTTTATTTTTTAATGAAATATTTATTAAATAAATATTTTTTATTTAATAAAGAAATAAAGACGTTAGAAAATTTATAAAATAATAAATGTATTTTCTTTAAATGATTTACAGCATGTATCGAATAATAATCGATTAAAAAAATTGATTTACTAATTGTTGCACTTTATTTTTTTCAATAACTAGACTTTCTTTGGTATTTTTTATATTAATTATCTACATTATTTATATTACTAATATAACCTGTTTGTTTACAAAATGTCTGTTCGAAAAAAATGGTGCACTATTTTTGATGAAAAGTCCTATTGACAGCATTTTGCAAACTTGAAATTAGAAATAGATAGAAATAATTTACATGACGTTTGGAAAGTTGCACAGTTTGGTTCGTAATTACATGCGATAAACAAACAAAAACATGACAAACAAAGAAAACTAGCAAAATTCCAAAGAATAACCAAAAGATACATGTTTTTTGTTTCGGAAACTGTCTGTCATTGCAGCCCATTGGCTTATTGTATTTATTTATGATACCATACCTATTCCAAAATCTGGTATTAGCTTGTACAGGTGTAATGGATGAGTATAACATATGTTTGTGGAGTCATTTGGTAGTGTGCAAAAAGTTCTTTCCGCCTTTGTTTAATGCCTTGCATTCGTGTAAAATATGGTTGACTGTTTGATGTTCTATGTCATACTCGTAGAGTTCACAGCTTAGGTCTCCCGTGCAACAGCCTTATTTTGTACAAGTATGTTGACTTGCGCATGTCCAGTAAGAAGGCTTGTTATGGTTCTGAGTTTATTGCTGCCTGTTTTCCGCAATACTTCAGCCCTAGTAGCCGCATATCCGTTCAATATACATTTACAACATTCCTTACACGTTACAGTTAACAAAGAGGACAACACCCACATATAGGACTATACAGTGCATTCATAAAGTTTGGAAACGGTCTATTATCTCATGACTTAATTATTTTCATAGTTAAAGCTCTGACAGGTCGATTTTTATTTTTGTTTTTTAACCTTTTTGAAAAAAAACTTTAACCCCCATTATATTAGCAGATGTGACGTCATCGATATTTTTTTTAAATAGAAGGGCATATTTTTATCTAAAAAATTAAAAGTTTATATTTTTCTTAGTACAACCGTACCAAACTCATCACATTCAAACTTCAGTGTGCAGAGTGTAAAGTAAACCAGTGCTCGTATTTTTTAAAATTTAATTCAAAATTTATTTGACAAAGAAAATTATTAAATAAGTCATTTCATATTAAAGACGAACAAATAACATAATTACAAAAAATGTTCGAATTGAGCTCCTTGGTTTAATTGACAGTATCCAAGACGTCCAATGAATTCTTGGGTTATATTTGACAACATGACTGGTGTAATTTGTTACATTTGAGTACGAATTCTCTGTTTGAGGTCTACCAAATCGGTAATTCGGTTCACATATACCTTACTTTTCCAATAACCCCAAATAGAAAAGTACATGAGATTCAAGTCAGGCGACCGAGCAAGCCATTCAATGTAGCCGCGTCGTCCAATCCAGGGATTGGGAAAAGTTACATTTAAAAAATTTTTAACCACTACAGCATAATGTGGACTTGCTCCATCCTGACGAAACCAGGATTATTGATATCTGGAAATGTTGCCGCTAAAATAGGAACTAAGTGGGTTTGTAACATCTTTAAATACTTTTCATCCGTCACAGTACCGTTAAAAAAATATGGACCTACAATGGTATTCCTAACACTGGATACTGGGGGTAAAAGTTATTTCTTTTTTCAAAAAGGTTAAAAAGCAAAAATAAAAATCGACCTGTCAGAGCTTTAACTCCGAAAATAATTAAGTCATGAGATAATAGACCGTTTCCACACTTTATGAATGCACTGTATAGCCCTATATATGGGTGTTGTCCTCTTTGTTAACTGTAACCTGTAAGGTATGTTGTATATGTTGAATATAATTAATAATACTTGAAAATAATTAAGTCATGAGATAATAGACCGTTTCCACACTTTATGAACACACTGCATAAATTGATACCGCAAGATTATCATAAAGGCGTAAATGTAACTCATTAAGTTATCATTTTGAAAAGATGGATAAAAAACGTCTAAACACGCCTTATTTTTATATAAAGATACCAAACATTTGTCTTCGAATATAATCTAAATTTCTAAACAAAGATGCCCAGTCGCACCATACAGCTTAAATATACCTAGGTTTAAGAATCAGGTAATATCTTTTTAAATACGGAATGTTAAAATATACTAGATATATAGATATACTCACTGAGGTGGCTTCCACTGCGGCTTTTTCAGATCTTTTGTGGTCCTCTAGCCCTAGATTACATTCTCTAGCCTGACCATTTTCAGAAAGGTCTATTAACTTCGAGACTGAACTTTCCATGTTGCTCTTTTCCGGTGGCTTTTTCTGTGCTCTCTTTGTGTTTGTTCTTCTAGGTGACAGAATCTGCATCTGTCATCATCTGCTAATCCCATCAGCTTCAACTGCTTATTAGACCTACTATGGTTTTGACTGTTTTTTCTGTCTTTGCTGATTAGGTCTACCGTAAATTTTGGTGAATGTTCTGTAATAAACTGTTTTGCCTGTCTTTGTTCTGATGAATTCTTCCATCATTTCAGAGATTTTTACGCTAGAGACTTCTTTGTAGCCGTTCTTGTTACTGTCTTTGCAATGCCGCAGAAGAGTTCCGATCCAACAAATGGCATTGATGAGCCTTGTTTGGCCATTTCATCTGCTTTTTCATTGCCTTCTGACTATCGTGCCCTGGTACCCAGGCTACTTAACCTTGCTACATTCTCAGAGTTTATTTAGGGCACCCACAAAATCGCATATTAATTTAGAATTGACATCTACAGCATTGAGTGCCTTACGCGCTGCCTGGCTATTTGTGAAAATCGCAATTAAACGGTACGTTCTTTTCTGCCTTTCTATTTCTTCTACGCAATGATTGATTGTCGTTATTTCCGCTTGGAAAATTGTAATATCCTTAGATATACTTACTGGGAAATGCATCCCTCCCTACTATACCAGCTCCTATACCCTCCGATGTTTTGATCCATCCGTGTACCAGGCACCTTCCGCTTGTATAGGTGTACACTCTCCTTCGAATCTTCCCTGCCCGGTATATTAATTTTGAATTTATTGATCTCGTAGCTGTTTTATAGATGGGTTGCCGTATTACAATATCTGCGTTTAGCTCCTCGATTAGTTTTCTATTGTCAGCACTATACGCCTGGCTTATGTGTTACTATATATTAATCTGTGCATCCCAGATCTGGATTCGCTCCTTTAGAAGGATGTGAAATAGTGGTAGATTCAGCAGGACATCGACGCTGAAGGAGTTTTTTTAAAATATAATTTGTATATATTGTATATTTGTAAAATATACTAATAAAAGTTTATTTTAAAATTTTATTGTTTCTTAATATAATTGAATACTCACAACGTTTTCAGGTCACGAACAAGAAATTTATGACGCTTTAAAGGCTGGTTCTTTAAAAAACGGACACTTCAAAGTATATCAAAAGAAGAATTATCCAAAACAGTGGCACTACAAAAAATGTTCACGATCTCCGCCCATTCTGGTAATGGCCGATGTGGGTTACGCTTTAGATGATTTAATTAAAAGTGCACCTGAGTATGCTGAGAAATTTAATTTTACACGTAAGTATCTATAAATTCATAGTCTTGATCTAAGAACCATCATTCGTACTACACCTTATCAAATGTTTGCTGAATGTGTATAAATGCTAAAGTAGAAATGTTCTTGTGTTATAGACTATTTCTCATTATATTTATTATTTTATAAAATTGCTGAATTGTATGTTTTTCCCGAAAACCAAATTATTAATTTGGCATTAGATTATCAGATAAAATTATTTTTTGTAGTAGCAGTCGTTCAAATATTTTGAGAAGGAAAGAAGTTTCTGTTGGATCCGAACCCAACTAATTTATATATATATATATATATATATATATATATATATATATATATATATATATATATATATATATGTATATATATATTTATATATATATATATATATATATATATATATATATATATATGTATATATATATATGTATATATATATTTATATATATATATATATATATATATATATATATATATATATATATATATATTTATTTATTTATTTATTTTGATCCAATTCTTCTTCTCTGCAATTGTTCTATTTCCTAGATTTTAATTTTCGATACTATGGAAATTATATCATATTCTTTTAATAATAGTAAAAGTTTATATTGTTTGTAGTAACAAATAGCTCAGAATTCGGCGTCCACGGGTACGACTACAACGTAAGCGACATGCACCCATTTTTTATGGCCAGGGGACCAAAAATTAAGAAACAGCACAAAGTAGCTCCGTTCCACACCGTAGATCTTTTTAACCTTTTCACGCAAATCCTCGAAATACCTCCATTGCCCAACAACGGATCGATGGGCAATATTGTAGATATCCTCAATGACAAACCAGGAAGATATAGTATCGGATCTATCTTGATGGTTACTGGTAAGTAAATAAATACTTTTACAATTATACTACGGTAAACAATAATAATCTACAAAAAGTAATAATATTATTTTTTCTAATTGGTATGGTTTTGTTGTATTATCTTACCGAGAGAATTAAGTATATTTGTTTACAAAAGATTGTATAATGTGGTTTAGATGTAATCTAAGAATCCTCTTTTGGTGTTTTAGGTATTATTTAAATGTTGTATCTTCCATCGATTATTATTTATATGGTTGTTTGCATTTCTTTTAAACTTCTTTCAGTTCCTTGTCACTATGGCAACTTTGATGATTGATCTGGTTTTTGTAAACTTAATTTGCATATTTTATCAGATATTACCCTCTTTATGTTTTCAAGGTATATAGTACAAGTGAAGATTTAGTAGGACAAGTAGGATCTACATTGACCAAAAAAATTGAGATCAAGAAAGGGGTACGACAGGGCTGTATCTTGTCTCCTATTCTCTTTAATATATACTCAAAAGAAGTATTTAAGACAGCGCTGGAGGAAAGCACAGAAGGCATAAAGATAAATGGAGAAATAATTAATAACATAAGGTATGCTGATGACACTGTGATTCTAGCAAGTAGCATGGAGGAACTGAGTTGCCTAATGAGTAAGATATAAAAAACAAGTGCACAATACGGACTCAGACTAAATATCACAAAAACCAAATGCATGTTAGTAAGCAAAACCCAACAACCACCACAGCAACTGATATTAGACAATGAAAGAATTGAACACGTGGATTCGTACATCTACTTGGGAACAACAGTTAACTCAAATTGGGATGAAGCGAAGGAAATACGTATAAGAGTAGAAAAGGCAAGAGCATCGTTCACTAGCATGAAGCAAATTTTCACCTCTAAAAGCCTCACCCTACCTCTCAAAATTCTACTTCTGAAATGTTATGTATTCCCGGTTTTGTTATATGGAATGGAGGCGTGGACAATGACCGCAACGTTGATGAAAAAAGTAGAGGCGTTCGAAATGTGGGATTACCAACGTATATTACGTATATCCTGGACTGAGCACGTGACCAACGAAGAGGTACTACGCCGGATAGGTAAAGAGAGAGAGGTAGGAATAAGTATAAAGAAAAGAAAGTTGGAATACTTGGGTCACGTTATGAGACATAATAAATATAGAGTACTACAGCTGATCGTTCAAGGGAAAATAGACAGCAGAAGGGGTCCAGGGAGGAGAAGACACTCGTGGCTCCAAAACTTGCGGCAATGGTTCGGATTGTCATCTGCTGAACTATTCAGATCTGTCGTAAACAAAGTCAGAATAGCCACGTTGATTGCCAACGTTCGGAATGGACAAGGCACATGAAGAAGAAGAAGAAGATTTAGTGTTTTTACGTTTTTTTCTTTTAAATCACCTGCATCATCGTGCTAAACTGGTATATATCCTTTTCTGTAGACTTTTAGAATAGATTTTTTACAGTCAAGAGAATAATTTCTCTAAATCGATCCCAGTTGCTGATTTCTGGTGGAATCTATTTTATGGGCTTCCCTAAGCATGCAATGTATTTATTCTAAACCTAACTTTACCTAACAGGGGAAAGTTTGGAAGGTAAGCTAGAGGACCGTACAGGTAATATAGTTGAAGATGTTAACGACTTTTAGAGTCGGTGTAGAACCATATTCTAAGAGGTAGCAACTGAAGTGTCTGGAAGACAAAAACGTGAAAAAATAAAGTCGAACTTGTACGATGAATAATGTGCACAAGCAACGCAAAGAAAAAATCAAGCATATACAAGGCTCCAAGGACGAGGAATGATACAAGTGTAGAAAGAGTGTATGCAGCTGAGACGAGACGACGAACGAATACTAAAAGAATAAGGTAGGAGCATATAAAAAATCAACTGAAAGAGCTAGAAAAGTAAAACACACAAAACAGGATGGAATTCAAACCTAGATTATCAATAGTTAGAAACAGAACAGGAGAGATCATTGGTGATCAGGACCAGATACTAGAAAGATAGGCAGAAAATTTTGAGGAGGGACTAAATACAAGAAGTGAGATGAGGTTGCAAGAAGCAGAAATCTAGTTCAAAGGCATGGAAGACGAAAGAGAGAAAGGTAACATCCCAACACATGAAGAAGTGGTCAAGGCAATAAAAAAATTAAAAGAAAACAAAGCTCCTCGAGCAAATGGTATTCTTTCTAAACCTTTAAAACATGTCGCAAAAACTCTGACCTCTTCTATAAGTAGGTTAGTAGAACTGATTTGGAAGCAGGTAAAACTACCAGAAGACTGGAACGTGGGTATAATTGTAACTATTCACAAAAAAGGAGACGAAACAATTTGTGATAACTACAGAGACATTACCCTCCTAAACGTGTCGTACAAAATATTGGCCTACAATATTTACGATCGACTATCAGGATATTGTGAAAACATAATAGGCAAATACCGGTGTGGGTTTCGCAAAGAAAAATCAACTATTCATCAAATATTCCTTCTAATACAAGCTTTGGAGAAAACATATGAATATGGAATTGATACTCACTATTTGTTTGTAGATTTTAAATGTGCTTATTGCAGTGTAGACAGAAGCGCACCATTCAAAGCCATGGCAGTATTTAATATCACAACACGCTTAGTGAAATTGGTGAAAGCAACCCTCTAAACAGTCGAGTGCAAGGTTGGAGTACAGAACGAAGTATCAAGAATTTTCCAAACACAAATAGGACTTCGACAGGGAGATAGCCTATCGTGCTTTCTATTCAACATTATTCTAAAGAAACCTATTAGAGAATCTGGAATAACAACAAGAGGAACCATTATTAAAAGGAGTGTACAACTACTAGCGTATGGGGATGACATCGATATCTAGAAGAAAGGCAGACCTGGTCCAATCGTTCACGACATTGGAAGCAGCAGCAAAAAGAATGGGGCTACACCTTAATACTAGTACTAAGTAGCAAAACCCGAAGATCTAATCGTTGGTACATATACTTTCGAAGGTGTAAGAGGGTTCATATATCTAGGCTCACAAATCAACAAAATGAAAATAGGGATTTGAATCTATTCCTCGATCGGCTGATCCAAACGTGCCTTTGCCTTTTGCGTCCAAGGCTAGCTAGAGGTTGTCTTTTATCCCTTAGAGGATTATTTTATAAGTAATTTAATTCTTTTCTATCTTCACTATCCATGCTTCTGAAAAAATTTAAGTAATTTCTACGTTCTTTTTACAATTTCACACCATGTGGCATTAATCATAATAATAACAAGCCCAAAACCCTTTGAATATATAATATATAATAACAAGCCCACTAGCATTGAAGAGTGATTATAGTTGTAAAAATAATTTAAAGTAGACGTGTGTGATTTTTTTGTGGGTATTGCATTTTGTTGAATTTTGTGGGTCTGAATTGTACATCATCGTTACTGCTTCTTCTACATCTGCTTCTTCTGTCGGTGCCATATTAGGATCCCGGTTGGCAATTACATTGGCGCCTTGTACACGGTCTTCAGCTAATCTTCTTCCTTCCAATTCCTCTGCAACCCTCGATTTTCTTTCATGATAAGGTGAACTATTCTTTACCGGTCTCCCCTAAGGCATGACATTTTTCTTTTTTCAATAGTTTTCAATATCTTATGAACGGCATTTGCTCTATTTAAGCACACCTTCGTCGTTGGTCTTCATCGCTGTCCAAGGTATTCGAAGCATTCTTCTATGCAACTACATTTTAAACGCCTTGAGGGGATGGATCGTATTAGCCGTCAGAGTCCAACTCTCGGAGCCATGTATCAACAATGATAGAATGTAGCATTTGATTATTCTTTGACGTAGTTTTAGCTTTAATCTGTGGTTACAGAAGTCATGTGGTTAAGGGATCATATCGTTGTATCTTATTTTTTGGAAAATCTGCTATAATAATAATTATTGTAAACCTGGTGATAAATCTTCAAACTTTATCTACCGAAGACTTTTTGACACCCTGTTTGACAGTGTTTCTATAATATTAGTACGGTTCATTCCTGTTTCAATAAAAATTTATATGATGGTGGTAAATAGTAATTAAAAAGTGACGACGTAATCTAAGCATATTAATTAATATTTCAATTATTAATAAATATCTGAAAACATTGTATCTTCTATTGAATTCCAGGTTATTTTCTAAATTTAGTTCTTCTTATATTTTTACACTTGTATTTTATAGATGTTATCAATAATTTTGACGAAGTTAACGATGTGTTGGGCCATGATATATTGAAGATAGTGCATTTCGTAAATCGTGACACACATAGGTTCAGTTTATCTAAAGCCACACTTTTAGGCATACTGTATTTAATTAGAGAAGAAATGAACATCCTAGTAAAAGGTAAATTGTGAAAATTTCTTAAAAATAAAATAAACTACTTAAATAAAAAAGGGTAGGTACATATTAAAATATATGCATGTTCTCTTGCTTTTCTTAAGCAGTGGAAAATTTCACTAAAAAGGCTGATTGGTGGGATTTTAATAATTTAATAAAAACAAAAGAACCTAGAAGTATATATTTTTATTAGCTGTCATTCCGGTCAATACACTCATAATGTTACAGACAATCTCAATGTTCCACATTTTACTATACAATTTATTGGCTAACCGAAATTCAATCGATCTTTTTTGCTCAATAGGTGAATTTGAACACCATAACGTTTAAGATGGACCGTCTTTTATGCAAATTACCCTTACATTAAATACATATTACAAATGTGAACCGAAAAAGGTTTATGTCTAAAAATCAAAACATTTTTAAGCGTACAATACATAAACGTATCTATAATACTAACTAGGTCATTTTATTTTAGTCATTTTATTACCTGTGTAATACCTGTGACATTTAAGAAAAGTCACTAAAAAAAAACAAATTAATACTTAAGTCTTTAGCATTGTGGTTAATTTTCATTAAGTATATTAATTAATAGTTAAATATTGAATATGTTGCCTATGTAAGTCCATTTCAAATAGATAAAAAGAAATAAGAATAAGACTCACCAACAATCAATATATTCTACCACCAACGACCGGTTTCGCATACTATAGTTTGCTATGCATCTTCGGGTCAACGGTACATGGTAAACTAAATGCTGAAAATATAATAACACATATTAGGGTGCTGTCTGGTACAGAATATACAGTGTAGGTAAAACTTTATGGTCGGTATGTAGCTTACGTGAGATGGAGTGAGAAACACCTATTTAAAAAGAGAGAGGTATATTAGGTCAGCCCATTATATCGACGAAATAGCATAAGAAAAGAGGAGAAGTTCAACATTGCCAAACTTATTGGTTTTATTTGAGCTGTTGTCTTTTTAGCATTTTAACAACATTCTAAGATAATCAAATTTGGGCGAATTGATTTAAATGGCAGCTTACTGTTTTTTATTTTAAATTTGCCACAATTTTTCTTTACAATAAGTTTAATTTAACATTTTGATTTCCACTTCGGAAATCGTTTTATGTAAATAAAATTTATTAATGTTTCGTATTTTAAGTACGATTTCCGAATTGGAAATCTAAACATCAAAATAAGCTAATTTTAAAGTCACATTGTGCCTTATTCGAAATAAAAATAATAAATTGAAATATCAAACCACAATAAAAAACCTTCTTACAAAATTATTTGGCAACGTCGAGCTCTAAAATAAAGACGTTGAACTACAAACTGTGTTCGTAGTTCTCTAACGAGAAAAACAGTAGAGGTGAATCGTTGACGTTTTTATCGTTAATAAAACTGAACTGCTTTTAGTAAACAAGTAACAAGTTGGAAAACTAATAATTAAAATATTTAAGCGAATACATAAACAAACATGCTTTCTTGAATCAAAGAAAAATACTGAAATACTTTCAACAGCTTTTCAAATTTGTTGTAGTTGATTTATAACTAAGTTTTTCTTTGCAAAATTTGCATACAGCCTTCTCACTGTTAATGTCTTTCTCAAAGTGATGCCATAAAATACTAACATCTTTACGCGCAGACATGTTAAACACACGATTAGTTAATAAAGTAAATATTTAGTACTCACAGAATAAATTCACATTTACGTTAGACAAAACACCAACTCCAAATAAAAATTTAGTTTGCTGAATTATATAAAACGTGAATCGGGGGCTCCAATGTGTTAATATTTCAAATTAAAAATAATCGATCATTGCAAAATTCAGAAAGTCGAGCATAAAAGCTGCATCTTCTACAAATGTGCATTTTTTGAAAATACAATTATTACGCTTGTACTAGGTAAATGATTTTAACTAAGAAAAAGACTTCTTAATTGAATATTTAAAATAAATAAATCCTTTAACGAATTATCAATAAAGATTTCAGCTTCAGAACTAGTTGGCTTCCCAGTGAGAAAACGTAGATTCGTTAACGACAAATAAACGGTTAAATAAAACAGTTCGGTGATTCAACGCTCATCTCTACAGAACAGGAGTGATAATATGTCATGCGTAATGACGGTAGTAAGTTGTTCTTTCATAAAGCATAATAGATAAACACAGTCCAGTAGGTCAGTATCATAGATAAAGAATATATATTACTGAATAGATAGGAAACTGTGTAGGTTATTTCTGGACAATGCGCCATCTGGCGGCCTTAGGAAAGCAACATCTTTTTAAAAAATCTTCTCGTAATTCTTCAAATATAAAGATTAATATTGAGGGTTTGATTACAAAAATAAAACAAACGTTGGTTCTTTTTCTACTTTATTTTCTTTTTTACGTTTTTATATAAACATTAATTACATGTATTTAAATGTAGTTGGTTAAACAGTGGCTATTCTGTAGTTTCTATAAATTACAACACAGAAACAGAGAAGGAATAGCATCACATTTCAAGGTGGACTTATATTGTATCTCAATCCAACATAGCGGGCTTCTGGTCCAAAATGAATTGTGCAAGTCTTCTCTGCCAATTTTGTTAATCCAAATATCATAAAGCTAAAAAATAAATAGTTTGTTTTTAATATTTTCTGTGAAATAATGTTACATAGTATATTTCTAGAGGTGCTTTACAAAAGGACAAATAAACAAAAGTTTTGTAGAAAAAGTTCTTGAAACATTGAAGAATTGCCACATTTTTAATGGCGATAATTTTAATTCCTAAAAAACTTTTACCTAATTCTATATCGGCAACAATTCTAATACACATCATAACGTGAAAGAAAGAAGTTTGGGACAACATCGGACATTTTAAGGCAATTATTAAAAAATAAATAAAATCTTATATCAGCATTTTCTACTTACCGCCCTATCTTTTGGAAAAATATGCATTTAAGCATCCTTATTGTAATTAGTACAACCATTAACGCAACAGTTAAAAACCGTAATTATTTAAATATGATGGCAAAAAAGCAAACAATTATTTAATCGCAAATAATACAACTCGAAACACTGTGTCGAAACCACAATAAAAATGGCGTACTTGTTTTTTGTTTTGTTGGTTGCGGTATTGCGCAGTCACGAAGCTTTGCTATGAATGCTACGCCCTCTGGTGTCCTTAGGAAATACAAATTTCAGAGGACTGTCACTCCCATAAGAGATACCCGGGAATGGTCAGTATTAGTAAAGCATTATGGGGGAGCAGGTGTATTGTATTAAATTTAAACTGGACGAAAAATTTACGTCTTTTAATTAAAAATAAGACATTATTTGGTATTTTCCAAATAATATCTTTGAAACTATTTTCGTTAAGATTTTTTGGAGGTATTAAGTGTGAAAATAAGAATTAGTTCTATAAAAATGAAACAAAAAAAGATAAAATTAGTATAAAATTTGTTCTATAAAAATGAAATCAAATAAAAAATAATTCCAACACTACTGTTTAAATTAAAATAACTCCAAACAATTAGAAATTCTAAACCAAATTCTTAGGTAATTAAATGTTCAAACAGACCACCAAGTTGTAACAAACAGTAACCAAATCTATTATACAAAGCATTCCTCATGGCGTTGAGTTCATCTGCCGATATGTTTTGGCTAAGTTGGATTATCTTTTCCTTTAGTTCCTTCAAGTTGGTGGCTCGCTCGAACTCATGCCTGTACAATTTTGTTTTTAGCATCCCCCAAAAATAAAAATCTAGAGGAGCTAACTCAGGTGACCGAGGGGGCCATTTTATTGTACCGTCTGTACTAATGACACGTTCAGCAAAAATTAACGATAAATAGTCTTTAACGACTTTTGCATTATGTGCAGGACAGCCGTCTTGTTGAAACCAAATTTCGTTGAAGTTAATTTGAAGACTTTGAAGTGCAGGAATAATTTGATTTTGCAGTAATTGGAGATATTTGACTGCGTTTAAATTGCCTTCAATGAAAAAAGGAGCAATAATATGGTCTCCCAAAATTTCAGTCCAAACATTTAACTTTTGTGGATACTGCGTACGCACAGACACACTCAAATGCTTATTCTCCTGAGACCAATAACGTACAGCGGATGAATTATGTTTCTTGTGAATTGTGAAGGAGGACTCATCTGTAAACAAAATATTTTTAAAAAAATTATTATTTGCAGTGCATTTCTCCATCATAATTTCACAAAATTGCATCCGTTTAAATTTATCATCAGGAAATATTTCTTGAGTTGTCTGCACTTTATAACAATGGTAGTTGTTTCTTTTCAAAATATTCCTCACTGTTTTTGCATTCAAATCAACTTCATCGGCAATTTGTTTACTTGAACACGGCGTCGCTTCAGCCAATGCACAAACTTGAATTTCTCTAATTTCTCGTTCTTGAGAAATTTTGTTTTCGCGAGGTTGATCTGATGGGAAACATTTTATACACCTGCCATTAGTACAGCCAAACTTTTCAAATTGATGAATAATGGCTAATACAGTTTTTTCTAAAGATGTTGGCCTATTTTCAAAAGCCATAATAAATAAATTGATAGTTTCTTGTACTGAATTGCCCCCAAAGTACCATTTTATTATTTGTACCCGTTCTTCTGTTGTATAAACAGTCGGCATAATTATTTCTTATCTTCACACTTACAAAGTTACCTCCAAAAAGAAATACATAGCTGTCGACAGGTGGCTTCTCTCGTCTCGACGAATGGCGATGTTGCCAAAATTATCTTATATTATTCCAAATTGGGTTACAATTTCGTCAAATAAAAATGCGAATCTGTAAATTTTTCATGGATTTTAGAAATTTTGGACCAGTATTTGTGTCAATTAATGTTTCATTTTTAATATCATCATTAAGTTTTGAATGGCAATATAACCGCACCACTGATCGCCAATTTTTTAAATCAATTCAATGTTTTAATTCAAACATGTAATAAGGCAACCCTGTCGCGTATAAGCTAAGCTGGATCGGAAATTCGCAAGACGTTCATTAATGGGCGTGTCTAAAAAATGGGGAGGGGTGACCAAGGGGTAATATATTTGTTTTCTTTGTCTATTCGCTGAAAATAAGATTTTATTTCTGTGTTAGATATCCTGCTAAATTCTATCATACCGAACATAAAGTTTTACCTACACTGTATAGCAATTATACCAATATTATATGTGTGTGATTATTAAATATGAATTTAAATTGATGACATAAAAAA
This sequence comes from Diabrotica undecimpunctata, assembly GCF_040954645.1. Taxonomy (NCBI): domain Eukaryota; kingdom Metazoa; phylum Arthropoda; class Insecta; order Coleoptera; family Chrysomelidae; genus Diabrotica; species Diabrotica undecimpunctata. The sequence continues at coordinate 92,915,534 of NC_092805.1, read as the reverse complement.
TTAAGTGTGAAGATGATTTAGTATAATTGAAATTAAATAAATATTACTCACATACAAGGATTATTATTAACTGTTTGAGAAAACATAGTTGAAAATTTTGTTATAGTAAACTGGTGACAGGTGATCATCCGTTTTACTGCAATAAATCACTTTGCAAAAATAAACGTGTTAAATGTATTCCTCGTAAATTAACAGCTTTCGTTTTTAGTAGGTGGAGTGTTGGTAGCTCTTCTATTCATTAGTGTCGCTGCCACGATCGCCCTTATAATCATAAAACGACAGCAGACCATCACAACGGCTGCCGCTCTGAACAAACGTTTTCCACAAACGTTCCATCACAACATCGTCGAAGTTCAACATCTGCTCGAACCCGAAGACGCCTAACTCTAGATCAAATTTTAGGTTAGGTAATTATAAAACAATTATAAGAATCTTTTGCAGATGGTTTTGGATGTAGAAGGGGAGGAATGGAAATAATAATTAGCTTTTTCGAGAAAAATTGATACAAGATATAAAATCGAGAAATTTGTATGGTCGGTATTTAAAAAATTAGTATCTAAGTACGTAGAGATTATGTACTAATCTTATTACTGTCGTAAAAACACAATTTAAATTTTATAATTTGTATCTCTCTTTCTCCAAACTGACAAATGTAAGATAAATTATAAAATCAATAATATAGATATTTAAAAATATTTCAATTACTGTTATACCGATAGTTACGAATAGGGTGAAAGAAGCTGCGATTCTTTTAAACTTTTCTCAAACTTTTTTGAGAGTAGAGAGAAGTTTAGAAATATATCTTTTTACATTAGAAATTAAGATAATTATTATGTCTCCTCTTCCTTTCTATAAACCTTTATATAAAAATGTAGATATGTCACACAAATTTTTGCGTACTTATTAGAAATTTAGTTTTCTAGAACGAAAGATAAAACATTAGATTTTTTATACCTGTAGATCAATGATAAACAATGTTCTAAAAAAGGTGTTTGAAATGAATATTCTAAATTATAACTGATTATTTGTTTTTATCATTAAGAAAAATGCCAAAGAATAATTTTAATGTGAATATTATATATATATATATATATATATATATATATATATATATATATATATATATATATATATATATATATATATATATATATATATATATATATATATATAATCTGCCAGCCAGATCTGGTAAATAAACGGGATGTTTGAGTAATTCGAACCCTAAATCACGAACAGTAACGTTGAATGGTAATTTACAGTTATTTTTAGTAACAATAAGTTAGCAAATACGCAGTTTGCATCTTTTTGAAAACCGAGCACAGATCAAACGTGATGTTTCTGCTCTTAAACGCCTCTGTGCAACATTCAAGGCATTTGGAGATCCATCAGATGTCCATAACGACAAGACACTCATCGGTCCTTATCTCGAATGGAAAATTTACTTTTTTTTAAGCTGAAAACCAATTTGGCACAGTTGCATACAAAGAACATGGATCGCCATGTTCTTTGTATGCAATTTTTTTTTCTCTACAGCTTGGGCTGTAATTGATTTCCATTTCAATTAGAGACTGTTATATTTACTACAAAACCGTCCTTGTCTTTTTTGAATACAAGTTTATTCAACAAGTAGAGTTGAATATAAATCATGTTGACAATCAAATACATAAAAAATAGTGCAAAAGAATTATCATTCGCATATGTGTACTTTTAAATGGTAATTTTTTACATTAAATACTCATAACGAATTCTGAGAGACCATATATACAATATTGGTTCGTGGCAGTTGGTATCATTTTTAGAATGTAAACCTAACAAAAAGAAAATAATTGACAAGAATGGATTTTCATTTTGCAGAAAAAATTTTCAAATACGTCTTATTCATTTATTATCTTTTATTCTAGAAAACATATTCTGTACTCATCATAATTTATGTTATTTGTCAGATTTTTATTTTGAATGATTAGTTTTTAAACAGTTTATTTTTTTACAATGTAAGAACTTGCTCAATTTTTACATTAACTTTAACATGAATATTATAATTTTAAGTTTTATACAATTATTTTTATTACTGTGATGAAGTTACTTACGAATGCACTCCAAATACCAAACATACTTTAATCTTTTACAGTTTAACATCAACATGTTATATAAGATTTTCGATGGTGGTAGTACAAATTTTTAACGCCAAAATAGGTTTAATAAAATGCAAATTTTCAAGATTTCAGAAGGAAAGAAAATATTAAATCCGGTTTGTATAAAAGTTGAAGCAAAAAGTCTGTGTACAAAATACACTTTACTACAGTCTTCAAATTTTTCTACCTCTGTGAATGAATGTAATAAAAAAACAATATAACTAAGCAGTACCGCTAATAAAAATTAATATGGTTAATAAACAAAAATCAGTCATTAAGAGCGTAGGCGCAAAATTTCGGGCCAATGCTTTTTAAATGCATTCATTTTTTTCGAATCCTAAAAAAAACAAAGTATTTTTGAAAAATTTAAACGCAGAATGAAAGAATAAATTATTACTGAGGGCCGAAAGTCCCTGAAAACTTCTATAATGTTTATTACATATAAGTTACAGGGGTGAAAAAAACAAGAGAAAATTTAGTGTAATTTTTAATTTCAAATATCTCATTCAAAAAAACTTTTTGTTTATTCTAAGGGACTTTCGGCCCTCGGTAATAATGTAATCTTTCATTCTGCGTTTAAATTCTTCAAAAATATTTGTTAGTTTTCTCAGGATTCAAAAAAAATGATTGCATTTAAAAAGCATTGGCCCGAAATTTTGCGCCTACGCTCTTAAGACACTTGACTTCTTAATGAATTTAATTCAAAACGTATTGAGTGAATGCTCATGGTAAGGAATGGAACGGAACTTTCTAAGGGGTTATACAAAGTGTTGAAATTAAAATAGATGTACAGTAATGCAAGGGATCCATGATCCTATGAGGAGAATATGAAATATAACCCCAATATAGATACATATATTAGTACATTCTTTTTTACGTATCATATCAGAATTATCCGACGTTGGCGATCACCATTGCGAAGGGTTTTCGAGTCTGAGTATCTGGGATGTATATTTCCTCGCCATCTGGTCTAAAGTATCATTATAAAAAAGATAAATATCTTATTTATATTTGTGTTCTGGGTTTAATTACCTATTATTATATCGCTCCTTAAATACAAAAGCACCACAAGTCAAAATAAGCAAATTGTACAGGAGAGTCATTTACAAAAATAATTTGGATTACTTTATGATTTTTGTATAAACTATGTGTATTAGGTAGATTTTTTTGGTATCAAAAGATGCGTAATTAAATAGCCTATAATCAATAAAGCAATCTTAACCATAGCTCGAATGGACTGTCGAAAAAATGCAAATAAGTTAGTTTTGTATATAGACTTTGTCGTCGAGAACATTAAAATTTTAAAAATTAAACCACCATAATTAGGAAAATTTGAGTTTTATTTTCGGTTGTCAACCTTACAAAATGTCAATTTATTAAAAAAAAGGCACATACTAACTTACTACATACTAAACTTGCTAAGGGAAAACAAATAATTGTTAATTTTATCATGAGATCATCAATTAAGTCTTTAATATTACCTATAGTAGTAGATAAGAGGAATAAATTTACGTTAAAAACAAAACTTAACCTTTTAAGCAAAAACCTTTAAGAGAAACAGAGGTAACTCTATCTTAAAATAGTATTATTAGCAGTTATAGTCTTATAAAATAAGGCACTAAGGAGAAAGACACCTTCAAAATAATCATTTCCATGATCCACACTAATCACAACCGTATGAAGCACATAAACGTGGTTTTTACAAAAATATTTTTATAAAACGTTTTCTTAAAACTACATTGAGCGTAATGCTCGTAAAGGATAAAAAAAACTTAACGAAAACATTAAAAATCAGTTAACAACAGTAACTTGTGCACTAATTTAGAGATTATCATAAAAAGATTCATAAAATCTTGGCACTACGTTTTTTTGGATTAGCTTTAGAATGCCTTGCTTCTTTGCTTCAGGAACTGTAAGCTTTTCAGTGTAAAGTTGGTTTAGAGTAAAATTATTATCAGGCACTGCCGTTGACTTCGTGCGGTGTGTTCTCAACGTAGATACCGACCTGAACTCTTCCTCTTCGTAGGAACTTTTAAAGAAAAATATGCCATTGCTTACTTTATCCGCCTTCAGAATCTTTATATCGGTCCATTTGAATTTATTGCCATCATCATCTATATTGTAGTTTCCTGTACACAGAGGTTTGAGGTCAAAAAAATTCTCATGTGTCAGTTCTTCAACAGTATAAGGCTTTCCAGTTTTTTTTGCTGTTTTAATCAGAGTGATATACTGGTCTTGAACGTAAATTGGAGATGATTTCAATGCTCTCGTAATGTTACGTTGGATGACAGAATGAACAGAGTCTCCTTCGTTTTGGGTGTGCCCTTTTATTAGGAACTTATGAGTAATACTCTTGATGTTTGGCAATTCTTGAGTTGCGTATTGGTACATTGCCAGCATGAATTTGTTCTTTTGTTGGCCACAGCAATTATCGCTATAGAAAGTGACATCACAAGGTTCCGTGACATTGTCATTCAAATTTCTAATTAATACCTCGGGCTCCTTCTCCCTCGTGCCATACAAAACAAGTTGTGTCCTTTGTACCGAGCTCGGTTACTGTGAAATTAAGTAGATTTAATTTAGACGTATAATAGAAGCTCGACACATCACCCCGTGGACAAGGCATCACCGCTTGGAGGTCGTACACAGCCACTACGAAGGTATTACTCACAAGCTCTTTATCTCTATCTTTTTCAGCTCTAGCGAGAGTCTTTTGCTTCAGGTGCTCGTCGTAAGTTTCTTGTATTAACGATTTATCTTCAGCGTTTTGGTAAGCCATGCAATCTTCGCATTGATCCTTCTTGGGCTGCCAGAAAGATAAGTTAAAATCATGTATAAATATGTTGTAGTATACTTGATATGAAACGTGTGGTCTACCTTCAGATTCACATTTGTCTACGTAATGTCGATGTAGTGCCGCGACTGTTAACCCGCCCTCAATATACTCCCGAGTCGATCGCGACCTACAGTAATGACTTTCTATGCGGGGTATTGAATTGATGTGTGCTTTGACACCATCGGTCAGCTCTGAGTCTAGTGTCTTATGGTTGTTATGTTTTCCCCTGTTATCTTTAAGGTGCACACCAGTTTCGGACTGTTTTTTGACAACCGTTCTGATCATAGTGTCTGAGATTGCAAGGGTATTCATGAAGAATACTTTACATACCCGAGTTTTTTTATTATTCCGAGTCAGATAAAATGAGTGATTGTAATTTTTGCGACTGCTACCTTCACGAACGTATCTATATTTTGGTTCTACCTTGGTCATGTGATCGTGAATAAACTGTCGTTGGATTTCCAGATCACCGCCGATCACCGATCACCATTTTAATTTACATTTATCGAAACATACAGGACCCATTTTTTTGGCATCATAAACTTTCTTAGACTTGGACATAGAAGTATAGGACATACCTTTGTTTTTCAATAGCTTGCTCTGGTTTCGTTTCCATAAAAGCGGTTTTGCTTTTCTTTTACGACACCTACTGCGCGATTCATCATCAACACTAGGAGACTGCTCACCGATGCTAGATGGGTGCTCGTCAACGCTAGGTGGCTGATCATCAACTCCGGGTGATGGTGAAATAATATTAAGTAACTTCTGGTTATCCACGGCTGATTGCGGAAAGTCTTGAATGCCAGGTAAATGTGCTTGTGGTTGTTGTTCTTCATCGGAATCTGACTGGGCTTTGCGGTTTTCAGAAAGTGGATCTTCATACGTAGGATCTTTGACACTATCATCGGATGAGAAATCTTTTAGGTTATTTGTAGAACTGGAGCTACTTGAAGAACTAGAACTGGAACTGCTCGAAGAGCTAGAAGATTCACCAGAGGAAGAATCACTGTCTGAGTCTGTTTCTTTAATGACTAAAGATGGTTTATTGAATATTCTGTGATTTGGAGGCGTTGCTTGAATATCTTCGTTATTTTCAACGGAGTTCAGAATATCTAAAGATAACTGACTGTCCGGTAGAGAGCTAATGCCATTACCATCATATTCATGATAAATAATATTGTCAGTCTGAATGTCAATTGAATCCAGTTCACTAGGTCGTATTGTTGAAGAAGATTGCTGTTCATCTCGAGGGTCATTTATTGGTGGTATCATGTCCAAAATACGTTGCGCTCTTCTTGCCATTCTGAAAATAAAAATTTATTATAAGTACCTACCTGTATCAAACAATTTACTTTCTCGTAAATAGGCGTTATAATGTATCTATATGGGTAAGTAAAATTTAATTGGATTTAAGATTTCGTTTTTGGTTTTTTCGATTTTGTTTAACTCATAAGATTACTCCAAAAACTACAAAAACTTTCCGATAAAACAACAGTAAAACTAAAAATTGCTTTTTAATATATAAAATAAAATCTATTTAGAGATCACTTTCAAATACAAAGATACCATATTTCGAAATATGTAACTTTAGAATAAAGGAATAAGAAAATAATTCTAATTATTTTTTGCAAAACTAACATAATTCAAAATATGGTAGTATTGCATACAAAAATAAGAGAGAATATCAAATTTATAAACGAAAAACTAACCTATTTTAAAATATTGTACTATTGCACATAAAAATGATAAGATACTTACGTGTATGTGATCTGCAATATGAATGTATTTTTGAATGTGGCACTTTTGAATATATAATTTCACCTGTCTTTTAGCAGTTTTTTGGAATGTGTTAGTTTTTCATAAAAAATGCGTGCACTCGTGCCGAATGTCTGATGGCAACTGAGGATGTGGTAGTTTTGCACGGAACTCAGTTACAGAAACGGTACAAAACAAAACTAACGTATGTGGGTTTACGGGTGCTTTTGATCATAAAACGACGGCTGGTTGAGCGAAATATTAAAGTTTCATCGGTTAAGATGCATTTTATGCAAAAAAATCAGTTTTGATATTTTTTGGAATGTGTGACTTTTGTATTTAAGGAGCGATATATATTATATAATTTAAAAAAAAATAATATATTAATATATTATTATTTTGGTAATATTATATTTTACGTATATTCAATAGCACGCCATTAAACGTTGTTTTGTGGTTATAAAAGACTTTTGGACAAAGGAGTTGCTATTTGTTGTAAATTAATATTTGTTTTATATATGTTATATGGTTTTTATATAATAATATATGATATTTATATTTTTGGTTTTGGAGTGTATAGAAATTTTTTAAGTAACTTGAATTTTTAATTTTAATTATAATATGCTACAAAAACTTTAACTTGTATGAAATACCGTATACTACTGTATGTTTAATTGCATTGCTTAATATAATAATTAAAGGAACATTTATTCGTACCTCAAGGCTTGGAGCTGTAATGTTGCAGCCAAAACAATCTACGGTCAATTATCAGTTGTACAACTACAACTTGTAAAATATTTCAATTTGTTTCTATAAAACTTAAAATCTTTCAGTTTTTGCCATGATGTTTAGAATTACACTATGCTAACAATTTTACTTAGAACACTCACCAATAGTGTGACGGACGATACTAAGAAATATTCAAATTCGAATTTCAATTCCACGTCGCAGATCTACTGGAAATTTTATATTACAACGTTTGAAAAATGGCTGAAGTGGGGCCCAAAACTATTCACTATATTACTCAGTCACATGACGGCGCCAGTCCGCTGAGCTATAGAGCGAACGGAGTATGGAATGTATTATTCTGTTTTTGTATTGGGAATATTACAAGATTGAATAATAATAATAATAATGTTTATATAAAGTTTCAGTTTTTAGATAGGAAGCTCTTATCAGAAAGAGAAAATTAAAATTAACACAAGATGTTATAGTCACTACCAGAGCAACGAGCACTTGATCGCGTCGGATAGTTTCGTCTTCGTATCTATATATTTATATAGGTAAACATCTTACCAAATTGGAAGCGAAAGTAGAAGAAAACAAATATAAATAAGAACTCATAACCTGATTCACAAAAGGAAACAAAAATGACCCGCTGAGAATTTTAATGAATGTTTTAAGAAAAATCAGAAACAGAAAATAATAATATATAGGACTATAAAAAGATAACATTAACATACGATTGTTAAATCCTGTGGGAAGCTCAAATAGATATGTTAAAAAGATGGGAGCAAAATTCTATAAATTACATTATTATTATAAAGATTATTGAGCAGAAACCATGGTATAAATATTTAAAAAGTATAAAGGTAGAAGATTGGAATAATGCGGCAGAAAAAAAAGTGAAACTATTTTAATATTTTAATAGAAAAAGAGATTGCACGAAAAATTTTCGTGCAATCTCTCGACACTTCTTTAGTTCTAATGATTTTTCAAGTAAAATATAGAAGTACAACAATGACAAGGTGTATATTTTCTGTTAATATACAATTTAGTTATAAAATATATTAATTTCTCATAATTTAAACAATGTAGAGCATAAAAAAGTTCCTCTTAAGACTTAAAGACATTTCAAAAAAGTTCTTATGGAACTATGGTTTCTAATTATAAAATTGGCACAAAAAATGCGTTTAGGTATAAATAAAGGATCGTTTAATATTATAAAGCAGTGTTTATTTTTAGTTTAAAAAGGTGATTCGAATTTTTCAGATACATCACTGTATTGTACAAAAATATTGGTTGTAAAAAAGTTATTGTAAGTCGTTTGTGTTCATTTTATTACTCTGTACACCAAATATGGCTGTTTTATTTAAAATTTTATTCAAATATTAATTAATTTTAGGATATTACATTTAAAGTATGAAAACGACACTGATTTTGTAAAAAAATTTCACTTATATCGATATATAATAAAATATACTGTAGTACATACACATTATAACCAATAAACCCTAATGAATCTCTGAGAATATATTTATAATTTTAAAACATTCTCAAAGTAATTTAGTCGTCATAGGGAAAAAATTAGAACTAGTCTAAATCGTTCCTATTCCTAATTTAATTCTGACCTACTGACGGGCGACTTTAAACCTTGTGTTTAATTTGTTGATTCTATAAAATTCTTTATTTTTTTCTTATTGAATTGATCCATATTGATGAGTTTTTTATTATTTTTTTAACAAATTTTTGTTATTTTATTTTATTATTATACATATAAAATAAATAATTGTTAGCACAATTTTGTATTTATTGCCATTTTAATGAAAACTATCATAGAAAAGCGGTGTAAGTATACAAGATCTGATAATAAGAACATTATTTCCAGCAATAACTTATAATTCGCTGACAATATTGGTAGTAACTAATGGAGTTTAAAACACTTCTTTAATTTCCACAGAATATAGCTTCGTTAAACTAACATTTTTGTTTAACAAACATTAGTCAAATTATTTTTGAAATATCTATCTGAAAATTTTATTGCTCTGTTTTGTTTTTCCTGCCTTACTCAACTTTTGCTGTATCCTGTTAGCGTCACTAGCCTCTCCTGCTCAATCCCGACTCTCACCTCCACGCGGTGACCACCGGTAACCTGAGTAACTCTGTAGCCGGTAACCTGAGTAATTCTGTAGAAGATTGTGGTAACCAACGCCAGTGGGAAGCAGAGTCAGGGTAAACGAGTGAGGGAGAAATGGTCCTTCGAAGATTAACGGGTTGGGCAAAAGGTTAACGACAACGAGAGGGGGAGAAATGATATTTCGAAGATTATGGGGTAGGGCAAATTTCCTTTAAACAACTTATTGTTATGAAAGAACAAAGAAGAAAAGCTGGACTGTTTAAATCAGGACGACCTACCAAACGACAAAGGAACATCGAACGTACGAACCCTTTATGCCCCAAGCGCTCTTAAATTGCTAACACAAGAACTGAATAAAATGAAAGCCGATGTAATAGCTATTCAAGAGACGAGATGGACTGTTTTAGGAATTGTCGAAAGGATAGACTACAATATAGACTATAGCGGACATAGCATCTAACACGAGTTTGACAGTGGTTTTCTAGTCAGTAAAAACAGTAATTAGTAGAAAAAAGGAGACGAAAAAGGCGACTTATACGACACCTTAGACAAAGAATATGATCGATGTCCACGTCATGACGTGAAAATAATTGCTGAAGATAAATAATAAATGCAAAAATTGGCAAAGAGCAATTTTTCCAGCCAACTATAGTATGTGAGAGCTTACATGAGGAGTCAAATGATAACGGGTTGAGACTAATATACTTTGCAAGCGCCAAAAACATGATAGTGGTAGGAACAAGATTTCCCCATAAAATGATACACTAAGGAACATGAAAATCACCTGACAATGAAACCATTAACCAGATAGATCACATCCTAATAGATGCAAGGCATTCTTTCGACCGCATGGATGTCAGAAGCTACCGAGGTCCAAGCATAGATAGTGACCACTTTCTTGTAATGGCAAAAATCAGAGAAAGAATATCAAACCTAAAGAAGGATAAACATATAAAACAAGACATAATTAATGTTGATAATCTGCACATTGAAACCGTTGCTAAAGAGTATAGGACACAAATGGATGAGGAAATAGAGAGCCTGGAAGTGGGGGAAAATGTGAAGGAATATTGGGGAAAACCAAACCAGTTAAACCAAACAAATGGTTTGACGAGGAGTACCAAGAAGCAACAGATAACAAAAATAGAGCATGTCTAAAAGACATATCAAGCTAGATGCACAAGAAGAGCAAAAGAGGAATACCGGACCCTAAGAAGGAAAGAAAAAAGATTATAGAGATAAAGACATAGAAGAAAAAAAAAGGCAATTTGAAGAAAAGAAGTTAGAAACATGGAATAGCTAAGAAATCAAAACGAAACTCGAAAGTTCTAGGGAAATCTAAACAAAATCAGTAAAGAGTTTAAGCCAAGAATACGAAACTGTAAGGATGGAGAAGGAATATCCCAAGTGATACGGCCTCGATCTTGAACCGAAGGGTTGAATTTTTCGACGTAAAATTTAACTGCCATCATATCGAAGAAGCAGATAACACCATAGCAGATCGAAGTGATTAGAATCTATTAGAACTTATCAGAAATAGTGGTGACGCCCTGTTACAACCACTGCATAAACTTTTACCTTTTGTCAGGCCATGATGAGGCCATGCCCTGTGAATGGTCTCAAGGCGTTATATGCCCGTTACATAAAAGGCGATCAGCTCTAGTGTCGTAATTACAGAGATATAACCCTGTTAATAACTAATTACAAAATACTAGAAATATTCTCTACGAAAGGCCACAAGTTTACACAATTGGCAGAGTCGGAAAATACCAGGCCGGATCTACTCCAGAAAAATCAACAATTGACTAGATTCATTCAATAAGACAGATCCTAGAGAAAACATTAAAATTGAACATTGAAACATATCAACTATTCTTAGACTTCAAGACCGCATACGACAGTTTCAAGAGAAAAGTACTATACTAATCAATCCGTGAGTTTCGTATACCAGAAAAGCTTATCGGATTAACGAGAATGACAATGTCTAACAGGCCAGCGTTAGGATACAGGGAGAAAGTTCTCGGTCCTTTGAGATGGAAGGGATTGACTCAGACAAGGGGATGTCCTAGCTTGCCTCCTATTTAACATTGCCTTGGAAAAGGCAGTCCGAGACGGTGATCTATTTACAATAGATCGATACAAATCTTAGCATACACTGATGAAATTGAAATAATAGGGCGTAGGGCGATGTTGATCAATATTTCCTAGAATTAAAAACGTCGGCGAAACAGGTCGGTCTAGTCATTAACGAAGGCAAAACTAAGTACATGTTGGGTACTAAGGATCCTATAGCCAATGAGGAACGGGAAACAGTATTTGGAAATTATATCTTTGAACGTGTCGACAGCTTCACATACCTAGCTAGTGACTACTACCAACAAAACGAGCGAAGAAATTAAAAGACGAATAAACCTTACAAAAACAATTCTACTCAAGAGGTATCCAACGAAAAACTAAAATTATTATATACAAAACACTGCTGAGGCAGGTCCTCTTATATGGGGCGGAAACATGGACTCCAACGAAGAAAGATGAAAGACTTCTGGGAATATTCGAGTGTAAGTTACTCCGCAAAATATTTGGAGCTATAAACAATCAAGGGCAGTGGCGCAAAAGATATTATTTCGAATTATATCAACCCTTTAATGAACCAGATGTCGTAACGTTGATTAAAACACAGCGATTTAGATTGGCTGAATACGTAATACGAATAACTGATATTATAATTGCTAAAAAGCTAATGACAGGAACATCTATGGGAAGAAGAAGCACATGCCGACCGTGAATTAGGTGGTTAGATGGAGTTGGGACCGACTCAGGGATACTAGTGGTCAGAACATGGCACCACGTTGCCAGAAACGGCACAGAATGGCGATGAATCTTAGAGCAGGCCGGAATCCACAGAGCATTGTCGACCCAAAGATGATGATGAAACTTTCGTTAGAAGCAGTATCACTGGTCTTTAATATGGTTAATGATGGCACAGTAATGACGAGTAATTGATTTCGAATATTTTAATTAAATCCAGTACTTTACTTTTTATTGTTGCAGTCAAAACAGAAATTTAGAAGGTTAACAATTTCTTTTCTCACAATTATCTTAATATTAAATAATAACAGTTTTTTGACAAGGACTAAATAGAATAACGGAACACAGAACTAATTTGGACAACTTTAAAACAAATATAAAATATAGCAACCAGTTTATTGTAGAGAGTCATCAATTCTACCGTAACATTGAAATTTTGCAAAGACGACAAAGAAGTAAAAAATTAGATTTACTTGAAATATAAGTCAACTGTGTAAAAACAGATTTAATTCTCAACGAACAGGTACTGGGAGGTCATCAGTATTGTGTCTAAGAGAAATTTAGTTCATTGCGATGTTCGGTTAGGAATAAAAATTGTTTGCAAAATAAAAAAAGTTATTTTAAAACTATTGTTGTCTAGACGTAGATGATGTTTCAACGAAAAATGTCAAGTTGACTAGAATATGTCGAAATTAAGAATAGTATTGCGTTGCATCTATGAATTATGAAATAATTGCTAATTCCATAAGTAGTAAATACATGATATGACGACGTTAGGCGTGTTAATGAATGTTGGATCAGCACTCGCTTTAGGTATCGCAGTCGTACAGATATAACAAGCGACTATTTGTACAGGCAGTGAATCCTACTTTATATAGTAACAAGGCATTTACTTAGCATACAAAATGTAACGCATAAAAGAGCTCACTGGGTCTGGCGCAGAGAAGCTGCTAAATAAATAAATATTATTAAAATTAATGGGGAAAACCCCGTAGTTGGCTGTATACCATCGTTTAAAAAAAAACACAGAACTTAAAACACTTCACACTTGTATTGTGGTATAAAAACATAGTTAAAACTTTATGAAAAGTGTCGTCAAAATTTAAGTACTAGCATAACGTTTTCGATCTGAACAGATCATCCTCAGTGCCTTGTGTAATTGTAGCTAACAATAATTTAACGCGTGGTACTTATCAGAGTTAAAACGACACAGACCAACAAATATTATTAAGCCTGGTAAAACCCATACATTAGGTGTTCTTGTCAGTCAGCTGGATCCATTGTAAAGTCTAGATATTTAAATCAAATTATTTTAAAAACCACTGTGTTAATTGTAATATTAAGCTTCATTGGTTTATACAGAAACTCACTTATTACCTCAAAACAACTGATGTGTGTTGCACAGTGAAGATTCGACAAAACTGATAATGTCTTTTTTATATAATAGAAAAGCTTTCGTAGCTGGCGATATTCGTATCCGTGGCCGATCGAGCGAAAGCTCTACCGCTCTACCTACTGTTTTATCTAAGTGGTTCGTCCCTATGTAACATTTCGTTGAAACCGAGACATCTGTATATTTTACTTCTGAATACTCTTTCCTCTCTAGGTAGTAACATATATGTGTGGTAGTCAATATGGTAGAAGCACACTATTGTCCGTTGTTGGATACACATTGCACAAATATCACTACCTCGAGATATATATGACTTACCAAAACGTAAAACGGGACGCAGACATTAATGAACTGACAAATAAAAGTTGATATCTGATATCTTATGGTTTACTGTCATTAGTATATAATTATTTTTATATGAGCGTATCATTGATGTTTTCGACAGAGGTAAAAATAATGTTTTCGACAGAGGTTAAAGTCATAACATATCTCCATTTTACCTCTGTCGAAAACATCAATGATACGCTCATATAAAAATAATTATATACTAATGACAGTAAACCATGAGATATCAGATATCAACTTTTATTTGTCAATTCATTAATGTCTGTGTCCCGTTTTACGTTTTAGTAAGTCATATATATATACATATTTTACAATAACTGTTTGTCTTATACATGTACATTTTAGAATCTTGACAAAAGCAAGGGTTTCCTGCCTGGTTGATTGCAATGGAAATTAAAATCTAGTTCCACATGTAATATATATTTTATTAAACCTAAACCCAAGAAATACTAAATTTTTATTATATATATATATATATATATATATATATATATATATATATATATATATATATATATATATATATATATATATGCAAATTCAAACCTATATATTTTTTTATTTTTAGCATTTATCTGTATGTCTAGACTCTAGGGTAAATATTAAACAATGAAATTGTTTAATTTCAAAGTCAGTGTCGAGTTCTATGATAAAATACTTTAAGTCATACTACATTTTTTTGTGATTTATAACTTTCGTCCATATAAATAACGACATGAGAAAGATATTTGAAAGTATACTAAGTATATGTATGCTTCAATTAAAACAAAAAATATTAAAATTCGTCCATTATAAACTGTGTGAATTTAATTCGAGATAATAATCGTGTATGTATTACTAAAAATGCTTAAAGTTGATTAAAGTTATGAAAACGTATCGATTGTAACGTATTAGGTATAATCTTTAAACATGAAACGTATCAATTATTTGTGTTAGTCGTTAAATTTGACTGAAAATATTCTAAACACTCTTGTTCATCTATGTTAACGGTATCCAAGATACATATAAATAATCCAAAAGAAATTATTGGTAAGAATCAAATTAAATTCTTCGATTTTTTTGTAAATTTTGACGAGAACCTTTTGGATATAAATTTACGAGATTTATATAGTGCAAATCAAGATATAAGTAGCTTTGGCTTCTAAATAATTTCACAACTATAATACCTATTGCGGTTTGTATAGACCTGGCAGCATTAAACGCCACAACGCCGGCTGAAATTCAAGAGAGATTATAGATTTAAAAATATTTAAAAGGTAAAAATATTTAAAACATGATACAAACGTATCGTGACTTACGCTAACCCTAATTGAATATAGGAGACTTCTCTCAAATTTAACGAACTGACATTACGACTCTTTAATGTTTGTTAAATACCAAATGTGCTTGATTAAAATATGACATTGGCGTTTGCAATTTGAAGTAAGAGTAATTAGGTATGTAGTAAGATATCTAAGTATATTAAGGGCTGTTCTACACGCAACTGCTTTGTATTAAATTATGGTTGTAATAAATATTACTATTTGGATCTATTAGGAAATTATCACATATATTGAAGAGTCCATTTGTGAGAGGTGATGTTATACTGTTAACGGCTTTTTGTAGCCTAATGTTTCCTAGGTGGTTGGCTTCAGTGAGTTCTTGGCCGATAACTGTTTAATTTTTCAATGATACATTGTTTTCCGGATTAATAGGATTTGTTTAAAATTATATCTTCCTAATATTTTATCTGCGCCCACGGTAGATATTATTAAAGGCAATAACAAAGACTAACTATCTCTTAACAGTAGACAGATCCGACTGTTGCTTTATCGCCTTTGAAAGATGCGGATAAAATTTCAGAAAGAAATAATTTCAGGACATGGTTTAAAAATCCGGTAAATAATGTATTGTTACGAAACACCAATCGTGAAAGTGTATACGGCTTGATTTCAATTTGATCCGACTATTTGGTTGGAAATTTCCATTTAGATATTTTGCCAACAAAATTGCTCGCCTAAAGGATATTTCACGAATCAGCGACTACTTTAGATTAGAGATCAGGAACCTTTGACTTACACGGTCCGCTGTGCTGGAAAAGTTAATAGCAAATTCTCCCAATATTTAGAGCACTGTCGAAGATAAACAAAAATATGGTTTTAAATGATAATTTATTTTACATTCACAGTGTAGTCAGAAAAAGTGCATCTGTTTATTACGACTCCGCTGCTAACGATCGACCGCTTCTAGCGACGGAATTTCACACAATATTGTCAGGTTACAACGACGACGAGCATTGACGTTTTTACAAATAAATTGTAGGTAAAATGTAACTTTACCTCACGCACTACCCTTGGAAGTATATCGCTAATTGGAATGCGAATGGTTTTGGAAACGCAAAACGTAATGATCGTGAAGGAATTCGTGTAAATCACTCAATAATATACACAATTAATAAAAATAAACACAAGATAGAACCTTTGTTCAATGCGAATGTATTAAAACCTAAGAGTGTAGGAGTATCATCTCAAGAACAAGTTGACTGTGTACTTTTTAATGGTTTAAGGTGCAACGTAATCGGACAATACCCTTAAATGGGAATATGCTTCAACAAAATGCAATTTTTTTTTGCTAAAGAATTAAACATTAAATCCGTAAAATAGTTTCGAAACACAATTCAGATAACTGCCTTAATCTGAACCTTCTATAAATGCAAGGTATAACAGACGCTGATAAAGATGTTAATAGAGACATGGGGAATCTAAAATTTGCATTCCACGACATGTCTCCTCAGCTAAGCAGAAATCGTTAGCGAATTGGTTTCTTGTACTCATACAGAGTAGATCCGAATGAAAATAAAATTAAAGACAGTCAAGATTTCCTTTCACGCAAAAATAGTCTATAGAGATTCTAGTCTATAGTCTCTTAGATTCCCCATGTCTCTATTAACATCTTTATCAGCGTCTGTTATACCTTGCATTTATAGAAGGTTCAGATTAAGGCAGTTATCTGAATTGTGTTTCGAAACTATTTTACGGATTTAATATCAGATGTCGCTATTGCGTCCGTTTCGAAGCCATTTTATCGTTGCTTCACAAAGACAGGAAAAGATTAATTTTCACGTTGAGAAAGCCTATGAATAACTGTTCTGATGAGCTTTATTAAAGCGAAATACGTATCAACAGATACATAGACTATTTTTGCGTGAAAGGAAATCTTGACTGTCTTTAATTTTATTTTTATTCGGATCTACTCTGTATGAGTACAAGAAACCAATTCGCTAACGATTTCTGCTTAGCTGAGGAGACATGTCGTGGAATGCAAATTTTAGATTCCCCATGTCTCTATTAACATCTTTATCAGCGTCTGTTATACCTTGCATTTATAGAAGGTTCAGATTAAGGCAGTTATCTGAATTGTGTTTCGAAACTATTTTACGGATTTAATATCAGATGTCGCTATTGCGTCCGTTTCGAAGCCATTTTATCGTTGCTTCACAAAGACAGGAAAAGATTAATTTTCACGTTGAGAAAGCCTATGAATAACTGTTCTGATGAGCTTTATTAAAGCGAAATACGTATCAACAGATACATAGACTATTTTTGCGTGAAAGGAAATCTTGACTGTCTTTAATTTTATTTTTATTCGGATCTACTCTGTATGAGTACAAGAAACCAATTCGCTAACGATTTCTGCTTAGCTGAGGAGACATGTCGTGGAATGCAAATTTTAGATTCCCCATGTCTCTATTAACATCTTTATCAGCGTCTGTTATACCTTGCATTTATAGAAGGTTCAGATTAAGGCAGTTATTGTGTTTCGAAACTATTTTACGGATTTAATATCAGATGTCGCTATTGCGTCCGTTTCGAAGCCATTTTATCGTTGCTTCACAAAGACAGGAAAAGATTAATTTTCACGTTGAGAAAGCCTATGAATAACTGTTCTGATGAGCTTTATTAAAGCGAAATACGTATCAACAGATACATAGACTATTTTTGCGTGAAAGGAAATCTTGACTGTCTTTAATTTTATTTTTATTCGGATCTACTCTGTATGAGTACAAGAAACCAATTCGCTAACGATTTCTGCTTAGCTGAGGAGACATGTCGTGGAATGCAAATTTTAGATTCCCCATGTCTCTATTAACATCTTTATCAGCGTCTGTTATACCTTGCATTTATAGAAGGTTCAGATTAAGGCAGTTATCTGAATTGTGTTTCGAAACTATTTTACGGATTTAATATCAGATGTCGCTATTGCGTCCGTTTCGAAGCCATTTTATCGTTGCTTCACAAAGACAGGAAAAGATTAATTTTCACGTTGAGAAAGCCTATGAATAACTGTTCTGATGAGCTTTATTAAAGCGAAATACGTATCAACAGATACATAGACTATTTTTGCGTGAAAGGAAATCTTGACTGTCTTTAATTTTATTTTTATTCGGATCTACTCTGTATGAGTACAAGAAACCAATTCGCTAACGATTTCTGCTTAGCTGAGGAGACATGTCGTGGAATGCAAATTTTAGATTCCCCATGTCTCTATTAACATCTTTATCAGCGTCTGTTATACCTTGCATTTATAGAAGGTTCAGATTAAGGCAGTTATCTGAATTGTGTTTCGAAACTATTTTACGGATTTAATATCAGATGTCGCTATTGCGTCCGTTTCGAAGCCATTTTATCGTTGCTTCACAAAGACAGGAAAAGATTAATTTTCACGTTGAGAAAGCCTATGAATAACTGTTCTGATGAGCTTTATTAAAGCGAAATACGTATCAACAGATACATAGACTATTTTTGCGTGAAAGGAAATCTTGACTGTCTTTAATTTTATAATTAAACATTAGTTTTGATTATTCGACAAGTTGAATAAACTATTTTCAAAAGAAGAAAATCTTACTTGTGATTTACAATTGTCCAAGTCATACCTCAATCAGCGACTTCGGAAGCATAAATATTATTTTCTTGCCTCCTAGTACAACATCTGTATTGCAACCTATGAATCGAGGAAAAATTTGAGTGTAAAAGCAAACTTTCGTACAAACCTGGTTCTAAAAATTGTTTTCAGTCTTGATGCAAATGAACAACACCAGTGCCAGGCATCCGAGGTTCATAATATTGGAAGCAAATTTAATGACTTACGACTCATGGAACAAGCTTACGTCAGCGACAATTCTTAACTGTTATAAACACGCTTGATTTGGTTAAAACGGTCCCAATGTCTACCGACAACGATGATGATGATCATGTGTGTTACTGTCTGTCTGGAAGAGAGGTCTGAATAAAAGACTACCTATAGGAAATTAAGAATTTAAACAACACGCTGCTATTGATAATGATCTCGGAAAGTGTGAGGATCCTATTGATGAAAATATTTTACAAAAGTCAACAGCGAAGATAGCGACGAAAATAAGGGCGACTGCCCTAAAGAAAATTGTACCACCCCTTGTAAATGAAGCTCTCAAAGCTGCAGAAGTGTGTAAGACAAAAATGGACATTAGTTGATCATATTGTCCAAATAACTATAAAACCAATAAATGTACTAAATTTTTATTTGAAATTGAGGCTAAATTTAATTGAAACATCGCAAGTATGTTTTCGTGTACCACGGGAAACTGTATAACACCCTGATGCACAGGACTGATGCGCGAAATCCTAATAAAATAACAAATTAATAGCAGTAACATTACACATATATTTAGTTATATTTCATACGTATATAAATTTATTTAAAAATAAATGAAAAACCGTTCCACGTGTAACAGCACTTTTTATACGATATAAAAAAAACAACTCCTAAAACTAACTGTCTAAAACTTAAGTGTTTATATTATATGGCAGTTTCCTCTCATCTTATTAACGTGAAACACAGTTTCAGTCAGTAGAAATCACTAATGATAATCACTGAAAAATCATTTTGACGAAAACTGGTTGTGACTAGCTTTTAAATATACTAACTCATACATTTTTCTTGTAAGTTAACCAAATGAATCTCGTTTTACTCAATTTGCATTTAATGGAGTATAAAAAATTAAGTCTTAGAATTTATTTCTGATGGATAATACTAGGTGATACTTAAGTGCTACACTAAATTATTTCCAAGACTTTGTTACTTTGTCAGTGTTACACCTCTGGCTCAATAACGGATCATTTTGTTTTCATTTTAGCCGTTTTCTGGAGTTATTCCTTAATTATGCCAAATGCGATGCGGCAACTCTGTGTGATGAGGCATATTCTGTGTAAATTTAACAGTTGTGATTATGTTTTAATATTAAAATCTGGTTGTTGTCTTGTTAGGTAATGTATTCTGCAAGGGCTGAAGTTTTCGGCTGACTGAGTCGACGAATTGCAAGGAGTATTGTAAATTCATGGGCAACGACAAATTGTTCTCTTGGATCTTTGGCTGATTTTAGACTTTCTGGTATTTTTTTCAGTGGTTTGAAGATGAGACATCAGGTTTTTTAATTTTTTAGTATACATTAAAAAAGCTTTGTCTTGTAATTCTTATGGTTGGTCGATATTGCAGTTGTTTTTCGTCTGTACATAAGTTTCTGTTATATGTCTTTTTGGACATATATGCTGTTTGGTCGCTTGGAATATATCCTTTGCTTCATAACGCTTTTTCAAGTCTTTGAATTCTCTCATTATGGGTGTATTTAGTTTCGTTTTCACATTATAGGTCTATTACTGTGAAGAAGTACTAAAGAAGTTACTGTACTAATGTTTTCTGAAAAATGTCAACGTTTCATCCATACACAGTGTGTAAAAATAAGTTGTGTTTTTTCATCTTATTTTGCAACAACCTGTGGAGTGTATTAGAAACCCACGCTACATCCTATTTACATTTAAAACAACTAAAGCCTAAGAAAACGTAACCTAAATAATCTTTAACAAGTTCCATATCTCAAAAACACTTAGTGTTAATAATTATAAGTACTTCCGCCACTACTTTTAATTATTTCTCCACAGTGATTAGACGTACTTAAAATCAAGAGTCGTATTTTGTCTAGTATATCATCAACATAATCCAGCATTCGGCGTCCAAACTTAAACATAGGCCTCCCCTAATTTCTTCCAATTCTGTCGGTCTTGAGTTTCCTGCAACCAATTCCCAACAATTCTTGTGACGTCGTCTGTCTATCGTGTAGGAGGTCCACCGCCCGTCATTCATTCTGGCCACGTGGTCCGCCTAGTTCTAGTTCAGACATGCTATGCGCTCTATGACATCTGTGACGCCTGTTCTTTTTCTTATTTCTTCGTTTCTAACTCTGTCTCTGAGAATCAGTCCAAGAAGCGAGCGTTCCATTCGTCTTTGGGCTACTCAGAGTTTGGTTGCTGTAAGCCTGGGTTAAGGAAAGTGTTTCTGCGCCATAACACATGACTGGAAGCACACATTGGCCGAACGTCTTCTTTTTCAAATAATTTGGCTTGTTGCTCTTGAAGATGTCTGATAGAGCTCCATATGTGACCCATGTTAAAGTCATTCTTCTTTGCAGTTCAGTAGTTTGGTTGTCCCTAGCAATTTGGATTTCATGACCCAAGTATTTATATTTATGAACTAATCCTATTTCGTTGCAGTCGACTTTTGGATTTTCGCTTGGTACCAGATTTGTCATGTATAATGTCTTTTCAAAGTTCAAAAAAACTTCATTACAGGCGGCATAGTTCCAATATCTTTTAAGTTATCTGTTATCAGAACAATGTTATGAGACATTGATGCATGTATACATACGCATTCAGTTTGGAGTACCGATAATATGTGCGACTTTCCTCTAACGCTCTCATTACGCTGTTAATTTCTATCGTAGCGAATCCTTTGGATTCAATGGATTTTTCTAGAATTTATGCAGTGGAAGCGATCGTTAGTACCAAATTTTTTTTTTAAAACCCGCCTTTCCCTAGGTTGGTAAAAATCTAATTTTGTTTCGGTTATTTGTTATTACTCTTGTGAACAATTTATAGAGGTGGTTTAACAGGTTTATGGGTCGGTAATTCTCGAGGTCTCTTGGATTGCCCTTTTGTGTAATAAAATATTAATTGCACTGTGCCATCATATAGATGTTTAACTTAGGTGCAGACATAAGTTGAGCAATTTCTTTCTCTTTCAAACTCTACGGCTTCTATAACGATATTATCTTCTCCTTGTGCTTTATTTCTTTTCATTTTCTTCAGTGTGTTCCTTATTTCGTCTGTTGATATACCAGGCATCAATTCCGATCCTTGGTTGGCTAATCTTTTTCCTGAATTTTCTAACTTTTCTGTTTATTATTCATCATGTTTTTGTCGACTTCTGTATAATTCTGTATAGAAATCTTCTACTATTCCTAGTAGTTCGTCCCTGTTGGTGATGATATTTCCATCTTTATTTTTTAATATCATTATTTGTTTTTGCCATTTGTCAATTTTCTCCTTAGAACTTTGAGACTCTTGTTATTTTCAATCGTTTGTTAGAATTGTTCTCTTTTATGCTTTCAGTTGTCCATCCTAATAGATTTTTGAATTATTTTACTTATCTTTCTAAGTTGATGATGTTATTTGCTTCTATTCCTTTTCATTTTTCGCCTCTCTTCCATTAATGCTTGGGTTTGGTATCCTCATACCTCATTCAAGGTGTTGGTATTTGGGTCTGTATTCTTATTTCTTTCGAGAATACTGTTGATGTGTTCTTCAAATGCATTTATATTATTAGGCTTTGTCCAGGTATGTGTAGACTTGTTTTTGATCATGCGGTATCTCTCTTTTCCAAGGTCTACTTCTAACGACGCGTTCACCATTCTGTGGTCGCTACCTGTTAAAAAATAGTTCAGGACTGTAACATCTGTAAAGATTTGCCTCTTATCAGTGATCATAAAATCGATCTCGTTCTTATTTTTTCTGTTTGGGCTATACAATTCAAAATGAAATTACATTATGATTTGAACATACTTTTCTTTTTTGATAATAAAGATATCGAGATTTTTTTTTACGAAAACGTTGAGAAAATATGAATCTACCTATCTCGCAATAATAAAAAGATGTACTTTTTGTTTCTAATAAATTCTACAGGGTATTTATAGTACACAAGTAGAACTATAATGTATAATTAAAATCATCGAAATGCAAAAAGTTTTCAGGCTGGATTTTTGTACATTCCGACTCAGCCACATGGAATTAACAAAAATTGTTCTTAAAATTTTTTGCTGTAAAGATTTCCAGCATGGTGGTATAGTGTGGAACTTAAAAAATTTTATTTTTTTTAAAACTGTTCATTGTCTTCTTTCGCAGCATAAGTTTTTATAAAAATGTGATTTATTGCATCATTTACTTTACATATACTTTGACATAATTTTGAACCCAACTTCCAGATGCAGTTGATGTAATAAAAGTATCGGTTATGTAACTTTTTAGTTGCTGAAGAGGCAATTTGAAATAAACTCTAATTTTTGTTGACTGTCAGTTTCTTTGACGTTCAGCAGGAAATCAGCAACTTCTTTAGATGTAGCTTTTCCAGTCGAAATACTCAATTGTAGCATCAAATGGATTCATCGTTACTTTTATTCCCTTTATGATACTATCCAAGTTTTTGTGTCTTTTTGAATTTTGTTTTTTTTGCAAATTGTGTGAAGTATCATCTTTATTAGTTCATCCCATATTTTCTTTCACGGTTGTTAATATTTTTGTACTCATGCTATGGCTGAATTTCTCATACTTGGTACTTACAGTTAGTGTTATTTTTTTTGTTAAACGCACTAGTAGAATTTATAGAAGTCATTTTTTAATTATTAATTAATTATAGTCTGGACAAATTTATATCGGGCTCCTCTTGTTTTTTATAATTTTTAACATACTAAATTACATATCATACAACTTTTATCCAATAAACAGATCGGCATTTTTTATATCGGATCCTCTACTATATTATTTTATTATTAAATATTAAATAAAGTTAGGGGAAACTGCTATAAAGTAAAGTTTAAAATATTACTATATATTGTCAATTGTTTTTATCTTCTAACTAATCAGTGTATTATTCTGGTAACTATAAATATATACTATAAGTAACAATCTGTAAAACTGTCTTGTTATATTATCTATAAAGTATATAAATATATAGTAAATGATTTTTTCGATTTTCGAGATTATTTTCTGAATATGTCTGTACATAGAGTTTACATGAAACTTAGTAATTATGCTAGAGTTTTGTGTTGTACATATTAAACAATAATTATATCGAAATCAGAATTATCATACCACAAATAGTACGTAAATATCTTTCAGGTACCTTTTTGAATTGAATATTTCATGTATATTTTCATTTAATAACTGACAGCAAAAACTTTTCTATGGTGATGGGTATAACTTTAGAAAATAAAAGTTCATAGGTCCATTTCTTGAAAAAAGAAATAGATTTTAGTCCTAATGTTACAGAAGTAAATAGACGACAAGGCGAAGGCAGACTTTTAAAAAATTAATAACAATTTAAACAAAATTTCATAGATATTGTACTAATAATAAACAACGATAGTATAAAATAATTTAAACATATGTTTGAAACCAACATAACTAGAAAAGTTAGTGAAACGAAATAAAAATAAAAAAATCTGAAAACTTTGTTTTCAAAACTTCTACACAATTGTGTAGAAGTTTTTAAAACAAAGTTTTTAGTGTTTTATTGTTATATAAAATGAATTTCCATCAAGTAACGGTCGAATCCATCACTTATAAAAAAACTATTTTTCCACGTATAAGAACTAAAAAACAGGTTAGACTTTAAAATATTAATAAAATAAATTAGCTAAACAGTATATAGGAGGCTTTACATAATCGCATAGCACACTTCATTACATAATACATAAACTGTTGTAAAAGTTAATACAGTCCTCTCTCTCCATAACGATATGCAAGGGACCGAACATTTTCATCGTTATAAGGAGAGATCGTTATACAGAGAGAGACAAAGTTCGGTACTGAAATATTTATAATACTGTACTAAATAACTTATTTTAGTTTGAAAAATTTATCAAAACGAACATAAATGATTTAACAATGTATTGTACACCACATAGATTTATTAAAGAATAATATAAGCAATACAGTATAAAAAAAATGACTGTATAATTAAAACATGTGTACTGTACAATAACAAAATATTATTCTACTGTAAAATATATTTAGTCTACGTTACCAAAAAGTCTGTCACCTTGGCCTATTTCCTTTTCCCTTTCCACAGAACTGACCTGAATTTGTCCTAAAGACGCATAGAATATTCCACAGAGGTCGGAGCTGGTTCTGGCTCTGCTTCCACTTCCGGGTTACTGTTTTCTTCTTCTTCTACACGAATTGCTTGTAGGATGTCCTCGTCAGAAAGTCTAGATGTAGTAGCTATATTTTCATCAACTTCTTCAAAATCTGTTAGCTCTTCCGGTCCGTAGGTGATAGTAAGTTCAAACTGTCTGGCACAAACATATAATGGCAGGTTATCTTCATCATCAGTCAATCCTTGATCGTCCAGCCATCCTGCGTGTTTGAAGGAATGTTTTATTGTATTGCTCGTCACCTTGTCCCAGGATTTACTAATCATTAGGATGGCGTCAATAATGTTTAATTTAAGATCGTCATTGTTCTCAACCAATTCCATCAAAAGTCTTCTCTTTTAATGGCTTTTCAAACTCTTGATGACACTTTGGTCCATGGGCTGAAGGACACTCGTTGTGTTTGCTGGCAGAAAACATAGTTCAATGTTTTGAAGGTCGCATAGTACATAATGAGCAGGACTATTGTCTACAAGCAGAATAATTTTTTTCCCTTTAAGCTCGATATCCCACTTTCTTATCGCTTCTTCAAAAATTTTCGAAGTTATCCACGCACTCTTGTTTAGTTTATAGGTCACCGGTAGATTTTTTATGTTTTTAAAGCAATGTGGGTTTTTTGACTTCCCTATCACTAACCATTTTCGCTTCACCGAACCTGTTATGTTAGCGGCCAGTTAAACTGTAATGCGTTCCTTAGAGAGCTTTCCACCAACGCACTTTTCCGATTTTAATTTTAAAGTTATGTTTGGTGTCAATATAAAAAACAATCCAGTCTCATCAGCATTGAAAATGTCGTCGGACGCATATCGTGCCTTCAGTCCAGGCTACACGTTTTCTAGCCAATCATCCGTTACGTTTTTGTTAATATCGCGAGCCTCTCCACTGATTTGCTTGTAGTTGATCTTGTGCAGCAGCTTCCACTTGCTCAGCCAACCCTCAGATTCCTTGAAATTCTCAATTCCAAGCTCAGTTGCAAAAAACTCAGCTTTTGTCCTGACCACAGGCCCCGAAAGTGGAATATGGTTCATACGCTGTTGCTGGAACCACTGAAGCATTCTTCTTCTTTGGGTGCCTTTCCTATCGGAGATTGGATATCATTAGGGCGATTCTAATTTTATTTATTTGTTTATTTACTGAAACATAGCGCGATCCAAATTTTCGTGCTGAGGTTTCCGCAACTTCTTCCTACTACCGCCGTCCATCTCCGCTTCAATCCACTTTTTTCTGTCCTTCGATAACTTTTCATTCACCAAGAGCACTTTACGCTTTTTCGAAAACATGTTGACTGTTGACACAGTGAGACACAACTCAAACTGGAAATAAAAAGTCGTCAATAGATGACAACATCTGCGTGATAACAGTTAGGCACGCCGGCCGAACAATAAAAGCGAGTCACTTAACCCTCTGATAAGAATGAGTAGAATGGGTGGCCGCATTCCTTGCCACTCGTGACTCAGGTAGTATGAACTTTAAACACAATAACACATTTGTCATCGACTATTGAACGCTGAAAAGTTATCGCTATAAAGAGAGAACGATGTCGGTATAGAGAAAGAATTAATAAATAATTGTCCTTATGACGAACCAACCAACGTTTACTATTTTCATTGTTATAGAGGAATTATCGTTCTAAAGAGAGACTACTGTATACCATCCCTTCTATTTTTTGGTTTCATAACTATGTCAAATTAGATATCAACATTTATCGAAATAATATTTAAGTTATTGAGAACCATTTTATAATATCCAGTTTTGGAGAAACATTTTTGTACCAATAGAACAGTTTTTGCATCCGTTTTTATCTAAGACTATTCCCCAGACAATAAATTATAATCACTATCTAATCTGAACATTATTCTTGGACTTATCACAGTAACTGTGTATTTTAAATCAATTTAGTCAAAATCGTAGCTGTTAGCAGTAGTATCCTAGCTCAAATATATTCTAGGAGTAATTACTTAACTGTTGATACCTTTAACTTATTTTCAAAGAATTACAATCAAAGGGGCACTGTTATACTCATTTATATAATTCATATGATACAGGGTGGTGTCTGAATTTGGTAAATACATCAGCAATGTATTTTTTATTATTTAATTGTAAACACTCCTTTTTATATAAGTAATAAAATTTTTATGCTTCAAAATAATTTTACAACTAAGAAACATAAATTAGTTAAATATATTTTTGGAAATATGCTATGTGAGTCAACGTTTAATCAGTAAAGGATTACTAGCCAAAATTAATTACTGGTAGTTATCTGTAATTTTTAGGCACGACCATTTTAACGCAATTAATAGACAAGATAAAATCTTAGTCGATTCCAATTAAAATGTTTTTTGTATAAATAATTCAAATGTATATAAATGTGTCTTTCAAGATTTCATATTAATAAGTTAAGACAAGCGGGAGTTATTTTCCGTACTGACACTGACTTAAATAATAATACAGAAATCAGGGAATTCAAAGGAGTTAACATATTTGATATTTAACATGGTATTTAATGCTTGTTTTTTAAATAACAGCAAGCATATTTTTTATCACCAACAGCGCTACGACAGGAGACGATACAACAACAGACGTCATTCCGTTTGGCAGTTTGGGAGCGGACACGAAATTTGCATAAGTTTACGATTTCGGCAAAAGCTTTGCTATGGTTTTGATGAATTGAAAGGCCAAAATATAAGGCGCAAGTGCACAATTCGTTAAACCTTCTGTGTATGAATCGGTATCAATAGAGTTCTATAACGTTATTTTTGCATAACCCTGTATCGTCAGTGACTCTGGTTGATACAAATTCACACACAGAACGGTCGGTGAATGTCGCTTATTTACCACGCAATCTACTCTGATGGCCATAAAAAAAAACGATTTTTCTCTTGCGCCTTATATTTTTCATCAATGCGATAGCAAAGCTTTTGCTGAAATCGTAAACTTTTGCAAATTTCGTATGGCTCAAAAGACAGAAAGCGACATTATTAAATCATTTTCGTTTTTCGACGATGCAGGGTAATGCAGAAATAACGTGACGAATTGTGCTCATGCGCCATATATTTTGGTATTTTGGCCTTTCAATTCATAGATATTGTTAAAAATATTTTATACACGTGTTTTGTCTGGCATTTTGATACTGTTCAAATAGCTGCTAAAAATTGTCTACCTCTAGTCTAGTTCTAGAGAAAACGAACCAATCCTCCATATGTGGTACATGGACCAGGAGAAAGAATTCCACTGACTAAAATATGGTAATGCTCTAGATTGTGGAGGCAAACATGTATTTATTCTATATCATGCCTTCTGCATCGTATACTTAAAACACAGTTCTAAATGTGTTTTCTCCTGTAAGAGCACCAAAAACATTTCCTGTGGTAGATATTGCAGAAGCGCCAGACCTTGCACAGAAATTTAAAATCACTGTATGTTTCTCAAACAGCTGGGTCATATGGAATTTACCATCCCGTCCGTTACTTGGAGGTGATCGGTGGATGATAATTGACTCGTAAGGAGTCTTATTTTCATTCTCATGATGGTGCAAGTATACCTAAATAATCTTTCAGTCCTTTTTTGGTTTTATCTTCATCAACATACTGTCTAGTCTGCATCTTGTCTTTACTCGCCGGCCAATTTGAATGAAAGATGGAAATAAAAGAGTTGATGCACGCGGCAGAAGAGGAATCAAAGAACCCACAGGTTTTCAGTAAACATGCGCCAGCTAAAGTCACCTGCATGTAATGACACTGTTTCAAGTAGACTAAAGCTGCAGACCCTGTAGCCTAAAAAAATGACTATGCGAATTAGATCGCAGGTCGCCAACACTTTTTGGAAACTACCAAGTGATTGCCCTCCATCGATATACCTTTTTTGGTTTTCTGTTTTGCGAGACATGCCATTACATTTTACTTTTATTATTCACTCGCATGATCCTTTTCTATTTGTTTTAAACTTTTCAACGTTTGGTATTCCTTTCCCCAGGTATCTGTAGCTTCCTCCGTGGCTATTGTTAGTTGTTGCCCTGGAAATCATCAAAGTCTTCTAACTCTAATGCCACACATTGGTTGCATTGCTCCTATAGTGACCCTTTACCAAGTTAACATTCTCCTTTTCTAACTTGTCTGCACCGTACTGAAGACGACCACTAGTCAGAAATACGTATATATATATATATATATATATATATATATATATATATATATATATATATATATATATATATATATATATACAGTGTGTAAAAGCCAAATGGAATAAATTCATTATTTAGGTTACTGTACATATTTATAAAAAATCCCGAAACACGTCAAATTTAAATTATAACTTGACATTCTTTAACGTGAAAATGCAACCCCTACCTTCAACCCCCTTAGAATGACAGGTACAACCCCCAATTTTTAAAATAGGTGTTGTGTTCGGGTGTTACCTCCGTAACCAATCATTTGTAAAGCTGTTATTTTATGCATTTCCGTTAATCTAACCATTTTTCAGAATTGAATTGAACGAAATTTTTACTTAAATTAAAATACTGACAACTTAAATAAAACAATTTACTAATGCGTGTTAAAATAACGTTGCCACGGAAATTATTTAAAGTTTTTTAATGGTTACCATCTTAGAACCACATTGCTATGGTTTTTGGTCACTTTCTCATTATCAAGACCTAAACGGGAAATAAGTTTTGAGTATATTTTAGCGAATTTCGGTAACCACATGATTTTAATTTATTTTATCTTAATTAATCTTAATAAACTTGAAAGCGACAACATTTTTGAATGGAGAATGAAAAGACCTTTCAAACGATATATCACAAGCCTATACTTCCTATTTTAAAAATTGGGGGTTGTACCTGTCATTCTAAGGGGGTTGAAGGTAAGGGCTGCATTTTCACGTTAAAGAATGTCAAGTTATAATTTAGATTTGATGTGTTTCGGGATTTTTTATAAATATGTACAGTAACCTAAATAATAAATTTATTCCATTTGGCTTTTACACACTGTATATATATTACAATTAGCCAACTGGCTGAATTATGACCGGTTTGTAACAGAAAGCTTTCATGAAAAAAAAACGTGAGCCTACTTTCTTTTAAGGTTAGGTTAGGTTATGATATATAAGCTGCAGACTGAAGACTGTGTGATGTACAAATAGAAACCATAATTAAGGGCTGAACTGACTCCAATTTATAACATATATTATAAAATGGGAGTATTAAGGACTTCTTGGAGAAATACATATTTTTACAAATGATAGTACAATTCATAATAAATAGCAAATAAAGGGGCGATCAAGGAAAGATATCGTTGTATTTAGAGCTATATTATAGATTCCATGATTATTATCCTGTCTATCGATACACAAAGTGCGAGACTTGAGTCTTTCTCAACTATTTGTTTAACTACAAAAATTAATAAATTTACTACTATTTAAAAATTAATAAATTTTTAAATAACTAAACTAAGGCATAACTGTTCATAGTTTTTATGTTTTAGTGACATAATTATTAAAAATGTCGGAGGTTCACTTATTTGTAAAATGATTTTAAATAGGATTACACAACAGCTTTCAAATTATGTAAACTGAGCTGTTCGGGTTAAAGAATACAAAATTAGTAGAGGTAGTCTATTCTTTATTGCACTGTCACCGTTAAACATTAAGTGACACAAGAGCGTAGAAATGATAACTGGAATATCATACAAAACATCACAAAAACTATGCCTTGGTTTTATATTAATGAAACGATTTCATTAATATGATTTAATTAATAATTAATAAAACGGTTTTATTAACTAAGGCCTTAGTCGAGTTACACAAAAATTTATTAGGTAAAGTTGTTAAGTTCGTAATAGTTGGGAGTAGACTTAAACGCTCACTGTATATATATTATAATTAGGTCACCTTTTTATTCACAATGTTGACCCACTAAGCATGCAGAGTAGAAATAATTTTAGACTATGGATTAATAGTGAGTAGCCCCCAGAGCGTTGTCGTTTTTTATTGTTTGTACACTAATTATTATTGCACACATTGTTGCTATTTAAAAGGAAGATGTAAACATTTTATTTAAAGATCGTTTATGTTAATCAATAATAAGTCGAAAATATGTATAGTACTTTCTTAACTAGGTTTAGTAGTTTCAGGTACTTTTTATTCTATAGAGCTAAGTGACTATTTACGTTTTAGATTTGTAGACGGATTTTTATTGTTTATTTTCAACTTTCTTCATATTTTGCCTATAAGGTTGCCATTTTAACCGCAGAAAGAGTTAAGGAACTTTGAATGGCATATCTCTGCATTTATTTATTAGACATCAAACGCCAATTGTGGTGTAATTTCGTCGTGCAGTAGACTAATTTTATCGGCATTAGTTACGTAAATCATAGAAATGAAAACCTGGCGGGTATAGTCGCTTATTAAGTTATTAGTTTAGTTAATTTAGTTTTCTTAAAATTCTCATATCTAGTTTTAGCCCATTCTTTATTAATTAAACGCCATGATCGCGGCTTATCTGGATGTTTAGTTTTAAGATCCATAAACTCTCTTCCTACTTTTGATTTGTTGTTCATTATATATGCGTCTTTTTCTTCGGTTCTTCTACTAGAATGCATGATATTTATCTCTGTATCCATAGCTACCACAGGTTATGTTTTACTGTTTTCATTTTATAGACGTATATTGGTTTTTGAAATTTATATACATAAATTTGTCGCACAGCCTAACGTATGGTCCTAAAGTTTTGGGAAAAATTTCACCTGGTCTGATTAAGAAGCAAAATGCATTTAACAAAGAAGTCCATAGAATTGAAATGTCATCAGTTATTGACATTTAATAAACAAAGCAGAATATTTTGGTTTGTGCTCGGCAAAATAAAATTGATATTCGTCGAGGTGTTTATAATATGGTTGGGCGAATGTCGAAACGAGATATTGTTAATATTTATCGAGATCAAAACATAAGGAAATCGACAATTTATCGCACAATCAATGAATGTGAAGAAGGGATACTATGTGTTAACTTGCGTAAAAGTGGCCGACCGCGGATTTTGAACCATATAAGAGAGGCAAGACTAATTGAAGCAGCTAAGAACAAAATTGGGGTCTCACAGCGAAAACTGGCCAGAAGATTTCATGTTGGAAAGACTACAGTATACAGGACCCTATCGAGTAACAATATTATCTACCGGAAAAGAAGGAAAGCTCCAAAACACAGAGGATCAATTAGAGAGAATTCCGAGATGTTGCCTCGCGTTAAGGCGAGTGCATTTCGTCAACAAGTTGATCGTGATGGACGATGAAAAATATTTTATTTACACATACGATTACGAAAATGTACCTGATGAAATAAAATCCAAAAGTAAGAAAAAATTTGAGGACAAAATTTTGTTATGGTGTGCAATTTCTGAGGCTGGCTTTATCTCACAGCCCTACAGTGGTGTTGTTCGAGGCGAAGCCTTAAACGCAAATATTTATATTCAAAGATGTCTCTCTAAATTGCTTCCGTTTGTGAACACACATCATGCAAATGATCAAATAGTCTTTTGCCAGATCTTGCTTCATGTCATTACGCGAGGATCACAAGAGACAGGCACGAAACTAACAACATTACCTTTGTACCGAAAGCAGACAATCCCCCCAACCTACCTCAGGCTCGTCCAATTGAAGAGTTCTGGGCAATATTAAGTCGGAAAGTCTATAATAACGGATGGGAAGCACAAAATCAGGAACAGTTAAGACGCCGCATATATACAAAAATTAGAGAAATTGACAACGAGGTCGTCCAAAGGATGATGCAGTTAGGGGAATTATTAGGCAAATCGAAAATAATGGTCCCTTGTCTGTCATTTGAATTTTGATTTATAATAAGGATAGTTAAGTTAAATTGTTGAATAATTTAATAAAAATATAAGATTATTGTGGTCAGAGTTATATGATTTTGAAATTTTTCCCAAAACTTTAGGACCATACGTTAGGTAATTTAGAGTAAGACGTATTCGCTTTTGGTGCCGAATAATGGCATTCCATTCCTATTATAAAACCAAAAACTAATGTCGGGAATGCCACTTTGAAACTGACACTGACAAACAAATTCGTAGTGTGATACATTTGAACGGTACATACATTACATCTTATGTTACATCTCCCTCCTTTGAGGTTCTACAAACCATTAATTTTAAATATGAGATATACCATATGTGTTACACATCTTAAAAATTAAACGCAACATCTTTGTTTCGCCAACAAATTTTGTTTATCACATTAAAAACTACATTAAAACTAATTTCGCAACATCAATAAGAAAATTTTTTACATACAATGTAAATAAAATTATCCTTGGTGAAAAGAAAGAAGAAAATGTTGTAGTAGAGTTTGGTCTTCGAGCAGGAAACGGTAGAGAGAACCGATCTGTAGAATTCTGTGAAGTAGTAGATCTGTTTATTATGCATACCTTTTTTTAAATGCCCAAAGGGAGACTTTACACTTGAACAGCTGCAGCAGATGGATCTGAAAAATAAATAATTTCATATCCTTTTAAATAAAGCATATGAAATGTTAATTTTGTAATGCTTCCAACAAAAAGGAAATGCTAAAAAGTGACTGTGGGACAATCAGTCGTTTGAATTACGTTTTAAAAATATTTTTTAAATAATAATGGAACGAGAGACACTATTCAGCTTGCAAGCACTTGTTCAGAAATATAGGGATCCTGTGTATATGTGCTTTATATACTTTGAGAAAGCATTCGATAAAGTTAAACATGGAAAATAAGGCTCTTCAAATGTTACATTTTTTCGACATTATGGTATTGAAAGTTGAACGTCCACTAAATTGCTATTAAATAAACTTAAATCTTTCGAAATGTGAGTGTATCGAAGATTGATATGCCTAAGCTGGATTGGCAGAGTGACAAATGAAGAGGTATTACAACGTTTAAAAAACAACGCGAAGAATTATAAACCGTAAAAATACAAAAATTGGAGTATGACTCCCATAGAAATGTAAAGTCACTATCCATTTTCAAAAAATGTGGAAATAATAAAAGTTATCCTGATGTTCATCAATTTAGACTAAAAGAAACCCTAAGTTCTTTTAGGTTTTCTTATATTTTGACTGGTGTGTTGGTAATTGGGATTACGTGGTTTTTTGTGGTTCAGTAGGTTACTAAACTACATTCGTTTTACAAATTCCCATCTGTCAACAAACGCACGTGAAATCCAAACAGGGTCGTACTGAGGTATATTGTATGATTTTTAAAAATATTTACTTTTGAAACTTAGTGTAAGAATTTCTTGAAATTTAATCATTGTGAGCAAAACTTAATGTTCCATTGAAGAAAAATGTGCTAAAATAAAATATTCATTAACTGAGAGATACATAACAAAGTAAACATTTTGAATAAAAAAGCAACATGCTACAATTTGAATTTAAACAGACTGGCAAGTTTGGATCTGTAACATGAGAATCCGTCTGGCTTAAGGCAATAAATTATATTTAATAGCCTCTTGACGAATGAGAGGGCGAATATCAATACGTGCGTATATTTACAGATGGGAATTTGCTAAATGAATATACTTTAGCAGATTATCTAGATGCTCTATGCGCCTAGGTATTTTGAAGCATAAGCATTTTGCAACCTTTGTCTCTTTTTAATTACCTCAATGCGCCTGTTTCTTTCATCCCGTTATTAAGGGTTGTACCCTTGCTTAACTTTCACCAAAGAATACATAAATAATAATAAACAAATCGGAGATATCAATACAATAGAATATTTTTTGAAAAAAAGTATAATATATATTGTGTTACAATACATTACAAACGATCTTTAAATAAAACAAAATCTGACCAGAAACTTGTGTAATAGTGAGATGCAAAAAATTGTGGTGATCGTTTTATGCCAAATTGTTGAGATGTGTATACCTTGTAATTTAAATACGGATTTGTATAGTGGCAATCGCACAATTTGGGTGATATTAGCGTAGATCTAAGAATACCAAAAAATGTTTGTTGGACTATCAAATAAAATTTAAAATATATTATGAGTTGGTTATTATTTCTCATTCCTTATACCAAAATATAATCTAAACATACAGTTGTGGTAATCTGAAAACTGCATATAGCACGCATAATTAGTGTGAAAAGAACAGTATAATGTTGTTCTGTTAACAGAGAGAGACCGAATATAGTATGAAAGTAGGACCGACATACGAGCTTGGTTTTAACACCCATTAGATTGAATTCTAGGTTTGTCAAAGTGACATTCAGTTTTGATAACGGAAACGTAAAATCTACGTTTAGTTTTTCATTATTTATAATTGGTTTTATTCCCAAAAAAACAGAATAAAGAAATTGATATTTCAAGTTAGGAAAATGGTAATCTTTACAACTGAACATAAAATTTAAAGAAGCAGTGTCGACGATATAATCGGTAGGTTTTCGTTTTTATTCGAAGGCCCTGTACCAACAAAATCTACAATTCACAACATTATTTTGAAATTTGAAAAAACTGGTTGTGTCAAAAATTGTAGAACATGTACGGATAGTGATGAAGATAATACGAGCTCTTGCAATTAATGAAGAACTGGAACAGCGGGAAACTGCCGTAGTCTAGCTGAAATCAATTTTCGTTGTAACAGCACCCTAATTTTAAGAGAAACTGGTATTTGTGTTAGTCATTACTTCTAAAAATCATTTACGCCTTTTAAAGCATAACACCCGAAATATTGTCGAACATCCGAAAGCAATTATTATACAATAGATTGGGCTAATGCTTGGCTGAAGGTGGTGGACTTTTTGAAAATTTAATTTAAAATATTCTTAATTAAAATTATAAAATGGTTATTTTTTAGAATAAATTGTTTTAATTTATGCCGTTAAGAATTTATTGTTATTTTTAATGAATTGAGAATAAAGAAACTGTTGATTCAATCTAAGATATGAGCCTGTTTTTAAATCTTGTAATCAGTTGAAATATTTCCCCAGACCATATAAAAAATAAACTTTCTTTCGGCAACAATATACAGACAAGACATAATACTTACGGGTCCATCACAGACATGTGGTTACATGTTATTCTCTCGGACATATAAGTCAATATATTATTTTTTCTCAGTTTGTTGCATTGCCTTAATGCCTTATAGTCAGAATTTTTTTTCCATGCCTGTATAAGTATCATCTACGATATAACTCGAAAATAAGCTTACATAAATTCAAATGGACACCCGGATAACAAATACCCAAGCAATGGGTATCTATAAAAAATCCATTAGATGCAAAATGACAAGGGATTAGAACATAATCTAACCAGTTTAATATTTAATTACTTGGGAGTGGTAGTATGCGTGAAAGAGAGATGATCGAAGAGGAAGGACCACAAGCCATACAAGTATTATAAAGATAACACGGAAAAACAAATCATGGTAAAATCTATAAAACAAATGTAAGACGTAAGTACACCAGACGTACATGTTAGAGTTTGTTTTACACTTAAAGACTCACAGGATAAAACCTATACAAAGATTTAAAAAATTTACCTGATGGACTTTATTAGAAAAACAAACGACACTCAGCCACTCACACTGCTTGTTTAATATGAAATGACGATGTGATTCTCAAACACCGGCTTTCTGGCGAAATTATGCGAGATTTGTATCGTCTGATCTTTTTGACCAATTAAAAAAATCGATTTTAGAAACAACGATAAGTGTTTATGGCCACTTATGAAATTCCAAGAGGAAGCCTTATACTCCACGTAATTTAAAGATAAACATTAAAATGTTTTCTTCGGAGATTCGTAGTACTTAGTTTAAAATCCTATACAGGGTCGCATAAAAGTTACTGCTTTCTGAACTAAATTAAATTTGAAAAATTTAAGGGTTTTGAATCGTTACAATATTACTTGCCGTATTTTTATAGATAAACTTTATTAGGTTCAGTTTTATGATTCAGAACATAAGGGTGAAACTTTTGATGTGTATTGCATATGTAGACAACAACAAAAATACGTGTATTATAAATGCAAATTTGACTTAATGTACAAATACTTTTTATATAAAACACCAAACATTTATATTTGTTATTTTTTTTTTATTATTTTTTAAATACATTTCATACAATTCGAGACAATAAGGAGACAGTATAAATGTGAAAAAGCGTGTATTGTATACAAAGTATAAAAGTCTATAACTCCAAATTTCTCTTTTTGAGCTCTTCTGATATCCAAGATTTCAATTTTAAAGTACTGGCATACACACCGGGAACATTTTCGGTTCCGCAACCGATACCCCAAGAAACGATTCCCATATGAAAATATCTCATTTGTCCAGGAAGTAAACACATTAAAGGACTTCCTCCATCTCCCTTGCAGGCATCTTTGTTCTTTTCCCCACCTGCACACATGAATGACTCGTTCAGAATAAAACCAGTTCCCAACCTCGTTTTTCGAAGCTGTTCTTCACATTTACCAAATGGTACAATTGGTAACTCAACTTTTTTCAAAACTTTGATACCTGAAAAGAAAACGTGTTTTATTATAAATGCTCGGTCTCAAAGAACTGAATATATAAAAGTTAAAGTCGGGTCCATCGATATTTGTATGTTATGAAATTCGAGTAAGCGATGTCCAGGAACGTATCGCGATATTAGTTGTTTCACCGACACAAATTTTTTGATACAAGTATTGAATCGTAAAATAACAATGTGTAATGTGTATATTATAGCCAATGTGCAGAAAATCTGATTTTGATTTCTTTGTTTTTTAAATGGTTAAAAGTGAAATGTAAAAAAAATTATCACTCTGCCACCCTGTCGGAAAAAATACTAGGTGATACAACGGCACCTTCTATAGGGCTTTTCAACGCTTCTTATTTGTTTCAGGTACTTGTTATGTCATACAATTTTATTATATCTACGTCATACGTCTTTGGTGTGTATAGTTATTGGTACATATTATATACCAATAACGTATGGCGTAGATATATTAAAATTATACGACATATGACAAGTGCCTGAAACATAATGAGAAGCGTTGAAACGCCCTATTAGCGTTTAACGATGAAGTACATAGACGAAACTGTGGAAAAGTGTTTTACATTTACGAAAATATTGTTTTAAACAAAGTTAGCAATTTATAATAAAAAACTGAGTTGTTTTAACTGAAATAATCATCATATTAGCGTACCTTGTCTAAAATATTTCTCCTGCAGACGAGTTCTCATCATCGTCACTATCCACCAGATTAATAATAAGTTGTTCACTGTTTAAAAATAATTGTCCTAATCTACTGTACTCATTTTCTACTTTCATTACATGGTTTACAGTTTTTTTCCAGTCGGTACTTGTAATCTCTGATAGTTCATATCGAATTAAATCGACAATTTTCGCGTCAAATTTTGGAGAACCATTTTTTCTCCGAATCCGTTTTTTTACTTGTCCCCAAATAAGTTGGATATGATTGAATATGCAAAAATAAGGTGGTAACCAACAGTATGGCCATGTTGTATTGCAATAGTGTCCAGTATATATTGTTTCTTATAAGTTTTAGTACGAAGCACTTCAAGTAACTGTTTCTTATTATAGTTGTCTTCAAAATACAAATCATTATCTGAGAGGATATCTTTTAGTTAATGTTTTAAAAAAGAACTGTTAGGAATTTTTTTTGAGAAGCCTTGAGTGGTAGCTAGCATTGTCCATAACTATCACACTGCCCGATGTTATATTGGGAAGTAGTGTATTTTTAAACCATTCTTCGAATATAGTAGAATTCATATTCTGATGATAATTACACTACATGTTTCTATTTTTTTTTCCGCAAGCATTAACCTATTTGGCGCCCAACCATTTGCAGATCTACAGTGCACAATAATCATCCGAGAACCTTTATTCGGAGGTACTCCTTTCAACTGGCACCTAAGTGAACCATCAGTCCAATCTTTGCTAGCGGTATCATGCGTGTCATACCATGTCTCGTCTAAATAATATATAGTACGCTATTGGTCTCGATATTCTTGAATTTTTTTAAAATAATCCAGACGCCAGTGTACTATCCTCTTACTTTCCATAATAGCCACCCGTTTATCAACGGTTTTGTATTTGAACCCAGCCGTATACGTAAAGTGGTTTTAGGGCAGCTTCTTCCCATCGCAACAAGCTTGGTATATATAATATCAATTGTTGGTATTACACTTTTTTTGTATTCCTCGTAAAGCAAATTCCTTTTAGCAACATTTAGCAGTCACGATATTAATTTGTTTAGGTTTTCCAGCATCCGATCTTGTTTTTCTCTTTTTAACACCACTTTTCACGATGTCGCACATGGTAGAATACGGAATTCCTGTTAGAAAGGCCGATTTTCTTATAATACTGCCTTTACAACTATTCTCAGGATCATTTTGAAGATTTTTGTAAACGTTCATACAAATTCTCGTAGATTGTTCATTCAAAACAATTCTTTTCTTTTGAAGACTTAAACACTTTTCTACAGTTACAATCTCAGTATCATTGTTTTTTGTATCACTTACACTTAAAAGATTGTTGACTACTACACTTTCTCTACTACTACTTGGGTTCTCTTACTCGCATGCATGAAAAAACTGTAGGTCATTTTTCCCACGGTCGAAACATTTTCTTTATACACAAATAGACAGTTTCAAAAAAATTAACAACAAAAATATACTACAATTATTATAACTACTCACAACAAAATTTCAACACAACTCAAAATTAAAGCAATGCACAACGCAAAGATACAACTAAACTAAAAATTTGCAAGTCCAGTCCCTTAGATAAGACACATGCCGGTATTTTGCCGGTAAATGAAGTAAATAATTTTATTGCAAAATAAAAACAAGTAAACATAAAAGGAGGTAATTATAACCAATAAATTTTAATAAATAATGTGAAAATATGACTACTCCTATTATTGCTTTAATGATAGATTTCAAAGCCAAAAAATTACAATGTTAGTTACAAATTTACAATAAAGCAATAATTATAAAAATACTACAGTAAAAACAGATACTTTAACTGGATTTAATAGTAACCTCATGACTATGGCAGGTTTCGAGGATATTACGAGGGGATTTGATAATGTTAACCAAGATGTTTTAACGAACAAATTAATTTAAATTGGATTTCTTAAACAATAATTAGCGAACTTTATAACTAAATACTAGCTGTACACAAATAGGAAAATGCATTTAAAAATAAATCAAGTAACGACTACACCTAGAACTACGAACCTTGGACTCCCCCAAGGCAGTATTTTAAGTCAAATTCTGTTTTATTGCATTCAGTGGATGCCAGTAAACTAGTAAAAGTATTATATTTACAGATTTCAAAAGTGTCGTAGAGAGACTAAAAAATATAAGTGCGTCCAAGAACTTAAATCATCTAGAAGCCATCTAATTAATATATATATATATATATATATATATATATATATATATATATATCTATATATATATATATATATATATATATATATATATATATATATATTTATATATATATATATATATATATATATATATTTATATATATATATATATATATATATATATATTTATTTATATATATATAAAGAGTATAGAGCCTTAGAAATGGACAGAAAAGAAAATTTTAAAATTTCGCAAAGATAGAGAAATAAGAAATAATAATTAAGAAGAGTAAAATGTTTACAGAGGCTCAACTCCTGAAAAATCACTATGACACTCAGAATTATCATCACTGAAATCACTACTACTGTCTTCGTTAAGATTAATCATTATTTCATTAAAAACTAAATCTAAAACAGGTTCTTTTTCACTAAAAAATTGTTCGAAACTTTTAGCGTGTTCACACCGTTTTTTCCACTCTTCATTTGAAAACGTTTGAAAAAATTCATCGCAAAAACGATCCACAGAACTAAACTTAAAGTCAACGTTTTTATCGGCCACGTATTTCTTAGGAGCTGACCATACTAATTCTATGGGGTTGAGATCTGGATGATACGGAGGCAGCCGTAATATTATTATTATATTATTGTAATTATATAATAGTATTATTATTGTAATAAAGTTTTCGTCACGATCTATTTTATATCGTGTCGAACTATTTCGTGTCGTGACGACCCGCTTTGCATTTTACTACAGAGAAAAATTTATTTAACATCAGAAAAAAGCATCGCTTCAAAAAATTATTTTTAATATCATAACCTATTACAATAAATCTTTAAAGCGTCTAAAAGGGTACGTTTTCAATATGTCTTCATCATCTAAACGAACCATTATTTTCCATAATATAACTCCAAAAGAGCAACAAATGATATCTAAGAAAATACCAATCACTAAAAATATTAAACTAATATTTTTTTGTAAATCCGTTTTAACAAGTCCCTTTAAAATGCTTATACACCAAATACAATTTAATACCGTTGAATAGGCAGTGGCTATTAAAAAGGGGACCATTGCTTCAGGTCCATTATATAATGTTCCTATAACCATTGGTATGCAAGTTACCAGAAATATAGATTGAAAAAACAGATTAATTTTAAGTGCAAAATTCACTTCTTCAAGATATGGTCCTGTCATAGAGTAATACAAACTCGTTGAAGAATGTAATGTAAAGAGAAAAACCAATACATAACTAACTATTTTCAATAATAATTGTTTCATTCTAAACATTTTGAAGTTTCCCTTTAAATCTAATTATTGACAAGAGAATTATTTTATAAATTTTTTTCTTCTTTTTCTTGTTAGCTACTTTTTAAAAAATGACATCCATAGATGATCTGTTAATTTATTTATATTATATAAGGTTCATTCCATCCAGTTAGAATCTATGGAGCATGATACTATGATTAAGAAGATAAGATATTGCGCATAAGTCGTGACGTAATTGGAGACTTGCACGTTCGTAATGTCAATTTTTGTATGTGTCAATAAATAATTTTTAATAAATAGTTTGGAGATATCCTTTTATGTACGATTACTGTAATTATTAAACCTTTATTTAATATTATTATTTTGCTAATTGAATAATTTTATCACAGAATGCATAAAAATCCCATTTAACTTTAACAAGAATTCAAATTCTGCTCTCCAATGACGGCATGCGCGAACACGACCGATTTTGTGCTACGGGAAGATCCTATGGAGAGGGCATCACGTGACTAAAAACGACCTCACTTCGGCCATATCGTTAAGATTGTTTTGACATATTATATTATTTATCTATGGTTTTGACACTTTTGGCAGATCGTATATGTTTGTTTATTATATTTATACGTTTATTGTTTTTCGAATATTTTTAATTTTATAATACTTTTATAGAAACTGTAATAATATATTGTGATAGTGCATAATAATGGTTTCTTGTTCTCAACGTAGTTGCAGTAGCAGAAGAAATGTTAATCAAAAATCTTCCGGAATAATGTTCTACAGGTTAGTATACAAATATGTAAACAAAGTAATGGGCCGTACTTCAGAGAATAAATTAATAGTATTTGACTGTATTAATTTATGTATCTATGTATAATAATATATGTATGTATAATAATATGTTATCTATGTATAATAATAATAATAATAATATATCGTGTTTTTAGTGTTTACCGCGGGATAAATAAATCATAGTTTATTAAAAATGTATTGCACTTTTTAAGATTACGATTAAATCTTCTGAATAACTAGTCATATTTTTATAGTATTTTTAAGATTATTGAGTCCGGCCATGATCCCACCGCCATATTGGTATCATCGTTAGCCACGCCTACCTACGCCGTTTTTAATACACACGTTAATATGCTCATAGCTTCTCCATAGATTTTAACTCGATGGTTCATTCGCTCAACTCGGGCATATTTTGACAGATTCATAGCTGGAAACCTACAACACAAAAGTTCCTATCTCACAGTATTAACAGCTTTTATTACAGACTTCTTTCATTGAAAAAAAGAAGAATTATTATAAATAGTGTAAGTTTATACTAAACCCATAAAATTTTGGAACGTATATATTTAAAACATATATTTCAGTTGCTATAATTTAACATATTAGTAGTAGTATACAGCGTTCAACGTTAAGAAAATAACATTAGGCTTATGGAGATCAGTGTTGCCAAAACTCTCAGGCATGCGGTTTACTAGATTGTCGATATATTTAAGTGTAAAGTCAGAATAACAACTGAAGAACCACAGAGCCTTATTATCATTTTAGTCTCAGAGAACGACATAAAATCGCTGACATACGTACACCGTATTATTTTAAGTTGCAATTAGTAATTAGATATATCCATTCCAAGCGGTCCGTTTATTTGCTTTTAAATCTTTAATAGCCGGCAAAGTGCATGATTTATTGTAAGCAATATTTTCTACTGATTTCTATGATTCATGGTATATGATATTCTTACCGAAAAACAAATAAACTGTCGTTACTATAATTAAAATAAGATAAAATAAAATTATCTTTTGTAAATACTATTTATTTAATTAAAATCATTTTCCCTACTTTTCATCTCTTGTTTCGAATGGGCACTTTTGGTCAACTATTATTAAAAAACATTAATTTAATTCATGTCTGTGAAAACGAAAATACGAATTATACAACCCTGAATCGCGCTTGTGTTCATCGTGGCATCGCTGCGCTTCTATCGTCGATAAGAAATACATGGCCCTATCTCCGCAATGTTATTTTCTTAACGTGAAACGCTCTATAGCATTGTTCAAAAAAAAAAAACAATGCTCTATTGTACATGTTCTTTTTTAAACAATGGTGTACAAAAAGGGTGTACATATGTGAAATTATAAATATAATTTCAGTAAATGAGGACTGTATTACATAGGGCTGGTTCAAATAAATTAGGATATGTGGTAAAAGGTTATACAGATTATAGCAAATAAAAAGTTTATACAAAGTCTTACCAATTCTTCTGCTGCACATACACACACTCGCGGTATTTGGAGGCTTCAGTCGCGGTTGTTCTTCATACGGGGAAACTGTCCGGTTACCGGTTTCTGAACACGTGTTTCGCTTATTAACACTTAGATCACGATGTAGAGCACATTTGCGTCTGTACACGATTTAAAATAGTACTTGCGGTATT
Source organism: Diabrotica undecimpunctata (assembly GCF_040954645.1). Lineage (NCBI taxonomy): Eukaryota > Metazoa > Arthropoda > Insecta > Coleoptera > Chrysomelidae > Diabrotica > Diabrotica undecimpunctata. The sequence continues at coordinate 92,871,066 of NC_092805.1, read as the reverse complement.
TTTCGCGTAATTATAAGCGAGGGAGATAATTAGAGTGGAGAAAAAGCTTGGTAAGTCTGTACCAAGCGATAGGTAGCGATAGAGAGATTATACGTCTGCCTAGTGGGACTCAGCAGACGAAAGAGAGGACGACTGTTTCTAGCAACAGTCAGTAGTCAAGAGAGAATGTCCGTTATCATCGAGAGACAACAGGCAAGAGAGTGAGACTTTCTTTGCTATCTTACAACTGTCTGTATTTCTAATGGAGTGGGGTTAAAATGTGAGTAGGAAGGGTTGGAGAACGGGAAATAATTGTAAAATTGTGGTAGAATGGTAGCTAGTAATACAGCGAAAAAATGACATGATTTTTCGCATGTGAAAAAATTGAACATATTGGGGGCGGGCGAGAAGAGTTACGCCACTGGGATAGGGTATCAAATAGTTACTTCGAGAACGAGGGTAAACCAGTATACATTAAGGGTACTGTTGTAATGAACTAAGATAACTAAAAACTATTTAAAATCTAGAGAAACTAAAGTCTATAGAAACTATATACATGTTTGGCAGAAAGTACCACTATTGGTTAAAGGGTAACCTAGCTACTTTCTTTATTGACCTAAGATATTCGCCATTAGGTGTGGATACCCTAACAGTTCGAACAAGAGAGTCTTTGCCTGGGAGCACTTCGATAATCTTTGCCAGAGGCCAGAGGAGTGGGGGAGTCTCTTCATCTTTAATTAGTACAACATCACCTATCTTTAAAGGATCAGTAGCGATGTTCCACTTACTCCTACTTTGGGTCATATGCAAATATTCCACCGACCACCTTTTCCAAAAGGTTTGATGAATTTTCGAGATATGCTGAAAGAGGGAAAGACGGTTCTGTGGTATTTCTGAGAGATCTGGTTCTGGTGGACTTGTGAGACTTTTTCCTACAAGGAAGTGTCCGGGCGTTAAGACTGAGAGATCATTTGGATCGTTTGAGAGCTGAGTGATAGGTCTTGAGTTTAAAATGGCTTCGATTTGACAAATTATTGTATAAAAAACTTCAAAGGTAAAACGAAGATTTTCTACAAGACGATAAAGATGGTATTTGGCACCTTTAATCCCTACCTCATGCAACCCAAATTGAGAAGGGTTACGAGGCACTCCAAATTTAAAACGAATATAGTTTTCAGAGCAGAAATTAGTAATCCTCTGCGAGAAGTTCTTACTTTTAAAGAGTTCGTTTAACTCAAGAAGCTGATTGCGGGCACCATAGAAATTAGTAGCATTGTCTGACCATATAATCTCGGGAGCGCTCCGCCTTGCAATAAATCTTTTAAGGGTGAGAATAAAAGCATCAGCTGTTAAGCCGGTGACAAGTTCGATATGAACACATTTGGTGGTCATACATATGAAGAAGGCTATGTATGCTTTATATAATGGAGCCTTTCTAAGATGAGAGGATCGGATCATGAAAAAACCTCCGTAATCTACTGAGACCTTTTGGAAAGGTCTTGTCGAGAGAACACGATCGGGATGGAGATCTGCCATAAGTTGTGTTGACTTGGGTGTCATGAAACGGAAACATTTCACACAGTCGTGTATTATCTTCTTTGTTTGTCTTAGTCCAGAGATAGGCCAATATTTCGAACGAAAATTTGACAACGTGGTCAAGGCACCTGCATGTTCCAATTTAACATGCATTTGTTTTATCATTAATTTGACAACTGAATGATTAGATGGTAGTAGCAAGGGATGTTTCTGTTCGAAAGAGATAGGGGCAAATTCTAATCTACCACCTACATGAAGAAGTCCAGTTTTCTCAGAGAGGAAGGGGTTTAGTGCCCTGATAGTTTTATCAGAGATTATTTTCCGATGTTTTAACTCATGAAATTCTTTAGGAAAGGCCTGTGATTGTATGTACTTAACAATCACAGTGGTGGAGGAGCTTATTTCACAAACCTGCAGTGGTCCTAATTCTAAAGGTGAATTAGTATGTCTTTTTCTTAGATTTGAGAGAAAACGAAAAACATATGCCAGAGTTCTCTGAATTTTTGAAAATGACGAACATTTATTAAAAAGGGTTTCAAGCGTATTATTCACTTGAGATATGTCAGAGATTGTGCTTAAAGTAACCTGAGTGTGTCTGAGTTCCAGTAAATCTCCCGTCCATTCTTTTATCCTGAATTGAGAGTAGTCTATTACACTGGAAACTAAAAAGGGGGGACATTCGGTCCACAATTTTTTTAAAATTGACTGAGTGATATCTGAGGCTCTAGAGGGCAAATCTGCTACGTTTAAAGAGGAAATTACATGATGAAATAAAAAGGATTTACTTAATTCTTTGATTTGACTGACACGATGAAGTACAAATGGATTCCATGTAAATTTAGTTGTTAAAATCCATGTTAAAGCGATGAGGCTGTCTGAAAATATGTGAACTTCAGATATTGTGACGTTTTTTGAAAGAACCTCAAGTACCTTTCTAGTAAGAGTGACACCTAATAAGATACCAGACAATTCTAACCGAGGAATAGTTAGTTTATTTTTTAGTGGAGCTATTCTAGTTTTCGATGCTATGAGGCGAGACGTGACTGTGTTGTCACTATACACGACTCGAAGATAGACACAAGCAGCATAAATGTCCTGAGAGGCATCGGTGAAACAATGTAATTGCATATCCGATTTAGGCAGTGGAAGTGTCAGGCATCTGGGAAATGTAATTTTAGATATTGATTGGAATGTATCCAATAATGATTTCCAATCTAAGATCAATAGGTCATCCAGTATCTCACTGTCCCAGTCTAAGGGTAATGACCAGAGACGTTGTAAGAACCGTTTAGAGTGTACTATAATGGGTGAGAGTAATCCTAAGGGGTCATACATTCGTGACACATAGGTACATAATTTTCTTTTTGTTAAGGGAGGCGCCTCTTCACAAATAGGCAACTTAAAAGAAAAATCGTCTTGATAAGGTGACCTGTTAATACCTAGGACCTTAGAGAAGCTACTAACTAAGTCAAGATTAACTTCTGAAGTGAAGATCATATTATGCTCATTTGAAAAGGCACGAGAATTTAAATATATTTTATAGAGTTGGAAACCGTGAATGTTCAGAAGCGAGCGTAGTTGAGAATAAAGTATGTGTAACCTTTCCAAGTTATTGGCGCTGGTCACGATATTGTCGATATTTGCATAATTTTTTATAGTATGAGAGGCTACTGAGTGTGTGGTTTGGTTAACAAAAGTTTGAACCTGAGGGACAGTAAACAACGGAGTAGGGCACGTTACATTAACGTTCACCATATCAGGAGGCGGCAATGCACACTGGGCCTCCAGTAACAGAATATGGTTGGGCACTGCAGGAGCTGTTGTTACTTGGCCCTCTACGAATGGTAGGGCCACGGTAACAGAAGAAAAGGCAGGTTCTACTGAATCTAATGAATTAGATTGTGAGGTGGTATGAGTAAGAACAGTTTGTATTGAGAGAAATTTGATGACATCCGTGTCAATACGAGGCTGTGAGAGGAGTATTTGATTTTCGTGTGTTAGTGGAGGAGCAATGGATTTATTCCGAGAAGGGATAATTTTCAAAAAATTGACATGTACAGCACCTTCACAAGGTGTTGCAATTAATAATAAATCAATAGATTTTTGTGTAGGAATTTTATTGAAATGTAAGAAAGTGGGAGTGAATATATTCTGAGCTTGAATAGAGAGTTTATTAACCTGTCGTATATTTAGAGCATTTAAAGTTTCATGTTGAGAGATATCTTGAATTTGTATACGAGTTTGGGGAGGTATATTTGCCAATTCCGCTTGCACACCGCAAGAAGGCGGTACTTGAGTTAAGTTTTCAATAACCAATGGAGACAAATTGACAGTTTTTAGAATAGGAGCAGAGATTAAAATATTTTGTGTATGTAAAACTTGACTTGAAACCAAGGTATTGGATTCTTGTAATATTTGTGGGGGAGAAATGTTAAGAAGCACGGGAGATGCAGATATTACAGTTTCAGTAATCATATTTTGTTCTGGAGTATTTTGAAAAGTGACTGTTTGTGCTGGTAACACAATTTTTAAGAGAGGCTGGCCTATTACATCTTGAGTACTAATGTTATTAGAAGTGTTTTTATAAGTCGGCTTTTGAAGCTCTTGCGTCTGAGCTTGAACAATTGCAGAACTAAACGAAGTACTTATAGTTATTTCTTTCATCTCTTTGAACTGATTGGGGAGGGAGTCAGAGTAAAATGTATTTTTAACTTCTTTTTGGCCATTTATATTCAAATCGGTACTTTTAACAATGTGTTTACTGGAAGTATTCGCCTTAAATTTTGTATCAAATTTAAAAGCCTGTTTAGCTTCCAGTTTTTCTTCTAAGAAACATAAAGCATCCATATATTTTTCATAAGTAATATCTACTTCCTCACTTTCGAGAATAGTTTCGTCGTCAGCCAGGTTTTCCAAAGCATCCAAATACGATTTATAAGCTGCCCTAAGCTGAGTAATATATTCTCTAATTCTACAATTAGAGAGGCCTTTTTCATTTAAACTAACAACGTTCGCAATTCTGGCGATATTTCTTTGTGAAACGTGCATTGCATAAAAATATTCTGCAATTTCTGCCATTTTGAATTGGAGTATATTATAGTTATATAGAGTATAATAAGAGTGTACCAGACAGAAATGAATGATAAAGAGAATTAAACCTACCGACCCTTGGAAAGGGTACAAAGAGAATAGAAAAAATATGTATATAAGAGTGTAATGAGATTGTCAGTTTCTTGTTTTTTTTGTGTGAAAATTATATTTGGTACGTGAATTTAATTTAAATTAACACTGAGATAATTTTAATTGATTTAATCAAGCAATTAATATGCAAATACTTTCTAAGAGCAGAGATTATTGTAAACATTTAGTTTGTGTCATCGAGCGATTTGAATAAAGCAATTATTATGCTAGGGATTAATGACAATAACAGCGGAGAATTCTTGTAAAAATTTATTATTCAGAACAATAGGACAAAATCCCAAATTATTTACCTAGACGTGTACCTCTGGCAAAACGTTTCAGAGAACAATACAATTAGTTGGGATTATAATGAGAATCTTTGGTTGACAAAGGCTGGGATTTTTACTACGTCACAGGTATCTATCAATGGGTCATTCTACCTGGCTTCCTAACGTCCTTTAACAATAGAATCATAAAATTGGAATTTACACAGATAAGAATTATTAAACAACGATCTATCAATATATCGATTTATCAATAGATACGTATATACACATATATATATCAAAGAACATATACACATATATAGAAATACATAATTTCGAAGGACCAAATTTAATGAGATTTACAGCAGAGATAAGATTTATCTGAACCTAATTGGATCAAAATATGTTCAATCGAGCATGAGATAAAACAGAGAGAATAAGTATTTACATATGACTCAAAAGTGTACCAAACTATGTATAATCAAGATTTGAGACAGAGAGTGAGGGAGAGATTATGATATTATGATTTATATCCGACTCGAATAGACCACAATATGTACAAAAAGGGTGTACATATGTGAAATTATAAATATAATTTTAGTAAATGAGGACTGTATTACATAGGGCTGGTTCAAATAAATTAGGATATGTGGTAAAAGGTTATACAGATTATAGCAAATAAAAAGTTTATACAAAGTCTTACCAATTCTTCTGCTGCACATACACACACTCGCGGTATTTAGAGGCTTCAGTCGCGGTTGTTCTTCATACGGGGAAACTGTCCGGTTACCGGTTTCTGAACACGTGTTTCGCGTATTAACACTTAGATCACGATGTAGAGCACATTTGCGTCTGTACACGATTTAAAATAGTACTTGCGGTATTTTTCGCGTAACTATAAGCGAGAGAGATAATTAGAGTGGAGAAAAAGCTTGGTAAGTCTGTACCAAGCGATAGGTAGCGATAGAGAGATTATACGTCTGCCTAGTGGGACTCAGCAGACGAAAGAGAGGACGACTGTTTCTAGCAACAGTCAGTAGTCAAGAGAGAATGTCCGTTATCATCGAGAGACAACAGGCAAGAGAGTGAGACTTTCTTTGCTATCTTACAACTGTCTGTATTTCTAATGGAGTGGGGTTAAAATGTGAGTAGGAAGGGTTGGAGAACGGGAAATAATTGTAAAATTGTGGTAGAATGGTAGCTAGTAATACAGCGAAAAAATGACATGATTTTTCGCATGTGAAAAAATTGAACAAATGGTAGTAGTTATAATTTAACATACCAGTAAATATTTGTATTAATCACGCTGTTTGTTTTATTTTTGTCATTGTTTGTTATTTCTATTTAGTTTATATTTTCACTTTTATTATTATGAATAGCCAAATTGTTCCAGCAACTAATAGGTTGGTAAGTTTTTCTTTAATAAATATGATAAATGTTCTTTAAGAGTTAACATTTTTAGATGAGCAAGGATGCAGTCAATTTACAAGGCAAACTTGGGTATTCCCTTGTGTAGTAGCATGTATTTGCTTTGCTAATTCCTCTTTGTGTAGGGAAGTATACTTATTTTGTAAGATCATAAAACCAAGTTTTATGTTTATTCCATCCTAGTAAAATGTCAACAATTAAGTATCTCGTAAGACCTTTTCTGTATTCATATGTATCTGTATGTTCTGTATTCTAAATTCGTAAAGTTCTATTTTATTTATGTTTGTTTACTAGTAATATTGGCTTTGAACACGCGTGATTGGTTGTATAGTAATTTCCAGCCACTTGTAGTCTGTCAAAAAGTAACAAACTTCGAAAAAAAAAAAAAAAAAATTACTAAATTCACTAGACAGTTTGGACTGGGAATAGCGAACCGACTAGACCACATATTACATGTACTGAATATATCTTAACAAGACACCTGAACCAAATGCAGTCAGAAAAATAAAATAAAAACTGACTATTATAGTTAAGTACCGAGAATAACTATTATTGTTCGGAAGCTATTTTCTTGTGGCATTTTAAATTAATTACTATTTAAATGGGAATACGCCACAATTAAAGGTTAAAATAAGTTTATTGACGTTTCAATTTCCACTTCGGAAATCGTTCTCAAAATACAAACATTAGTAAATATAAACAAATTTTGTTTTTTGTTACTTAGTGAAAAATTCTTCTAATAATTTAATTTTATCTGACTCATCTATATTGACAATTCAGACATACATTATACATTTTAAAGTAGATGACTTTAAAATGATATTGCCAATATTGTTGAGTTGCGTTCCTGGGACGATCTTACTTATAAGATAGTTCATTCGATTACATGAAATCAACTTTAACTTGAGAATATCCAGATAAAGTCAGATAAAATTAAATTATTAGAAGAATTTTTCACTAAGTAACAAAAAACAAAATTTGTTTAATTTACTAATGTTTGTATTTTGAGAACGAGTTCCGAAGTGGAAATTGAAACGTCAATAAACGTATTTTAACCTTTAATTTTGGCTTATTCCCAATAAAATAGTAAGAGAATAACTATTGTCTATAAATTAACAATAGAAATAAATTAAGTTAAGGCATTGATTGATAAAATGCGTTAGGCTTTCACGGCCATCATCGTCCGACTAAAAATCGTTAAACTAAAACAGTTTAACAGCTTCGCTTTCTTCTTACTGCTTCGCTTGTAAGCTGAAACTACTACCGCTTTGTACTAGGGGGGGCCATATTTATATTTTCTACTCGCATCAAATCACAAAAGTGTCATCCTGTAAGACGAAGACCCTGTAGAGCTCACAATAGGGCGTAGAGGTACATAGTCTGTGTGAATTTTCGGTAAGCCATATAAGTGTGGTGGTACTCCGTCTACAGTGTCTCCGTCTTACAGCCTTGCTAAATATCTGGCGCATATTTTACAACCACACATAGGAAAAAACGATGTAAATAACTTTACAGGAACCTGACATTCTTGTTAACTTTGATGTTGTTTCCCTATTTATAAAAGTTTCCCTAGAAGACGTTCTGAATTTAATCGAGGGAACTGTAGTAGTTCAGTGACTAGTGAGTGTAGTAGTGTCTGGGGGCTCGGGACTCTGAGACCTCGGAAGCCCTGAAGAAGACATCAGAGAGGATGTCGAAAGCTCGGCAAAATGGATATCGACGTGGTTCAACCCGGAAGGCTGGTGAGTTTAATATTCATTTTTATAATATATATATATATATATATATATATATATATATATATATATATATATATATATATTTATAGAAAGCTCAAATCTAGTTTATAGAATCCTATGCGAAAATTGTGATAAGTCATACATCGGACACACATCTAGAAATCCAATAGGCAGATTAACATCACATAAAAGTGACCTTAGAAATAATAAAAATACGTGTGCATTAATAGATCATACAATTTATAAGAATCAATCATTTAACTTCAATGAAACTAAGATATTAAGACGTGAAAACCAATTAAATAAAAGAGAATTCTTAAAAATGGTATGTATAAATAAATATCAATGCGTTAGTAAAAAAACTGATATTGCTAAACTAAGCAATATCTATAATTACATTCTGTCTTACAAAAACTAATACTATAATTCCTTAATATTAAATTTTCTGACTAAATCCAAAAAAATTTAAATATTCATATTTGGCGCCACTTTGTACGCAACCATATAGCAATCGAAAACTAGTTATTAACAACAAAAAATATAATAAACAGAAACGAGTGTCTTTCTGACATAAAGCAAACATCAAAATAATAATCAATCATGATTATTACAAAATTAAATACAATTGAAATATTGTAATTACATATATACTTTAAATAAGTTATGTTTAATGTTTTGTGAATTTCAAAATTGAGTGGGTTAATCTCATGTTGTAAGTTTTTGTGCTAGTTTTATACAATGTTTTTTAATTCTAATTTCATTGTACCTATTTACAGATAAAATAACTATAACCATATTTAAGCATATAATGAAGAAGCGAATAAATTTTGCGAAAGCTAGATAAAGGAAAAAAAAATGGCTGATTGATGGCTGATCTCAGAAAGACGATTATTTGTTAATTCAGTTGATTATGTTTGTGTACCTTTAACAAAAAATGTTAATATCCTAGCTTGCTTTATTTGTAGCTATAATTGGGTATTTCTGTATTACATAACTTACTTTTTTAGTGAACTCCTCTAATTACTATTTTACAGTAAAGTATATTCCAAAGTATATATTAATTTAATTAATAATTAAATTAAATTAATTAATTAAGATTAATTATTAATCTCTTTCGTTTGTTAAAAAAAACAACATTCGGAACAAACGATCACCTGCAAACAGTAAAAACCTTGATAGAAAAGTCGTTAGAATAAAACAGACCACTGGTACTTATCTTCATAGACTTTCACAAAGCCTTCGACACTGTGGATTTAGACAGCATTATAACTGCTCTGAACAATAGTAGAATAGATTACCGGCTCACAAAGTTAGTACAAACATTATACCAAAACGCCACAATGCGTGTAAAACTACATAATACCACCAGAGAAATTCATATCATGCGAGGTGTGAGACAGGGCGACACTCTCTCACCTAAATTATTTGTAACGGTCCTCGAATACGCCTTTAAAATGATAAAGTGGGAAAATCGAGGAATAAAAATATATGGAGAAATGCTGAATCATCTGCGTTTTGCCGACGACATAGTACTTATTACCGAAGATCTGGGTGAAGCACAACAAATGGTGTACAAGAATTAGAAAACGTATCTTCAACAATAGGTCTAAAAATGAACATCAGTAAGACCAAATTTATGACAAATTTAGTTCCCAGCGAACACCTAATCATCCAAAATCAAGTGGTAGAATTGACAGAAAAGTACATATATCTTGGTCATGAAATCAGAATAGGCAAGGACAACTAGACCTGCGAATATCAACGACGAATAACACTTGCTTGGGCGGCGTATGGTTCACTAAGAGACATCTTTAAGAGCAACATCCCGATAGCTATGAAACGGAAGACATTTGACCAATGCGTTCTTCCTATTATGACATCCGGAGCAGAAACTCTCACGCTCACAAAAACAATAGCACTAAAAATGCGAGTGGCACAAAGGCCCATGGAAAGATCAATTCTCGGCGTGACAAAAAAAGACAAAATAAGGAATCAAGACTTAAGGAAAAGAACAGGTATCAATGATGTCGTCGAACGTATAGCCAAGCTGAAATGGAATTGGGCAGGTCACATAGCGAGACTGATGAATTATTAATCTTGATGAAAAAATTATGAAAATCATACATTTATTAAACCTGTCATGTAACGTTATACTAATAAAAAGTTAATTCGAGATCTTTAAAAATATCCAAAAAAATGTTACCTGCTTCCTCGGATCCTTTTCCCCATCCTGCAACAAGACATCTACCAGAATTCATGTTGAGATTATCAGGTGGTAAGCAAAGGGTATTTATGGAATTTGTTTTCGTAGATTCGAAAGGTCGATCTAAGATTAATAGAGCTCCGTCATTGTAAAGGGCACCTCCATAATATTTTGGATGGTTTACTATTTCTACGACGTTTCGCTCGTTATCGACATTATTTCCAACTTTGGCCAGTTCCACATCACCAGTGAGGATTATTTTAAAGTCATTTGCATTTTTCCTGTAATCAAATTGTAATATAGAATATAAATAGCTACATTATATTAAATAATAATACAGATATCAATGAGATATTTCACAAATAACCGATGACCGTAGAGTAATAAATGTAAATTTATGTGACAAATTTACGTCACTGGAAAATTAAAAAAAAATCTCTAGAAATTGAAACAAAATTTCCCAAAAAAGCTGAAACTTAATTTAGTATAACTCCTGTTAAAAATAATAAATCTTGGAAGACATACATCTCATCTTTAACGTAGGAAGCATACTAAGGATTTTGAAGATGGGAGAATATGTTATACAGTTTTTTGTTAATTTTTTTCGTTTATTGTTGTGCTTTTTTGACAGTTTTGAAAAAATCTCTCAATGAATAAATTTTCTGACTCAAGCTTAAAGTTAATAAATAAATATTATGATTTAACTGAAAACTCTTGCCCAATAATGTATCTCAATGCTCTGTACAAGTTTCGTTTAATGACATAGGCCATACTGCCAGTAACAACATGCTAATATTGTCTAAACAACAGGATTGTCTGATATAATATAAATTTTATTAAACAATTAATTGAAACTAGGTATAGTTTACAAATTAATAGAATTAGCACAACAAAAGAGCATGTGATAATCATACATGTATATAAAAAAGTTATAAAAAACTTAAGTAAATAAACATTAAAAAATTGATATTGTTCCTTAGTTTATATTGGATTGACGGTCGTACTCCTTTTCTCGATATATATATATTATTATAATTATACGATGTGTCTATTGTAGTAACTATTTAATATTACTCTCCCTAGCAAAATCTCAAGATTTAAATAAATTTATTTCCTACTCTTCCATCTTCAATTAAAATACTTTACAGAAAAACATACCTATGGAAGTAGTGATTGGCTGTTAAAATAACTTTGGGATGTATCAGCGCTCCACTGGCATAGAAAACCCATCTTTCCTTTTTATTTATCTTGTAAATAGCCGTAATCCATGGGAACTCTCCGTCCAGTGGATTGACTTCTTCATCACTATCCTCGTCCGTCATAATTCTGACATTAATTTTAGTTCTTTGAACTCCACACTGATGCGTTGGGACTATAGTCGAATTATCATTTTCTATCTCAGGATTTCTGTTCTCAGCACTACTGTTGGTGGTATTAACTTTGCAGCAGACAAACTCTCCTTCGAATTTTCCTCCTTTGCATTGGATTTTAGTAGTGTTATCTTGTTTGGCCTCATTTTCACCTAGTCTAGAATATAAAATTAAAACGTGAATTAAAAAATATTAACGTAATTTTATAGATTCATAACGAAAATTTATAAATACTGATTTCTTTTTAAACTAATAGGTTAAAAATTATAAGAACAACAAAAAAATAAAATTGTCTGATTCTGATGATAAATTTAAGTTATTCAACACGTCTGACGCCTCAAACATTTCGGAAAATCAAAATGGTTTTCTTCTGTGACGAAATTCATAGATAACCAGCAAATGTTTTCAGAATAGTTTCATTAACAGCAGCAAAAACAACTTTTTATATTGTCTGACGGAACTTGTTTTCCGATTTTCCCTTCTAACACGTGAAAGTGGTCGATTTTATAACTATTAAAAAAAATTACTACCACCCATTTTCCAAACTGTTGTTAAATGAAACATTATACATGTGATATAATAATTGTTTGATAGTAAGATGGGGTCATTTTCATAGAATTTTATAAAAATTAAATTTTATATTAATTTTTTTATAGAAAATATGGGGTCTTGCCCTAGTCTAGTATATATATATATATATATATATATATATATATATATATATATATATATATATATATATATATATATATATATAGTTTTCGCCCATTTTACAACATTAATTTATTTTTGAAAAACGTACTACTATAATTAAAAAAAAAGCAATTTTAAACGTTTTAGATCATTTGTAATGTGAAAGTTTAAATTCAGCGTTTTTTAGCTCCGGAAAATCAAAATTAAAAGTTATTGCTAGAGGTTTTAAATATTAGGCTCTAATAATTATAACTTTATAGTGATTGGTCAAATTATAGAGACAATCAAAACAGGACAGTTTATATTTTTTAACACCTTTATAAAGGCTGACTTCATTTGTAACAAAATTTAAAAATTGCATACGAAAGCTGCACTTTTTACCTTTAAAACGAATTTTGATTTTAGTCGATAAGATACTAATATTAAAAGATATCGAGTTTTTACCGTCGAGTTGCGTTGGAGGCATAGTTTGGACGAGGCTACAGCCTGATTTCACAACTTTTCACAAATAAAGAGTAAAACCAGTCCTGATATATTAAAAGAAGAAATAGAAAACGCAACAAACACATAGGTGATAAAGATGTGAAAATAATCTTGAATTTATATTGTAATTAGCGAGCAAATATAAGAATAGAAGATAAAGTTTCAGACATAATAGGAGTAACACAGGGATACAGGGAGATGTGCAGGGAGACAGGGATGTATATTGTCTCTACTACTGTTTAACGTCTATAGTGAATACATTTATCTGGAAGTTTTTGTTTCAAGCGCAAATGAACAAATAATCGTCACTGTTAAAATTATACATAGCATTAAATGTGCAGACAATACTGTGCTTTTTGTTAAAATATCGGAAGATCTTTTTCTAGAGAATATGAATATGAATAATGTGAATAGAGTATCTTTAGTAAAAATACATTTCATTATAAAAACTTTACTGTAAATAGCACCGTCATTTAAGCGGTGACTAATTACAAATGCATGGGATCTATAATAAAGAAGGCAAATAATCGAAGTGAAAAGACACATTGAAATTACTATGTCCATTTTCATAAAAATGAGGAAATTGTTTAATAATGGTGATATTAGAATTCCTCTACAAATATGAATGTTAAGATCATGTTTAGCAAATAATAAGTGAAATTAGTAATCCAAAATCACGCACCGTAAGTGGTGAAATTTAGCCGACATAACATGTATATCATGAATTCTCAAAAAATTTGAATTCGATCATTGCTGGCGCCTAAGAAAATATGTTTCCTTGCTGGTCACTTTACATTGTACCAATATAATATTATATTTATGCTAATAATAATAAAAATAATACATTAGATTTAGTTGAGAAAATAAGGTTTCATTAACGTTAATAATGTGCCGACTGAGCAGATGAGCGGAAGTCGACTATACTAAAGATGTAAAATACTTTTAAAACATGCCAAAACGTGTTTATTTGGAAGAAGTTATACATCTTATCATGCAGTACATGAATAATATTGTTACAAATACGATATTTCAGACAATTGATTCTATGTCTTTCTTGAGTGTCAAATAACCGAGATAGTCTATTTAATAGCGGAATTAGTCAATGTCCTCACATTATGTTGAAATGTGTTTACACTGCTAAATAAATACACAACAGATGAATCAACAGCTGAATCAGCGGATTGATGCAACGAAGCAAATACTTTTATTTTACAACCGTCAATAAAAACTGAAAATTCCGCCAAATGAAGAATTAGAATACAAAGTAAACGCTTTTGCTTGGTATGAAACAGGAATATTAACACAGCCCAACAAAATGAAAAACATTGGTGCTTGAGAAATAACGAATTTTAAATAATTTGATGCTGTGATTCCAAAAATGTCTTCTTTTTTTCATAGTATT